>NC_134588.1:21460219-21771608 GCF_037038515.1 Microtus pennsylvanicus
GTGTTTCTCAGTATATGTGGAGGAAAAGCAAGATATTACATTATAAATGGGGTACATGAAGGGAGAGACATAAGAATATAAGAATGCCCTAGCTGAGCATCAGTAAACTAAGTGTGTGAGAAACATTATACTTTGAGAAACACTAGAAAAGACATCCAGACAAATACATTCAAAGAATGCTATAAATAAATCAAAAGCAATCCTAAAAGCTGTTTCAACACCCACAGGACAGCAGTGGGGGGGAAATGGAGACATGGAACAACAAAGAGAACATGAGACATAAGCTATGGCCCATCAATAGCTCAGCTGAGAGAGAACAACCTCTAAACACCAATTTACAACTCAGATTTGGGGCTGGAGAGATGGGTCAGTGATTACAGAGTACTTGCTACCCTGGCTGAGGACCTGGGCTTGGGTACCAGCATCCATACTGGTGGCTCATGAATGCCTGTAACTCCAGTTCCAGGGGACCCCATACCCTCCTCTTTTTTCAGAAGATTACTACACATACACAGTGATACAAACACAATACATAAATAAAAATAAATAAATCTTAAAAACAAAATAGCCCACACACACTGAGTTGCAGAGTAGGTTTAAAAAAACCATAATCCAGCTATATTCTCCTTACAAAAATCTCACTGTAAATATACCACCTTGATCTAAAGGAAGTAGGAAGGCATTCACTAACACCTAGAGGAAAGAAAATTACCAGAGACAGAGAAAACACATTGTACTTGTTTCTGTGAGCCTGACTTAGTCCTCTTAAGATAACCATCCCCAGTTGGCCCGTTTTCCTGCAAATAGCATGACTTCATGCTCCTTTATGACTGAAAAAAACATATTCATGGCAGACCGCAAAGCACCTTTCTGATGTGGGATTCCCCTCTGTATGCTGTGAATATGATTGTTTAATGAATAAAGAATCGGTCTAAGCCTGTGATAGGGTAGAGTAGAGCTAGGAGGGGAAAATTAACTGAATGCTGGGAGAAGGAAGACAGAGTTTAGAGAAGCCATGGAGCCACTGCTGGAGACAGATATGCCAGAACCTTACTAGTAGGCCATGAGCCTTGTGATAAAATAATGGAAATGGATTAAATTAATATGTAAAAGCTAGCAAATAAGAGGCCAAGCAGTGATTTAATTAATACAGTTTCTGTGTGATCATTTTGGGACTGAGCATCTGGGAACAAACAATCGATCTCTTACAACAGACTGGCATGCCAACGTTGCCAACTAAATCCATGTAAAACCTGAGAAAGCTTAAAAAGTAATTTTAGACACAAAAGAACAGAGTTAAGCACAGCTTTCTTGGTAGCCAGCATTTTGCTGGTGGTGTGCCACAGCTACTTTAAGAGAGATTTCTTGATTCAGTGATAGAAAAAAAACTGCACTGTTTTGAAATGGCAGCTTCCTGGACCATGCTGCCAGCACAAACTCTGGCTCTTTCAAGACCGAGCATTTAAATGGGGTTTATGAGCAGAGTACTACAACTTGCTTAATGGAAACATAGACCCACTGTGTGCCTGAAAATGGGACTGTGAGTATGGCTCATGCTAAACAGATCTCCACCCCACCATGTTGGACTGGGTGGAGCCAAAAGACAAAGCAGCCTTAGTTGCTGCTTAGCATTTTAAGAAGCGCTCCTGAACAGGAAAGAATTACAGATACACAATAGGACAGATTCAGACATAAAAGACCTCTATATGAGACACAATGTGTTTTAAAAATGTACATAGGCTTGGGAGAGAGACAATGATAAGTATAGAGAGTCATAAAAGAAAGTAAATGGTTTAGAAAAAATAAAACAAAGTCTATAACGAGACAGAGTAAGACAGTCATAGATTAAAAGAGTAAAGATAATAAAATAAATATTAAAAAAGTAAAAGAGTAAAAAAATAATAAGCCACATAAAGATGGAAAATACACAGAGAGTCTGGATTATGTATATTATTGTGTTTTATTTAAATTTTTTGACTGTGAAGAAGCTAAATAACCAACATATATACTTTAAAGGTATCTCGACTTCATAATTTGAGTCTAAGGATATGTTGCTTTGGAAAAGGGTTCTTCTTTTGTTTCCACAGAAGATGAGAACCTGTGGAATCATTCCAGACTAATGTGGTTTGATGAACCAAGACCCCCTAAAAGGTCACCTTGAACACCCCTCAAAAAATTACTTCCCCCATCAAAAAGAAGCAGTTTGTAGAGAACTATGCCCAAATTCTCAAATATTGTTTATAAATGTTTGTTTATATTTAAAGAGGAATATGCTATAGCTATTTACATTGGTATGGCTCTTAATTTATTGATATAAATTTAGGGTCAATTTTGTTAAATGTATACTTCTGCTCTTGATTAAGGTATTGTGTTTGTGGAGCTCATTTAAAAATGTAATGTATAATTAAGAAATGTAAGTTAATAGATAATCAATATATAATAGTCAAGCTTGTAGTCATGTTAGTTAGGTTTTCTAGATATACAGAGATATATTTTAGTTAGGTATTCTTCATATGTTTCAGAGACATTTAGAATATGGCATTTAAAATGTTTTAAGAATTCAGGATGTTTTATGATAATGAGACACATCTTCTCCTGGTAGCACCAATTACTTCAAGAGAAAGATGGGCAACAAAGAGGCTCCTCATGAAGTTTGCTAGCCACTGTGTAAGAAACTGCTCTTGTCTGGACTGTTTGATGTTATGCTGTATAAACTGGACATGCAGGACCCACAGAGAAATGACTTCTGAACTTGTGTAAAGGTGCGACGATCCTTCAGGGTCCCTGCTTCATGAACGAGACTGCTAGACATTCTGCTGGACCCAGAAGAAAGTTACTGACAAAGTGTCAATATAGGTGGAACTGTCTTTGAAATTTCCTGCTTCATGGAAAAGTGTGCTGGATACTATGAGCCTGTAGACTGAAGATAGATGCCCCAGTGGTCCAGAAGAACTTTGGGTCACTGTTCAGGCAGCAAGATTTCTCTGTCAATTCTAAAGTTTTGAAAGTTGTTTACAATGCACTTCCTGTATGCTTAGGTAATATTATATCCTTCTGGAGTCTTTGATAGAGTTGAAGAATAGATAGCTATAGTTATAGTTTTCCTTAGTTATCATAAAAGATAAAGTAGATATAAATGTTGTAAGTAATTCTTGCTTGATATCTGTTTTGTTATATGTACTTTTACTAGGTTAAAGTTAAAACTTTCCTTTTTATTTAAACAGAAAAGGGGAGGTGATGTAGGATTCCCCTCGGTATTCTGTGAATACCATTAGTTAATAAAGAAACTGTCTTGGCCTGTGATAGGGCAAAAGAGTAGAGCTAGGTGGAAAAAAACAAATCTAAATGCTGGGAAAAAGAAGGCAGAGTTAGAGAGAAGCCATATAGCCCTGGACAGATGCTGGAACTTTATCCAGTAAGCCACAGCCTCGTGGTGATAAATGGATTAATAGAAATGGGTTAAATTAAGGTGTCAGAGTTCGCCAATAAGAAGCTAGAGCTAATGGGCCAAGCAGTGATTTGATTAATATAGTTTCTGTGTGGTTATTTCAGGAGTCTGGGCAGCTGAAAAGCAAACAAGCAGGTCCCTACTATACCTTTCCCCTATTTACTACACTGCTGCTGAACACCTAATAGCTCCTGGGGACAGCACTGAAGTAAACACAGTGTACATGCTAAGGGAAGTAACGGCATGGAAGGCAGCCAGGACCTAAAGTTGCTGTGTCATTCAGAGGCAGGCTGCCTTCCAGTCTTTGGTGAAATTTGGAAGTTTCCAATCGAATTACTAATTATCTTTAAAAGGGCGGTTTCCTTAAAACACCAATACTTTGGTAGAAACCTGAGCACCCTGAGGATTTGCTACTTATAAACTGAATTTGTGGTTGGTTGCAGTTGCTAAGGACAATTACACTGTTGTAATTCATTGCCTTCAAATAGGTATCCTGAATTAACATACACATACAACTACCCATGCGCACATCTATATTAATTATGTATGAGTATACATGTACATACACACACACGCACATACACACACACTTGTGTTCCCAGTGTACACTCAGGTGAAAAATGTCAATGAATTGTCTCTGCCTATTGTGTAGCAGTTTCCTCCCAAATTGACTCATCCCCCAGAAAAGTTCCTTAAGACAAAAGTAAACAATACAAAATAGCTTCAGGAAGTTCCTGAAACTGTTAAGATTCACTCGGCCCCTCCCTCTAAGAGTAAAGATGCTCAGAGTAGCTCTCAGACAAGCCAGGTGGCAAAGAAGCCTGAGATCAGTCAGGCTGCTTGAGATCAGTCAGGCTGTCTTAGACCAACTGATTCACTAGAAATCATGCTCTCCAACCTGTTGAGCTGACTGAAGGCTGTGCACTGTGCTCTAGGTCCCCAGCTTTTGTGTGCTGTCACCTCTGCTAGGGGGTAAGCTTCAGTGATGCAGCTGTCTTTGAGTCATTTAAACCCCCATCCTATAAGTGACCCCATAAAGCCCATTGTTCACCAAACTGTGTGTGTGTGTCTGTCTGTCTCCTCGCAAAAAAATGTGTGACACCATACTGCCTCCCAAGCTAGTGAAACTAGCACCAGCATTAACTCTGACTGAAAGGGTCAGGAAATAGTTACTCTGGGCTTGAACCGGATCACTCATGTGGGGCTGTATAGCACCATTTACACCCCATTGAGCAACAAAGGCAGGGTCAGCAAGGATGAAGTTTAGCTCAAATCAAATGCATTGTTATCTAACTGAAAGCAATGTTTTTTGGCAGAGATCTGCTTTCCTTCCAGGAGGGGGACCAGTTCCTGCTGTTCCCCACCCTCTCTGTCTTCTACGTACCAAGCCTCAGAAGATAAAGGAATAAAAGTTTCAGATTTTACAACAAGAACTAGGAAAGGAAAGAGACTCCAGGGGATGATAAAAACACAGCAGAGACACCCAGGAAAGGAAGATGCTGCTGGGGCCTGCCATGCTCACCTCTGAACACAGAGGCTAGGATCTGATTCAATGGTATCAAGGGACTATGAAGACTGAGCTACCAAGACCTGAGCCAAGATCCTACACTGGCCTGTGCCCAACACAGTTAAGTCCATAGAACTGTGAACATCATGGAAGGTGAGCTCTAAAGAGGGCCGTGGCTCACACACAGGATCAGAACCTGTGGCACATACTCAGTGGGGTTAACTGGCAGCCCAACAAACAAACCTCCAAAAAACTCAATTTCTTCTTTAGAACCTCTTGAGCTAATGCTTAAAATATTGAAAGACTCTCAATACCTAAGATGGATGCTGCTCCTGCCCACAAGCATTTAAAGCAGTGGTTCTCAACCTGTGGGTCACGACCCCTATGGGTGGGGGAGGTCAAACAATTCTCTCACAGAAGTTCCCAGGAGCATCAGAAAACACAGGTATTTACAATTTGATTAATAACAGTAGCAATATTACATTTATGAAGTAGCAACAAAAATAATTATAGGGTTGGGGGTCACCACAGCATGAGGAACTGTATTAAAGGGTCGCAGCATTAGGAAGGTTGAGAAGCACTCCTCTAAAGACTCAATACTATTATTAGCAAGCCACAGGGCAATTTTCAGGAAAATGGCCAGCAGACTCCACTACTAAACTAAGTAGGAAATAAAGGAACTGAGAATTGTGGAAACATCAAGGAAACAACAAAGTCACAAGACCAACACTACCTGATTTTAAATCTTACCATGCAGTCATAGCAATCAAGGAGTCTAGTATACTCCAGAGAGAAAAACTAGATAAAAGGAACCAAATTCAAAGTGAGAACTGGAAAGACAGCTCAGCCATCAAGAGCTCTTGCCTCTTTTGCAGAGGACCTAGTGACTCACAACCACCTGTAACTCAGCCCCAGAGAGTCACACACACATTCACATGCACGTGCACACACACACACACACATACACGCACACACATATACAAATATAATACATAATTTTACAATGAATGTAAAACATCTCAGTCATGTACAGACTTGCATGTATAGAGGGAAACGGTTTTCAAATTCTGGCACAAAAAGTCAAAGGATATTCATTTTTTTTAAACTTTCACATGCATGAGTATTGATACTATATGAAGCATACATCAATTTTCACACATGTGAGTACTGATATCATATGTTTGAACTTTCACACATGTGAGTATTGATACTATATGAATAATATATCAACTTTCACATGTGAGTATTGATACTATATGAATAATATGTCAACTTTCACACATGTGAGTATTGATACTATATGAAGAATATGTCAACTTTCACACATGTGAGTATTGATACTATATGAAGAATATGTCAACTTTCACACGTGTGAGCACTGATTCTGTATGTTTGAACTCTCACACGTGTGAGTATCGATACTACATGACACGCACGTCAACCTGTATCACTTGTCACAGGCAAACTGAAGCGCCTGTGGATCACTCAGGATGCACATCCTGTTTCCATGCACAGGGCAGCACTTAAAAACAGTCTCTATAAATGTAAAGTAGCCAAAAGTTCTTCAAATACAAGATCTACTGTTGCTAAATTTCAATATTAAAATATTTCCAGTCATCCATAGGTCCCGTTCTTTAAAGGGTGGGGACAAAAGAAATGGCAGAGAATGACAACTACCCACACATATTGTGATGGGACTTGTACTGAAAAAAGATACACACCACCTATACAATTGTACAAAGAGGAAAAGCAGCTGTCAGTCCTTCAAACAGGTCAACTATTGATCAGATGTATGACTGGATAACAGGTAGGCTGTAAGTGGGCAGGTACTCATCAATAAGAAAGTGCAAGTCAGATGACAAGGAGCTACTGTCCCATGAACCACCACAGCGATGCTACAGAAGACCAACCATCATGAATGTTGGTGACAGACCAACCCCCAGATCTCTCCATGACCACGGTTATTACTACCGTGTGCACCACAGCGCATGGTCGAGGTCAGAGGATAACATGGAGGAGTCTATGATCTCCTTACACCACGTGGGCTCTGGAGATAAATTTGGGTCATCACAGTTGGTGGCAAGCACCTTTATCTGCTGAGCCCTTTTGAGACTGCCACCTAGTTTTTGAGACAGGGCCTCTTACTAGGCCAGGCCAGAATGGCTTGTCAGTGTGATCCTCCTGCCTCACCCTCCTCAGAGATTCTATCACGGCCATGCACCAGCATTTCCAGGGTTTTATGTGGGTTCTGGGGATTGAGCCCAGGTTCTCTGGCTTGCATGGCAGTCACTTTAATAAATAAACTATTGATCCTGCCCCCTAATTTTCTTTATAAATGCTTCATGAAGCCTTCATTCACAAACTGGGGGAAGAGGTGGAGTTTCAGCATTTTTCTACTGTGCCATTTTCTTTCTTCCATTCATTCCCTTTCCCAAGTGCACCACCCACCCGCTGCCGCCTGCTCCCCTCTCTGGCTGGCTTCCTCCCTTCCTTCCTGACACTGTCCTTCCCTCTATTCTTTTATCACGTTATATCATCAACCTGGACTATAAGCTCTCTTCTTCCTACTTCATGAGCCCCTTTCCAGTTTCATAAAATACATACACAGATACAAATCAGCACATACAGACACATAACTTTAAACATGAGTTCTGCATTTAAAAGGAAATGGTATTTTTCTTTGAGTCTGGGTTACGATTTCTGGTTGTATCAATTTTCCTCCAAATGTCATGATTTCATTTCGCATCATGGCTAGAAGAACATCACGTGTGTGAAGAACATCTTCTTTACCTGTTCTTCTGCCTGTGGCCATCTGGACTGGCTCCATTTCCTCACGACTGCGAGTAGAGCAGCAATAAGCCTGATGGGCAAACACATGGGCAGTGTGCTCACCGGAGAGTATTTTGGAAACCCCAGGGTGGGGTAGCTGGGCAGGTGTAGTGTTAGTCCCTTCAGGATTTTCCACACTCACGGTGACAGTGGCTGCACGGACTGACATCCCCCAAGCAGCGAATAAGTGCTCCTCTCCTCCCATACACAATTACACCTTTTCAGGGTGAGTTTTCAGGGCTCAAAAGACAGCTCAGTGCTTAAAAACACTTATTACTCTTTTTTTAAATTTATTTTCAAGATGACAGTTCTAAAAATTTCAAGTCAGTCTTGAGAAAGTCCGCATCATTTGACATTTCCCAGACAGTGTTAGGATATAATTTTTAAACATGATTTTTTTATTTTTCAAAATGATGTCTTTTTTGATTTTTATTGAGCTCTACATTTTTCTCTCTTGCAGAGTAATAATAGTAATAATAATAGTCATATTAATAACAGTAATAATAATAATAATAACTAGGATTCAGTTCCCAGCATCCTAATGGTGGCCCACAACTATCCATAACTCCAGTTCCACTGCCCCATCCCCCTTTCTGACCTTCACAGTCACCAGGAATGTAATGGCACACACGCATGTACATTACAAGGGGACTCTAGCAGGCTCAAGCACAGCAGACATGGCACTGACAGTTTCTGCCTTACCCTTCTCCTCCATTTCCTCTACCTTGCTAAACCCTTACACTACTTTCATAAAGCTAGCACCAATCTAGCCAATCTATTCCCTTGCTTGGCCACTTCCTCCTCCAGAGGCTGACTACCAAGGGCCAGTTACCAAAGTACTGAAGTCCAACAACCTCCTTTGTCCTCTGTCTCTTTTCTTTGTCTGTCATTCCCTGCCCTTTTCTCCCTCTGGGAAAAATCCTTCTCCTTTGTGCTGAGAACTTGGTCCTGGAGTGTCTTGTGCCAACTTGGAGGACATACATAAATTACAGGTGAGACACCCATGCACATAAAATAAATACATATTTTAAAAGCAAATACCATTATTCGTCTCATTATCTATGTATGTGATGACCTTTACAGGGCTTTCAGTGGCAAAGTACAAGTAATCCCATCAATTACCAGGTTTGCGGGGAGCATTAGGAAGATAATAAAGGTCACACTTGGGGTTCACTGCCTGGCAAATGGTGTTGGAAATTCTGCTAACGTATATCTCATATGTATATATGAATATATACCAAATTGTTAGCTAATTTCCCATATATACTTTGTTTTATAAATATGTGTGTATGTGTATAATTCTTAACCTCACAACAAAACATGTCTAATTGCAATGTGCAAAGATTCACATATAAGAAATAAAATATGAATGGTTCTATAAGATAATGAGAACGACGTCTTCATAGCATTCAGGTATCCGGGTCTTCTTTGTGCATTAACAAAACCTGAGGTGCGCTGAAGACTGAAAAGAAGGATGCACTGAGGCAGCGGAGTGGAGCATAGGTGCAATAATCTCTCAGAAGGAAGACCACCCGGGGAAAGCCGTTAAAGGGAACTGTAAACCAATGATGAGAATATAAAATACCCAGGATCCTCAAAGTCCATCTCCCAAAACTTTCCTTAGTGGAACATAAATCCCAGACCAAATGTGTTACCTTAAGGACAGTAAACGACAGCCAAGTGCAAGGTGAATCCAGACTGGTCTTGGGCCATAGCTGGGATGCATATTCCATGTATATGTACAGTTCAAACTGCACACATGTATGCATCCCTGCTACTAGCGGGGAACCTATGTATATGAAATGCAGAGTCCTGCTTTAAATGCTAGATCACAAATGGGTCAGAGTGAAATCTTAACAGACAGAGTCTGGAATTTAACATTAACACAGCACTGATCTCTCTGTTGCGGTGATCATAGTCATATAAAATGCTGATATTAGGGATGAAGGGCTGCAGTGTGCAATGTGTGTGTAGATCTAATGACATTCCAAAATGAAGTGTTTATTATGGAAAGGAAAAAAAATCTCTTGGACTAGGAAGGAAGCTCACATGGTTAGTGCTTGCTATGCAACCATGAGGACCTGAGCTCTACCCCGGGACCTGTCTATAATACCAGACATGGTGGTGTGTGTTTATAATCCCTGGGGCTTGGGAGATAGGGGTAGACAGAACCCTGGAGCTTGCTGGACAGCTAGTCTGGCCTCCTGGGTGATCTCCAGGTCAGTGGGAGACCCGATCTCAAACACAGAGCTGTCTTCCTGGAGGGAGCAGTACAAAAGAGAAGAAGTAGCTTAACACTCAGACCTTTGTGCTTTTCCGGCTTGTTTCCACTTCATCGCTTAAAGAGGCTCCTGCATGGCTGCCTCAAACTGTCTGAACATTTGCAGGCCCACTCCGTGTTCTGACTCTTACATACAGTGTGGTTTGCCTCCCCAAAATATGCCAGCCGGTTTCTGGTCCCCTGTGCCCTTCAGATGCATTCAGCATCTAGCCTGTAGTCCCAGCCTCCTGCATTCCCCATCAGGAGAAGGACAGGGCCAGCGACTTTCACAGACTTCTTCCTTCCTCTGGTGGATGAACTGTCATTAGCTCTCATGGAATCGGACTGAAGCAGCCTTCGGGGGCTGCAAACAGAGATGCCACTTCCTTTTCATAGAGAACAGATTCTTCTGCTGAAAACTCACACACCTGCCCCTGTCTTGTCAGAAGAGGAGCAAAATAAGGCTGGTGTTAGATTTCCTTCTCAGAGATTGCAACGGCAGTTAATTCACACGCACAGGCTCCCGAAGGACCCAGACGGTCACCTCAGATGTTACAGTAGCACCTGAGCGGATACTTTAGCAAAGACAATGGTCTATAAAATGAAGTTCAGATGGACCAAAAATAAAATGTATTGATTCTTTTGAGCCATTCAGAAACACAAGGAAACATCAGTGTTCTTAAGAAGTCAAGCTGGAATGTACAGGGTAGAACACCCTGTCGATACTAGGGAGGGAGAAAATAAAAGGGAATTACGTTAGGAACACCCCCAGGGTTCTTTCTGTAATCTGCTTCATTTACCTTCAAATAACTGAGAGGACTGAATTACACTAAAATGTCCTTATTTAAATATCTAAATTTGTACATTTACAGACTTGGCACTGACAGATGGAAGTCTAACCATCCAATCAAGATTCTTCAAACATAGTCTTTCACACTTTGAGCATTTGGATAGTCTTTGAAATCTCGTCTCAGGGTCTGTCCATCTGTCTGCATCCTTCTGTCTGCATCTCTCTCACCTTCACAGCAGAGCTCGCTAAACTGAAGTAAATACATGAATTTACCAATGGCACAATCATGGAGTTGGCTTTAAGCAAATATTTGGCTTTGACACACTCTGCTGGAACTGAATGGTTTTGAAGACAGAGCTGGAGACTCACAGGAAGAGCGACAAGCCAAGACTCACCATGGCCCCTTGGTTTGTCCTTTGAGCAACTTCTCTCTGCAGCCTGGCCACAGCCAACTTCTCCCTGGAGAGACAGAAACATGTGATTAGGTAATTATTCCCGGGGCTGAGACAGCAGTGCATAGCTGGGAAACATTCTTTTGAAATCTCTAGAGTGACCCATCCTGTACTTACCTCCTTCCCTCAACCATATTTAATATTAAATATTTAAAGTGATTGGTCACTGGGGCATCGTCTCAATCCAGCTTCACGACGCTGACTCCTTTGCTTTAGAGCTCATAATAGAGGGATAAATATTGAACACCAGGTTAAGCGGTGCTCCACTAACCTCATTTGCATATATCCTTTGTCACTTACATTTCTGAGGCTATTTCATTAGTATTGATTTTGGTTATTTTTTTTAATTGTTTGCTCTTCTCCTTCTATAACCAGGCTGAATTTTAAAAAGCAAACAAACCATAACTCTACACCATTCTTGAGAAAACAGAAAATCATTTGCAAGCTTGCTGTGAAAAATGAAGTCTATTGGACATTTTTGTCCATTCTATGAGCCTGACAGCTACTCAGTCTATAGAGGTGGAAACTGAAGGTCACAAGGCTAAGGGGACAACTGAGATCTAAGTTGGGCTGTGACAGCATCGAGTGTTGAGTCTCCTCACATCAAAGTCTAAATTTAAAACTCTGCATATTCTCAAGGTTTAGGAAATTTACTAAAATACAGATTTCAAGATCAGATCGTAAGTCAGTAAGATGGCTGAGAAGGTAAAGGTGCTTTCTGGGAAAAAAAGATCTCCATGGATCTGAGACCTGTGGGACCCAGGGGCGGAACAGAGAACCGGCTCCTGGACGCCAGCCTTTGGCCTCCATGTGAACACATGCAAACAAACAATAAAGACTCGCTCACTCAAGTTTAGTATTCATACTTCATAACGAGATTCATCTCATATTCATCATAACTAATTACACTTCCGATGTATAGAATATCTAATGAAATGTTAAGAATGCTTGTCATAATGCATGCATTCTGAACGGCTTTTCAAATTTTTAAACAGTGAACAGGTGACATCAAGGGAAGAAGCTTCTAGCCAGCTCCAGGTCTCAGTGACAGTTTCCCCAGAGATCCCTCCCCCACAGTGAGATGAAGTATCTGAGTGGCATTCATCCCTCTTATGCTACATCTGCAAGTGAATGCAGAGGGGAATGCTCCATCCCCAGGTTGATAAGAGGATTTCTTTCTTCCAAGAATTGTGACAAGCCTGGCTGCCCAAAACAAAGAAAGAAAAAAAAACAACTTTCCAGGCTAAGGAGGGACCCAGTCAATAAAGTGCTTGCCTTGCAAGCTTGAGGACCTGAATTGAAATTCCAGAACTTATGAGGAAAGTTGGGTGTGGTGCTATGAACCCCAGAAGCCATCAACTGTCAATGACTCTATTGACCGTCAATGGTTCTAACGAATGCTCTCCCCCCAGCATGCTGGAATGTTAGCTGGCTTATCAATTGTGCGCACTTCTTGTATAGACAATCACAGCTCCTGTGAGCTCATAAGCCCAGCAGTTTTGCCAGGTTGTCAGGTCCACAAAGCCTTGTTTTGCTCTGGTCCTCCTTGGCCTTTTACTATTACAATTTTCTTTCCCCTCCTCTACAACGAACCCTGAGCCTCGTGTGTGTGTGTGTGTGTGTGTGTGTGTGTGTGTGAGAGAGAGAGAGAGAGAGAGAGAGAGAGAGAGAGAGAGAGAGAGAGAGAGAAAGAGAGAGAGAGATATGCTGGATGGACAGATGGACAAATGGAAAGGATGGGTGGATAGATAGATAGATAGATAGATAGATAGATAGATAGATAGATAGATAGATAGATAGATAGATCGATCGATCGATCCCAATGTGGTTCAGTATTCCGCTGACTCTAATTCTCTGTGCTTTGACCAACCTGACTTTGTGCACTGACCACCACTTACTGTACCAAGAGACATCGCTGATGAAGTCTGAGTGTTGCAAGCACTTTAAGAAGGACTCAAAGCAGGGAGCTAAGAGCTTCTGGGGCCATGGGCCTTGGACAAGTCTGTTGTAATAGGAACGGCGGGGCTGTGTCCCCAGCACCCCGGCTGCCTCAGTAGCTTATGCCCCGAAATAACAACACACAAACTGTATTCATTTAAACACTGCTTGGCCCATTTCTATTTTGCCTCTTCTAGGCTAATTCTCACATATTAATTTAGCCCATTTCTAATCATCTGTGTAGCACCAGTCTTACCAGGAAGATTCTAGCCTACATCCATCCTGGGTCAGAGCTTCATCGCGTGTGTCTGCCCGGGAGAGGGGAGCATGGCGTCTCTGCTCCAGAGAGCAGAGCTGTCGAGTCTGAGGTCACTTCCTCTTCCTCCCAGCATTCTGTTCTGTTTACTCCTCCCACCTATGTTTTAACCTATCAGGGCCAAGCAGTTTCTTTATTGCTTAACCAATGAAATCAACAGATTGATATATGACACTCCCACATCACAAGTCAGGGTGGGAACTGGGGGGTTGTGAATGTGATCGGCAACATTGAACACATTTATGAAATGTTCGAAGAGTTAATAAAAATGTTACTAGAAAAAAATGAAGCCTCTGAATAAGAGCTACTGGGAATCCAATCCAAAATGATGTCCCCACAGACAGCCAATGTTACAGAGCTGGAGAAATGGCTCGGCGGGAAAGGTACTTGCTAGGTAAGCATAAAGATCCAAGTTCAAATCTCTAGCATTGATAGACACGTTTGTAACTCCAGTTCCACAGTGGGCAGAGGCAGGAAGATTCCTGGGGCATATTGTCTGCCATCCTAGATCCAGGCTGAGTGAAAGGCCCTGTCTCAGAGATCAAGGCAGAAAATGATAGAACAGGACAAGAAACATCCTCTTCTGGCAGGGCATACACATGTATAGATATCACATGTAAATAAGTACAAAAAGAAGGGGTGTTGAATCAAAATAGCCCACGTGTTTGCAGGTACTGAGAACCACATATGTGTTAGAGCAACCATGACTCAAAATTAGAGATGAAGATACAATATGTAGGCAAACAAGAACTCCAGGAAAAAGGGAAAGTTACTGCAGACAGGCAGTTAGAATTCAGATTCAGTCATGGATGGTGGCATTTTAATTAATTAATACATTAATTTAGAACTTAATGAATGAGAAGCACCAAAGGTATTCACAGGAATACTAAATCCTGATCCAGGAAAAAGGGAAAGTTACTCCAGACAGGCAATGTTAGAATTCAGATTCAGCCATGGATGGTAGCATTTTAATTAATTAATACATTGATTTAGAATTTAATGAATGAGAAGCATCAAAAGATGAGTGTCCCAGGAATATTAAATACTGATATACCCATGAAAAACACTGCCACTACTCAAACAAAGGACGTTATCAAGTTGTGGAAGAGGAAATAGCATTTGTGGTACAGTCTTCACTCTTTCTACATATTAATGCTTGTGGGATCAAGTAATAAATGCAATCAGGATATCAGAACAAACTGCTCAGCCACTTTCATCAATAATCCAGTTTGTCCTGGATATCCTCGCACACCATACCTTCCAATATGTAGTTCCAAACTGGCTGTGAAGCTGGGACCAGCTTCTTTTTCATGCTAATTGAAGGTTCTTACAAACAGTTGTGTGTAAAATAAATAAATAAACAAACAAAGACCGCTTGCCTTTCAAGCTCCACACAGCAAATGTACATTCAGGCACCCATCTGAAGAGTTTAGTTCTCCTGCTGACTGCAGACAACTGCAATTTCACGATGCATCACATCCCTATTTTTTTCTGCTGCAAAGTTGGGAGCTCATTATGAGGCGGATACTGTGTTTATGATTACAAAACCAATGCCTGGGGATATGTGATCAAAAGCCATGGATCCTTAGCTCCAGAACAGGGACAAAACACAATATCAAAAACACAACAAATCAGACACAGTACTCACTCCCCTTTCAGTTCCATGAAAGAGAATATTTAACTCTCAGGAAGAAAAAGATCCTCACTCTTTATCCCATTTTATATCCAAATGAAGAATAAGCCTCCGGTTGCTAAACGCCTTCAAAACAACCTCTGGGGAGATGGTTCAGTGTTCAAGAGCGCTCACTATGCAAGCATGAGGACAATTTCAATCTCTAACACCCATGTCAAAAGCTAGGCATGGCCACTCATGTGCCTGTCACCCCAGTGCTTTGGGGGACAGAGATAAGAGTATAGGTGGGGCTGCCTGGCTACCAGCCTAGCTCTAATTTCAGTGACAGACCCTGTGTCAAGAAAATAAGGAAGAAAATGATTTATAAGGGCACCCAGCATCTTTCTCTGGTCCCAACCCAAAATAAAGAATGATGAATTTTCTTTTAATGTGAACTGTAGATCTTCACAGTACCACTGATCTGCAAGAAATGTCCCCCAAAGAAACCACTGACATTTGTAAAACTCCTGAAAACACCTACAAGACTTCAGTATTTAGAACACACTCCCAAAGAGAAGCCTCCTAGCTAAGGGGCGTAAGTTGGAAGGAGAACACAAACTAGGAGTTTCACAGGGCCTTCTGCTACATCAGAATTGATCACGGAATTTTTCTAGAAATAATAAGATACTCATTAGCTTCTCTAAAAGGGATCCATGACTCCTGTACATACTGAGCAGACAGAATGGAAGCTGTCATATTTTCTGCTATTCATTGGGAAGATAGTGCCCCATGAAAGTGCCCTGAGGCAAGGCAGCAAAAGTTCAAAGGAAGGTGTGAGCTAATGCTTGTACGTACTGTTAAATCTTTACAAACAGTTCCATACTGTGGATGCATAGAACAGGGTGTAGCTGAATGAGCCCTGCTACCTTATATCAAGCAAATTACTACAGACTCAGTGTTACAATGTTACAATGCTGCAATGTGTTACAGACTCTGTGCTTTGATGGAAACTGGTGTGGGATAATGCTCTTGTACCCTGTAAAGATTTGTCACTTGTATTGGTTTAATAAAATGCTGATTGTCCAGTAGTCAGGGAGGAAGTATAGGTGGGGTGACCAGACTAGGAAAGTTCTATGAAGAGGAAAGGCTCAATCTGAAGACACCAGACACAGAGGAAGCAAGATGAGAATGCCTCACTGATAAAAGGTACCAAGCCACGTGGCTAATAAGACAAGAATTATGGGTTAATTTAAATTGTAAGAGCTAGTTAATAATAATCCTAAACTAATAGGACAAACAGTTTGTAATTAATATAAGCCTCTGTGTGTTTTGTTGGGACTGAACAGCTGCAGGACCAGGCAGGACAAAACTTCTGTCTACAGGAAATATCAGATAACATGTATGATTGCTAGTTCACTTTTTCAAAAAAAAAAGGTAAGTAGTAATAGGTACGTGTGCTTGTACATGTTGTCAACAATAAAATTTAAAAATTTTTAATGATCTTGCAGATCCAAAGCCAGTTTCTTTCACTGTGGCAAAACATCCTGCAATATTCTCCCCTGCACATACAGGTTCATGTTGGTTTGGGAGTTCAGTTTCAGTCCTTACATCCCAAGGTATTTAAAACATCATAATGCGTATGCAACCTAATATATACGCCCCTGATGGTTAGCATTATCAACCTGACACAACCTAGAAGCATCTAGGAAGAGTCTCCATAAGGGATTGTCAAATAACCAGTTTTGGTCTGTAGACATATATGTGGAGGGTTGTATTAGTTAAGTTACTGATATAGGACATCTCAGCCTACTGTGAGTGAAACCATTCCCTAGGCAGAGGGTCCTATACTACACAAGAGTGGAAAACTTTAGTAGAAGCAAGTGAGTATGCATGTATGTTTTTCCTCTGATTTTGACTGCAGGGGTGATGGGTCTTGCTGCTTCTCTCTGCTAGGATGGACTTTGAACTAGAATTGTAAGCCCAATATACGGCTTTCTCCCTAAATTGATTGTTGTGGGGCATTTTAGCACAGCGACAGAAATGAAACTAGGACAAGGTGTGCCTTTAATTCACCTAGAATAGCCCTGCAACAGACTACAAAACCTAATGCTAAGTAAAAATTCTAGCTCATTCAGCAAATGCTAATAGTTTGTTCTAGGTCTGCTATTAGCTATAGTATTGGGAAATAAACACAAATAAACAAGTATAAATTCAGCGCATATGAATCATACAACCAGAAAGAACACCTAACATGCCAGAGCACACCAGCATGGAAAACTAGATTGCACAATGAATGATAAGGCATTTGGGGTATAGCTTAGATAACGGAGTACTTGCCCCGCTTGGACAAAGCCCTGGGTTCCATCAACAGAGCCACCTAAAACAGGCATGGTGAGACACATCTGCAATACCAGCACTTTGGAGGTAAAGACAGTAGTCAGAGGTCATTTTGGGGACATATAGTCTCAAAATCAATAAAGCAAAATTATAATTCTATTAGGGGTTAATATACACATATCATTATTAGTTTTAAGCAGAGATTTTTGAGGCTCTGTGCATGTGGATGATGACATAAGCCAGAGGGCATCAGATCCCCTAGAGCTGGAGCAACAGGTAGTGAGGGGGATCACCCAATAAGAGTGCTAGGAGTTGAACTCAGGATTTCTGCAAGAACAGTGCACATTTTTAATCACTAAACCGCCTCTGTAGCACTTATAATCAGAGATTTTTAAGACAAAAAAGGAGTGGCACAGTTTATCCTTTAGCAAACAGCATTCATGCTTGGCTAATAAGAACAAGAGCCCTCCACTCCCTTCTTTGCTTCTGTGATACTGTGGTGTCATGTGGGGTAGCCTCTGACAAGCCACTACTGTGATGGAACAAGAACAAAAGGGGTACACAATATCACACAGCATAAGGAGTTTAGCCCTATATATTCTCAGAAATAACAAAGAGCCCTGAGACGAACTCACAGAAATGCCCAATGCCCATAAGTCGTGTGAAAACATGGGATGCTCGATTAGGCAGGGCAAATGCCTTGTCTCCCACTAATCAAAAGCTTAAATATGATCATTATTTTTTTAACAAACTTATAAATTAGCAAATATAAACAATTATTTGAAATCACATTTAAGCCTGTGTATGTCCATCTGTTTGTGTGTTCTTATGTGCTTGTGTGTGTGTTCTTGTGTGTTTGTGTGTGTTCTTGTGTGTTTGTGTGTGTTCTTGTGTGTTTGACTGTGTGTTCTTGTGTGTTTGTGTGTGTGTTCTTGTGTGTTTGTGTGTGTTCTTGTGTGTTTGAGTGTGTGTTCTTATGTGTTTGAGTGTGTGTTCTTGTGTGTTTGAGTGTGTGTGTTCTTATGTGGTTGAGTGTGTATGTGTTGTGTGTTTGAGTGTGTGTGTTTGAGCGTGTGTGTATTCTTGTATATTTGAGTATGTGTGTGTTCTTGAACATTTAGGAATCAGAGGTCAACCTCAGATGCCACTTCTCAAGATACCATATACCTTATTCTTCTATTTTATTGTAAAATTGTTTTAGAATTTCATCAATGAGTACTCTACGTTATTTCCATCTCTTCTGCCACTCTCACCCCTGTTCCAACTCCTGTGTCAAACACACCAGAGGGATCTGAGAAACTCCCCCAAACAATACAGGCTATTCCTATAGCCCTAGGCTGTCTCTCAGAATGTAAAGGTAAGAACTCTATTGCTGAAGACAACACTTTCTTCAGACAGAGGAATTTTGGGGAATTGAGCAGGAACTGAGTTGGAGGCCTCTTCTCTGAGGACTAGCTCTCACGGTATACTAAGCTGTGATACAAGCTGCAGAGGGGAAAAGGCAATCACTGGTCTTTTCCAGCTGGAAAGCCTACAAAATTCACCATGACTCATCCAGCAAGATATCCCCATGGGGAAAGAGTGGTACCCTCGAGACAGTTTCTTGTTGATCTGAAGACTTGTGGAGCAGGTGAGGCTACTTGACTACCACTGACTCTGCCCACCACAACTTCTGTCTACAGCACACAGTCCCACACCTGGGTTTTCTAATTGTTTCTGGAAACTGAAGGTCCTCATGTATGCAAGGCAACATATAAGATGTCCACATAGGCTGAAAAAAGAACCTCATACCCCTTCTTCTCAGCTGTTTAAATAGCATTTTGTCCAAAACATAAAATACCAATGAATGTACATTCAGGGAAAATAAAACACGTCAGCACCAGTATTTTCATACCCACCACTTACATGAACACTGCCTCTGAAATACCATGAGAAACAGGAGACGACACATTGGAGACCAGCTGAACATGAGCCAAACCCAAAGACTTAATAGATTTTACTAAGAAGACACTAAGGCTGGGGAAACGGCTCAGTTGGTAAAATGCTTGCTTTGTCAGCATGAGAACCCAAGCTTTATCCAGGAGCCTACATAAAGAGCTAGATATGGTGGGATGCATTTGCAAAGCTAGTGCTGGGGATACGGAGTCAGGTGAATAACTGGGGCTCACTCTTCAGCCAGCCTAGTCCGTTTGAAGAAATCCAGGGCAACGAGAGAGCCTGTCTCAAAATCCAAGACGGACAGCCCCCGAGGAAGAACACCTGAGGTTGACCTGTCTCTGTCTCTGTCTCTGTCTCTCTCTCTCTCTCTCTCTCTCTCACACACACACACACACACACACACCAACCACAGCCACCACCATCATCACCAATACCACCCCCGCCACCACTACCACCAAATACCAAGCGCCAATGTACTCTGTAGCGTAGAAGCAAAATGCAAATCCACTCCCCCACAAGCTCACATGCTCAGTCATGGGCTTTGTTTCAATCAACACTCCTTCCTAATTTTCCCCAGGAAGATGCTGCCAAATGCCTAGAGGGAAATTAGATAAATGACTGTTTTCATCTGTGCCTTGAGGCAGGGTGTTATGCTCTAAAATCTTGGGGGGAAAGGTTCAATTCATCATCACCCAGCCGTGTTTCTAGCCGAGGCCCAAGAATAGGAGCCCCAATAATAGAAGCCCGGTGGCGATCTGGTATGTGTGAAGAGAGAACAGGTTTGTTCTCCGGAGGAGTTCAAGGACCATTATCTCCACACACAGGCATCCTGGGGAGTCACCCGCTGCAGAGGGCAGGACAATGCCAAGAGGCAGGCGCACCTGTCGCTTGGGCAGATGGGGAGACCAGTGGCGGCTTTCCCTGAGTCAGGCTAAATTAATTAGCCTTTCCACAGTACTTCATCTCATTATGAACCTCTCCAGACACGTAAGGGGAGAACAGATTTTCAACAAACTTTTATAAAGCACAACACAGACCAAAGAAAACTCCAACAGCCATTCTTTTTCCATTTCTTACTTTCCTGAATGCTTTAAAGTACCGTAAATCACTCCTTCATTCCATGCTGGGAGACTCTCTTCAGATTTATGATATGAGAAGTCCGTAAGTGGAGGGAGTGTTTCAAATCCGTGGACTTTCACAAACATTGTGCACCAGACACTGGGCAACTCAACAAGTTGATTTCAAGATCCTGATTTCAGGAGCAAAAAGAATTTACGCATTCTGTTTGCTGGTAAAGTTGTAGCTTCGGTTCTTCCCAAATCAAGAGATGTTTCCTCCCAAAGAATTTTCTGTGTTGCAGTACACAGATAAATCAAAACAACAAAAACAGGAATCTACAACTTAGTAGACTGCCTTTTAATAGCAACCTAATACAATTCTCCTTAGAGCTACATAGATAGTTCATTTGGTACGCAAGGACCTGGGTTTGCTCTCCAGAACCCATCTAAACAAAACTGGATACGGGAACACACATTTGCAAATTCCAACCCTGGAGATACAGAGATAGATGGACACCTGGAGCTCACTCACCTGCCAGCAAAGGCAACTCTGCAAGCTGCAAGCCAGTGACAGATCATTTCCAAAATAACAGGACAAGGTGCATAGTGCCTGAGAAATGACAGCTGAGATTGTCCTCTAGCCTCCATGTGCGTGTGTGTACACGCATGTGCGCATACGAACACATGCACACACACATATCCTTTGCCATATATTCATTCCCAAGACAGTCCTTCTGTCCTCATAAATTAAGATGCAAATGACACCTACACTTCTATTTATTAACTCATTCACCCAGTCCTCCACTGAACCATCTATGATATTAGCACTCTCTGCTTATCTATTTCTCTTCCGTAATAGGCTGTGAGATGCTAGACGGTTAAGACTACATGATTTGGGTGCACAGGGCATAAGCACACTACAATGAATAAATGATTGCCATTCAGAGCAAAGGTGGTCTTCCAGGCACAAGACCATATTACAAGCTACCTTCACCCATATTCAATATCAGATGCTGGTTCCAGGCAAAGAATGGCAACCATCAGGTTTCTACAGGCTTAGAGGTCAAGTGCTTGCCCTGCAGTTTATATCCACAGCCATCCATAAAAAGCTGTCTATAACCCTTATACTGTGGGTGGGATGGGGTTTAGGCAAGAGGATCCTGGAAGCTCATTAGCCATTCAGTAAGTTAACCCCATGCTCCAAATTTTGACAATTGTGCCAATGTGAGCACACAAGAAGAAAAAGCCTATGCACGTAGCATTTCGTTAATCCTAGGTACCCCCTGCATACCTGACGGTCCCTTTCTAAAGATGCACCAATTTGTCCGTCTGCATCTTCTCCTCTTTTTCACTTGTAGCTATTATCTTTCCCTAGAAAAACTTGTGCTTCTTATGCCGAAGTGTTTGATAAAGTAAAAAAAGCCTCCTGTGTTAACACAATCATGAACTGAAGCAAGATCATCCTCTTCTCTCCCCATCTCTCTCTGGGGCAGAGTGCAGTCCCAAACACCTCCTATCAATAACTCTGCAAAATGCACACAGGAGCAAGCTCATCCGCTCTTGGAGATACAAATTACTTGTATTAACTCTTAAACTGTCTCCCCTTGAGGGCAAACTCTGGCCAATGACTTCAAACTGAGTTCCTTGAGATATATAATTTATAAAGCGTTGGAGAACCAATGAATTTCTTGAATTAACTTTTACTTCTGAAAAATGTTGTTTGTAGACAAGGGTTTTTTTTATGTTCAATTATTAGAAAAAAAACTTGAAATTTCCTTCCTCTTCCTGTATCTTATTTCTTTTGAATATTGAAACTCTTCTCAAAAGAAATCCAACATAGTTAATAAAACTGTGTCCTATGAAGGTAGGTCATTTTTCGTTGGTCCCGGCGATATGCAGATTGATGGGTTGTATGTAGCTGAATAAAGAATGGGCTTCTTCACAAAAAAACTCATGCTGTCTCCTCACACATGAACACAGCCCTTATGTGACAATTAATTGAGTTCGCCATGGCTTTCAACTATCAATGGCCTTGAAATTTCATTCTGGCTCCGTTTTGATTGAAGGCCCCGAGATGGGGTCTATGCAGAGATTCAAACCATCTGTGTAGCCTCAGGACAAGGAGGCTTGTGAGTTTGGAAATGAAAAGGCTTCAGGACATCAACTGAAATTCTGATGGACAGTAACCAGAGACTGTGCACTGAACTCCCTTCGCTGGCACAGACAGAAACCAGAGACTGTGCACTCACTGAACTCCCTCCCTTCTCTGGCACAGACAGTAACCAGAGACTGTGCACTGAATTCTCTCCTCTGGCATAGTGAGCCATGAACCTAAGAGTGAATTCTCAGAAAAGCAGACACGTTTAGGCAAAACTGGCAATATTGTCGATTCACGGCTGGAGTATGCTGCCTGCTGGGCTGGAGGTACCCTGATACACTCTGGAAAATTCAGCAAAGACTTAAAGTCCACTCAGAACCCTGAAGCATCCCATCCTAGAAAAATACAGTGTGTACATATTTGGTGTCATGGACTGAAATATTACAACCAAAACAACAATTCTAATTTGAAATCCTAACTGTAGGACCTCAAAGTTCACCTATTTTGTGACAAAAGTCTACTGAAGTGACCATGTTGAAACAAAGTCCTTAAAATGAATGTTAATCAAGCTCGGACACCAATGGCACATAAACAATTGTCTTTGCACTGGAGTGGTTCTTACACAGCCTATCAAGAGCAGAGACTGCAAACAACCCTTCAGGAACTCCGCAAGAGGTACAGAGCACATTCCAAAAGCACTTGGCATGCTGTAGGACTGTAAGGCAATCCATTGCTGCTGTTTAAGGTTTCTTGTCTGAGAAACCATGTTGGCAGCCCTGGCAAGCCAACACACTTCAGGCAGTGTGTGTGTGTGGGGGGGGGATATCAACTACGTTCATTTGTACAAAATACATCTCTCTGAATATAAGGTAAACCTCCCCCAATCAAAACATTCAAAATCTAACAACTTCTGAGTCTAGACTACTTTAGATTAGACGCTCTTAACTGGTAAAGTCTGTGGAAAAATTCCAAAAATCTAAAAAATGTCAATGTCTGAAATACCTTTTGTTTTAAGCATTTTAGAGCAAAGGACACTCCAGTTGGATACATACAAAGTGTGGTCCGGTTAATAGGTTATCTAAGAAAAGTACAGCAGATTTTCAACAAAGGGAGTACTGACTTGTGATCAGGAAAATGAGGGAAATATTTATACTAAAACGGCAGTCTATGTCATAAGCATCAAGGGTTGCAGTACATAAAAGCAAATCACACTCATGGACAACAATCATGGATTCTTGACAAGGTGTGTGTGTGTGTGTGTGTGTGTGTGTGTGTGTGTGTGTGTGTGCATACACATGCAGAAGTCCATGGTCACCCTCCCATGCTTTACCAGGTTTTGCTTGAGACAAGGTCTCTAATTGGACTGGAACATGCCAAGTAGACTAGAGTAGCCAGCCGAAGCATGTCAGGGACTTACTTGCCTGTCTCTGCCTGCTCAGAGTGGAACTACAATTTCATACTGCCATTCCAGCTGTTTACAGCTCCTGGGGACAGAAGTCAGGTTCTGGGGAGGCCAAGTATGTTTACCTCCTCAGTCTGTCAGATACTTTTTACTAAGTCTTCTGTGAGGTTTGATGTATAAGATACAATCCTTGTTCTCTTTCTATTAGGAACATATATACTTGGCCTTCTGAAATAAAGATGAATTCGTGGATTGTGAGGGCTTAGGTAGGAGACCTCTAGTCTCTCAACTGTTCTTCCTAGAGGCAGGTTCTATAGCAGCTACTTAGGAACTCAGATGTTGACCAATGGGAATCATCATTAGTACTTGAGAATACTGTAGGACCTGGGTTGTTTGTGTGCATATACATGCATGTCTTTATGTCTACTGTATGTAGATGCATGAATATTTGAGTACATATACACACATGTATGTGTAGAGGCCAGAGGTCAACTTTGGTCTTGGTCTTGGGTTAGAGTTGGGGTATAAATATGTCATGGAGAATAGCAGAACTATCACACACACACACACACACACACACACACACCTAGCAAAGAAAGAAGAATCTCCTGATTTCCCAAGTCATTCTAATTAGAAGGCTGTTGACTAACAGGACACAAGAACCTCTCCTTGTTAATATTCTCCTTGTGAGCTGATGTTCTTTGATGCTAGGATTGTGCCAATATTACATGAGAGATAGTTTTTGAGACTGTGTCTTATGCAGCCTAGGTTAACCTCAAATATCTATGTATCAAAGAATAACCTCATACCCTTGATCTTCATATCTCCATCACCTGAGTGCTGAGATTACAGGTACGTAGTATCATGCTCATAAACATGTAACACTGGGATTGAACAGAGACAGGGCCTGAACCACATCTCTAGCTTCTAAGTGAGAGACTTTTACTCCGCATACAGAAGAATCACTGACACGGATAATATGTATAGACATGTATGGGACAGCTTTGCAATGTTGTGACAAAATACTTGAGAAAAGCAACTTGGAGGAAGAAAGGATTGTGCCCCATGGTGTCCACCCATGGATGGCTCCATTGCTTTGATGCCTACCATGAAACGGGATGTTGTGGGAGTGTATAGCAGAAGAGGCTCTGCCCCTCAGTGGTAACCAGAAATCACAAAGAAAGATTTCTATCTATAAGTAAAGCCCCTACTCTGAACGCCCTTAAGTTATGAATTCATAAGTGATTAAACTATTCACGAGGTCCAAGCCCTCACAGTCCAGTTGCTCCCAGAAGCTCCACTGCTGAACTATAAAGAACACAGTAATATGGCTGCCATGGAGACGAAGCCTCACACAAGTGATCTGGATCATGTCCTGGTTACTGCTGGCTGTCAACTCAACAGAATCTGGAATCACCTAATGCTTAAACCTCTGGGCTTGTCTCTGAGGAAGTCTCTAGGTGTGGTAACTGAGTGGGCAGCACTGTCTGATGGGTTGGAGTCCCACACTAAGTGAGGAGGGCAGAGAGAGCTGAGAACCAGTGTTCATCGTTATCTGCTTTCTGATTGTGGATGCAATGTGACAAGCTGCCTCAACTCCCATTCCCACGCCTTTCCCACCGAACAGTGAGTCAAAATCAACCCTTCCTTAAGTCGCTTTTATCAGGTATTCTATCATAGTGACAAAAAAAGTAAATGAAAACAAAGGGTGTTTAATATTCCAACCAGGAATCCTTATAATTACTTACATATATATAAATAGGGTGAACATATTAGGGAAGCAGACATTCATCTCTAGCGAGAGGGAAGACAAAGAGACAGTGTTTACAATAATGATCAAGACCAGTGCTTCTCTGACTCTCAAATCTTTTCAACTCAGTTCTAATCTTGCTCTGGTTATCCCTTCTGTTTTCTTTTTCAATGCATCCTTATTTTTGCTATTCCTTCCCCATATAGTTATCACCTATATAGTTCTAATTCACAACTTGGATATTAATGACCCAAAAGGAGCTTCAAGGAGTTCTCCATCTATAACACTGGTCCATGCTGAGCACAAAAGCTTCTTTCCATTTCCCCCTTCTCTTCATCTATCGGAAAAAACAACAACAACAACAACAACTAAACAAGAGTTTTCTTTTCTGTGGCAATTCAAGTGGGGCATTAGTCGCTGAAATCTTTGTTGGTTTTTTTTGACTAGGAATAGATTGTTTCACAATGTGTTTGTCTCTTGAGTCCTAGCAGGTGCCCATTTGCTAATGTGTTGGTTTTTACACTGCAGCATCTTGGCAATGTGTGTTTCACATAGTTGCCTCCAGCAACACTGTGGACTGACGCTTGTAGCTATGGTAATAGGTAGATGCTGAGATCCCTGACATTCAAGGGAAGGATACTGTAAGCCACCTAAAAAATAAGCTTAGGAAATAATGAGACCAGAGTAGGGATCCAAAGAGATTTTACACACTAATTCCAATACTTCAAGATGAAGAAATAAAGCAGTAAAGAGGATAAATATCCTGTTGATAAAAACATGAGTGATTACAAAGCAAACAACTGATCGGGCAAGAATCATCATTCAGGGTCAAATCCATTCTGTTTCTACAGATAATTGACGTGTGAAGAAAGCATACAGAAATATGAGAAATAACCAATCAACATGTTAAATAACTGATCCATAAACTCAAAGTAATTAACGCTTTACTGGGTTATGACCTGGCCCATTTGCCAAAAGTAAAAGGGTAATTTAGGCTTCATTAAAATTCCTTTCTGAAGATGGAAGGGTGGACTGGGTCAGGATGAAGACTTAGCTAAAGTACAATATGAACAGACACCAAGTGATTTCTTCCACGGAAACCTTATTCAGCAATCATTCAGCACCAAGTAGAAGGGTCCTCGTGCACACTTTCCCCAACCACAGGCACCATCTACTGATGAACTATGACATCTAGTACATTCCGTGAATATGGGAAGGCATAGCATCCAGCTGTGCACCCACTGGTAGGCCTACCAGGCTCTAGTGGATAATCCTAAACCCATGGTTATACAAACAACCTTTAGTTGAACTCTGTTGGACACCGAGCCAAAGTCATGAATACAGTAAAGAGAACTGTAGGGGAGAAAGGAAAGCTGCAGGCATGGGAAGAACTAAGAGAGGGCTGGGGGAGGAGCCAGAAAACACTGGATACATGTGTGAAATTTAGTAACAAAATATTTTGAGATTTTAATTGGCTTTTACTTGCAGTATAAATAACTCACTGTGGTTTTTTAAAGCAGCCATGGTTAGAAGGATCCTCATAGCCAACAAACATAACAGCACACCATAGACAGGGATCATCTTCAGGAAGAAATGGACAACGAACAAACCAAGGGTCCCAGTGGCCACTCCGTCTGATGCAGGGGGCAAATAAAACTAGACTCTTAGACTAGAGACATGGCCCAACAGCTAACAATGCTCACTCCATTTCAGGAAGACAAATGTCAGTGCTTCACAAACAGCCTGTACCAGGGTTTCTCTGACATCCATGGTTACCCACATCTATGTATGCATACATACACATATAAAAAATAAAGTTAAACTTTAAAATCAATTATTCCCTGAGCTCATTATTTTAATGATCTGTAAATCTTCTTCTTCATCAAATAGCAGGAAGGCTGAGAAGGAATTTTCTTTTATTCTGTTCTAATTTTCTCAGCACAGAGACATCCAGCCCTCCATGTGCTTTCATGCAGAAAAACCTCCTGGAACTCAATGGGTAAGGGAAAGACGTTGATTCTGTCTGCATGTTAAGAAACTGTGATCAGGATGTAGCTTCTGCCATCTCAGCTTACAAAAGCTGCCTGTGTCTGCCCCATGGAGGCACTCTCAGATGCAAGAAACCTCCAAGAGTCAGAAAACAGAGCGAAGGACAGACTTACAGCACATAAGTATTCCATTAAGGGAATAGACCACTTAAACTTTGGTAGGAGGCTAATTCATATAGAAAAGCAAACACAGAAATGAACACTTTCTGACAGAGTTAGGCACTAAAGCAGAGCCAAGTACCAAAAGCCCCAAAGCAAGCAATGTCATCATTAGTCCAAAAGGAAAGGAAAGCCAACAACAGACACTCTGGCACATGGACAGTGTCTCTACCCTCAATACAGTCAGCCTGTTGTGTGTGACACCTTGATAAATTAAAGGAACAGAAGCACTGTCACAGAAAGTAAAGGACAAAAGGAAGGGAAACTCACAAACAGTGCCCACAAAAGATGGATAAGGAAGTTGGAAAGAATACAAGCATTGATTAAAGGCCGGCAAGGAAAAAGAGATAGCTGCTGAATCTAGCTCACCCCCTGCTGCTCATGCACACTGTATTGTTTCCTTTGGCTCGGGCTGGGAGAGCTTTGTCCTGTGTCTAATAATACCATTATTTATGAAATGGAAGAAAAACATCCTGATAAGAATATACCTCGATACCAAAAGAGAGAGACAGAAAAGTCTCCTGTATAATCTGAGCGCACAGATGAGAAAGAAGGGCGTCTTCAAAGCAATAACAATTACAAAGCAGTCAGAGAACAAGATAAGCGCTCGCAGAAGCAGCACACAGAATCTATTCAACTGACCCGTCTTTTTTTCTGTTATGTGAGTCCGAGAATGGATAGCAACCACTCACTAGGGAAACCTGCCGCACTGGGAAAGTCAGCCCAGGGCCGGTGTGTGGCTGGGGCGGGAGGGATGTGACAGAAAGGAAGTTTAAAGGGAAGTTGAGGGAAGGATAGTAATATAATTCTTTGTAATCCTCCTTTCAACATGACAGTCCTTGGCCTCCTACAAATCAATACAGCAGACATGAGATTGTGAAAACTGTAGCATTGGACACAGAGTCCCTGCCTATCAAAAGCCAGAGTTTGCAAAACCTTCCTTGGGCCCGTGCTACCCACACTCAGTTTGTTCAAGCAGACACAATGTCACCTCTGTAAATGAGGATATTTTTTTGCATTCTGGCTAGCATCTCTACTTTTGGGGGTTGTAACTACTGATGAACATACACACGTATATACTATGTTGAACTTAAATTGTAGATTTAACTTAGATTTGTGAAAATAGGCAAACTACTGGATACAGATGTTTCCTCTCTCATCATTTTGTGTGGTATACAGTGCACTTAACTACAAGGCTTTTGCTTATCGAGCACAAGGTGATGATATATTTCACTACCCTGAAAACTTGGTAAGCTTGAATATCATCATCACTCAGGCACTCGGTACTTCAGTAAGCCACAGCTGCGTGGCAGCCATCAAGCCAAATCTCTCCAAATTCCTCCTCTGATAGGTGAATAATTAGAGTTTCTGCTCAGCCAGCCACAATGCCATACACCTAAGCACAGGCTCACAGAGGTGTTTTTATGGAATATAACAAGTTGTTGTCTCTTAACGCAAACCGTACTGTGCAGTGGACAGATTTTTGGGGGCCTGCAATCATTTTAAGACTGTGGGGACACTGTGGTGGGGCAGGCTGCCTGTGAGCAGGAAGAATCACCACTGGACAGGTACTGACACTTTCTCCCGGTAGACATGTGGGTTCCACCTTCTGGGGATGGCAAACAAGGAACTGTTTTTGCGTTCCAAAAGAACCCCACATGGTCTTCTCCTTGGAGGCAATGATATGACAGCTAGGTTTGCTTTTAATTCCACTGACCACTGGTGCAGCAGAAACTAGACAGGACTAGTCACTGGGTATGCTCAACATGCTGAATTTAATGTGTAAATTGTATATAAATAAAGTATGCTTTCATTTTTTAATCAAAGGAAACTTCAACTTATCTTAGAAGTAAGCAAGAGGACAATCAAAATCAAAATATACTTTCCATATATCTTCCTGGAAATTCGGAAGACCAACTTTGCCTTTTTGAAGAATGATAAGTGTTAAAGAAAGAAGCAAGGTATTAGGAACATGTTTAGACACAGGAAGCAATTGGGCCCATTAAAGCAAATTTTGAGATAGATATGGAGGAGAATCATAAGTCGAATATCAATCCAGAGCTATAGCCCACATCCCATGATGTCGTGAGGTCCTCGGTGGCTGTTTTCTGAACTCAGGTTCACCTGAACTTCACCTTCCATCACAGTGGTAATTCAGCCAGCCCTCATTATTCAAACAGTCCACATTTATTGACTAATCCATCTGCTGAAAAAATGAAATGAGGAACATCAAAAGCACTAGGCATCACACTTCCCCAGGAGTGTGCAAGAGGAACCGTGAGAGCACATGGGACTTGTGCTCATGTTTCCAGCTGAAAAGTCAAACAGAGGCAGCTCTCCACCTCTCAGGCTCAACGGGAATCCCTTCAGGATGTGTTGTCTACTGTGTGTTGTTGACACTTCCGAGCTCCCTGTAACATCACTGACTGCAATGGCCCAACACAGTGATAGAGATCTCTAGAGAGCAGTTCTAGAGTACTATATGCATGAGGCACTGCCGAGCATGAAAACACTTAAGCATCATAGGGATAAAGTCCTAAATCAACTGCATTCACATCTATGTGCAGTGTTGTTGATACAGACATAACATTAACAAATCAACAGTGTATATTAAATAAGTTCTCTTTAAACAAAACTCAACTAAAACATATTTAAGGCTAATTACTGACTGATTAAAATGTTATTAGATATCACAGGAACCTGACTGTGCATTTCCCAAGAAACAATGTTCCATTGTTAAGTCAGTGATTTGAGGTGACTTTAGCAAAGTTAACTATTAGGGATTATGAGCGCTGAGTGCCTACCCCCTACCAGTTGTTTTTAGGGCCTATAAAAATGTAGGGTAATAACTAATACCCATGGATGATTAGGACATAGATTCCAGGGGGAACCCAGTTCTACTATTCTGCTACCTAGGCGCAGTATTAAACTGGCCCCTAAGTTTAGATTAATGCATGTCCCAATCTTATCAGAGAAACTTCTGCCTGCAGTAGAGACTGGTTGGTACAGAGATCCACAAGTGCTCAAAGTTCAGAGAATAAGAGAGCCTGGAACACTCAGCTCTGAATGGGACATCTATAACTCATCTCCTCCTTCTAAGGCTCAGGGATCACCGCGGAAGAGGAGGAAGAACGACTGTAAGAACAGAGGTAATGGATGACAGCATTGAAGCTGTTTTCCAGACATAGCTGGCTTATGGCACATAACTGACAATGGCTGTGACAGCAGGCACATGACTTGCACCAGATCAAGCCAGTCAAAATCCCAAGATGAATGGAAAGGAAATCACAAAGTCCTACCCGTCCTTGAGGAGGTATTGGTAACTGGTGGATTCTGGGGGATGGGGGAGTCAGTTTTCTTCAAGGATACGGGCCCTGATAGACTGCCTATGCTCTAGAAGATGGCCCTATACCCATGTGCATACAAGTAGTATAAGTGGAGTAGGTGATTTCCCAATCAGTACATGCAGTTCAGAGTGGAAAATATTGTGTGTGGTGGTGAGGAAGGAATTGAAGGGAAAGAAATACATTCAAAACATATTATCTGCATGTATGACATTCTCAAACAATAAGAAACTCAAGGAGTTTCACCAAACCTGAGAGCAATATCACTGTCCACATGTTACTGAGGAATTATGTGACAAAAAAATGTCTAACACACAAAATATGAGAAGAAAGGAAAAACGACATTTCAGGATAAAGCATTAAGACAATAAATGAGAGATGGAAATTATGGAGATGATATTTATAATCAAAAGACATGTGAGTGTTAGAATGGCTATAGCTCACTAGTAACATACTGACCAATGTAAACAAGGTCTTAGTTCAGGAACCAGAAACGTATGAGAACTTTAGATCATGATCAAAGATGCTGTCAATGCTCTGAATAGGAAACCTCAGCATCACACTTCTAAGACTTCAAACAAGTGCCCACGGAGGGGGCAGCTCAGGTTCAGGCGATGTCTCCTGACTCTGAATGCTTCCATCCAATCGCTGTGCTGTAAGCCATCTCAAGGTTTAAACACAGATCACAGCAGTCAGAAACTCACCAGGAAATGTGTGCATTGCCTGAAACTAAGAGAATTCGCTTCAGGAAACATTAACATATTGCTTAATGTTTAAATCCTGTACTTTCACCAATATCATAGCTAATTGTGATTTTTTAATTTAAAGAATTTCCATATATTTTGATCATGTTTTCCTTCTCAACTCCCCCCAGAAACTTCCTACCTCCCTATTCACACTACTTTATGTTCTCACCAACATCTTATTCTCAAAAAAAAAACACAAACTCTCTCAAAAGACCCAAATAAAACAATTCAAAACAAAAGCCCAGAAAAAGAAGAGATGGAAGAGAAGGAGAAAGGAAGCAGAAGGAGGACGAGAAACCACATAGACAACAACTACTCTTGGGCATAGGGCCTTACCCTCGGGTGCTGTTGACATACACAGTGGCAATTTATTGAGAAAAAAAACCTGATTTTTCTCTTATGGACTGCAATAGCTTGTCTTCTTTGCTAGCAGGGGGACACTGTTCCACTTCCCCTTCTCCCAACTGTAATTTCTAAGCAGATACAGATTTGCATTTTCATTTTATGTGTGTGTCAAAGTAATGTCTGGTTGGAACCAAATCAATTCAGATTTCACTAGTTCAGAATCAAGATCCTACATCCATATTTATTTTGTTCTCTGAAAATATTAGTACTAAAAATGAAAAGATATATGAAATTTAAAGGTCACAGTTCTTAGATATTAGACTAAAATTTAAGGAAAAATTAAGATACTCAAAAATTATTCTATCTATTTATCTATTTAACAGCTTATCTATTTATATGATGTTCATTGATTTCACAACTATTTAGTTCTGCTCTATATGAAGCATCAAAATACTCAAAACAGGGCTAAAGAGATGGCTCAGTAGTTAGAGAATCTGCATGAGGATTGGAGTTCAGATCCTGAGAACTCACATAAAACCAAGGTAGACAAGATGGCCTGTCTATAATTCCAGCCTTGGAAGTCAAAGAGGGATTATTCCATGAACAAGCTGGTTACCAAGTCTAGTCACATTCGGAGGTCCTAGGTTTGCCTGGCCATCTCTGCCCCAGTAAATAAAGAGGAAGAAGAGTGGTAAGTAACACACACACACGTACACACACACATGGGTGTAAAAATGTAAGATTAAAACAAACAAACAAACAACAACAAAAACACAGGCTAGGACAGCCTTTCTGAAACTCAGTGCCTAGGGGTCAAGGTGACATATGAAGAGAGGTGATCCACTACAACCCAGAGGTTAACAGCCCAGGAAGGAAAACGGCACAAAACAGTTTAAACTAGTGCTTTGGAAATAACTGTAAAAGGAGCCTCGACTTCAACATTCAGGGTCCTCTTGGTCCTCCTTTATCAAATTATCTCTAGTAAATACCAATACTCAAAAAATAACACAATCACAGATCCTCATGGGAGGAAGAGGAGTTCACATGTCATTGTTTCTCTCACCTTTGCCTTTAAGTTACTAACTGACCATTGTCAAGCTGGACTGAGGTGGCTCAGTCAGTAAAGTGCTTGGCTTGCAAACATGGAGACTTACGCTCAATCCCATGAACCCAAACAAAAAGCCAGGAATGTGTATGAGCTTGTAACCCCGGCACCAAGGAGGAGATAGGAGGCTGAGTCCCAGGTCAGAGACAGGATAAAGCAGACTGTCCCCACAGAGCCGCATCTAGATTGATCTCTAGCCTCCTCACACGAACACGCATACCTCATGTTCACTTATTTTCTGCTGCTGGCATAAAGACCATGAACAAAGGCAACTTGGCGAGAAAGGGTTGATTTGGTTAATATATCCCAGGTCACAGTTCATTGACAGAAACCAAGGCAAGAATCTGGAGGCAGGAACTGAACTCAAAACCCTGGAAAAGTGAAGTTTACTGGTTTGGTCGGCCTGGTTTTCATATAACTCAGGACCACCTGCCCCCAGGTGACACTGCCCTTAGCCGGCTGGTCCGTCCCACCTCAATCATTAATGAAGAAAATACCTCCACACACTTGTCTACTGGCAAATCTGATGGAGGCATTTTCTTAATTGAGGCTTCTCTTCCCAGACAACTCTAGTTTGTGTCAAGTTGACAAAAATGAGCCAGGACGCCTTGCCTCCTACCTATACACATGTAAATACATGTGAACACTCATCCACACACTTTACCTCCCACACACACACATATGAACCAATGAGATAAAGCAGGAAGCTGAGGTTTGAAAATACAGCTTACTGCCTAAGCACATACACTTGAGTGCAATCTCTTACCTTTGTGCTTCTGAGGACAGGGAGTTAATGAGAAGGGAGGAGGAGGTGACCACAGAAATGGCAACTCCAGAACCCAGATTGAGGCGTTAGTGTTCACTTGGGACTACAGCTCCATGGAGACTGGAATCTGTCACAATAGTCCTTGTCCAATTTCTGCCCACAGACAGGGAGGGGCCTTCATGAATAAACTTAATATGCCCCTGAAGGCCTTTTGTGTTCCCCAGCAAGAGCCGGAGTAACACTGGGGTGAGGCAGGGGAGAATCAGCTAGAAAATGGAGACACAACATCATCTGTGAGGGCTCTGGACACAGGGTCCCCAAGAACTGAAATGGGCCCTTATACCACAGAGAATAAAGCAAAAGAGTTCAATCACTTAAAAATAAAGTATGTAGGTTGAGGGGGCGGTGCACATCTGTGACCCCAGCACTTGGGATTCTGGGGCAGGAAGATAGAGTTTGAGGCTAGTTTGGGGTACGTAGTGAGTTCAAGGCTAATTGGACTACATAAAACAATCTAGGCCAGCCTTAGCTACTACTAATGAGATTCTGTGTGTGTGTGTGTGTTTGTGTGTGTGTGTGTTTGAGTTGCACTCACAAAACTTTCAGAAAACATTAGTTTATTCACAAGGCTTATTCATAAGAGTTTTTGGTGTGTATGCATGTGTGTTCGGGATAATTCACAAAAATTTTTGGTGTATATGCATGTGTAAATTGACTGGTTCACAAGAGCTTTTGGTGTGCATACATATATTGTTCACACAGATAAGACGTAAAATACATACAAGAGTACGTAATTCAAAACAGATGTCATATGCAGTATATAAAACACATAACAACACAATGCACAAGCAACACTGAAACTGAACTGAAATTTTCACAAATGTATGTTTCTGCAATTAGTAGAGATTTATCCAGTTTCTACTCTCTTTGAACACAGAAGTAAACTCAATCTCCCAGTCTCCTGTGCAGTTAGAGTTCCAGCCAATGAACGCACAGTACATGGGATGCATCATAATATCGGGCTGCCCCATAAATATGCACATATTAAAATATCACACCACTCTATAAATACAGAACAAAATATCACACTGCCTCATAAACACATAATTGGAAATGAAATTATTTTAAGAGCACTAAAACAAATTACATCAGATTCTCACAGCCTTTCACACCCGAATAATCAATCAGGCAAACACACTTATCAGAGCTCATTCAATGTATTATGTTTTGGCACATTTAAAATAAGCTCTCTTATGTGGCCTAAAAAGAATTCTTAACGAGCAGCAGTCTCAAAATTAATTAGCATGTATTGATCACACCATAAAGTTACAATCTGAATCCCAATACAAGCAACAGAGTTTGGATGGGTGCCTCAGAGTGCAAGGGACGGACGGAGAGACTGCAGCTGAATGAATCCTCACAGCAGAGAGTGAAGAGGATGTGTAATTCCACGGACACGAGAGCGTGCAGCACACAGTCCGATGTTTACAAACAGATTCTCCAAAGCACCATCCCCCTCAATTCTTGAATCTGGCGTTTCTATGCCCCTTTTGCTAATTCGTCTCTTCCCAAGTCTTCGCTTCTATTTTAGAATCACACCGTCAGGAAGCTGGGGTGCGAGTGCATCGGCCTGACTCTGATTTTCTGAGGGCCACCAAGTTTTCAAACTTTACATGCAGCCCATTAACAAGTTTCTTTCAACTCCTGCTACCTTTCATTTAGACACTGTTCATGTGTTCAAGTCTAAAGCAGGTTAAATGCAACTGAACATATCTTGAAGCAAACCAAACCCGGACTTCATCCACATTTTTTAGTGATCAAATTTAGGCACAGCAGATTGTTGGCACAAGTCTCATTTCTTCACAAAAAAAAAAAACCAATTCATACTCACCTGAGAGATGTTTCCATCTGCTTCTGTCAGTCTCGTTTCTGCACCCGAACTTTAATTATTATGTGTAGGCATAGCACCTATGTCTTCTACCTACAGAGAATCCTGCCTTATTCTATCAAAAGACACTGCCAAAATAATAAAGTAAGAGTTTTCCCAAATCACAGTTCATCTTCCAGGCAGACTCGCCATAATTAGAATTTAAAATAAAATATGAATTTTAGAAAAAAATGACAAATTCTATCCTCACTGAATTGAGAATGAAATCATACATACATACATACATACACTCTATAGTTATAGAGACATGTATATAAGCCATCTACTCTATGAGATCCCTAAGCCCAATCCTGATTAATGGGAATGTTTTGAGAATTAGGATGAAAGATAATGGCGAGGGAAAAAGAAGTAGTATAAAAGCATTAAGCACATGCATGATGGGACAGACATATGGAGATCAAAGACCATATGTCTGTGGGGTAGTATACTAGGTCAGTACATACTGGCATGAGATCAGACAGAGACAGACCTGGCTGGCACCAAAGTCCTGACGAAATAGCCAAAAACTCAGTACAGTATCCAGACACTTCCCTTTTGCCACACCCCACCTCCGATTGCCCCACCCCCTGCCAAAGTAGCCAGATAACAGATCCTGTTTCCATCCAGATGGTGGGCGTCCTGGACAGACTTGGGATGCTGACGGAGTCTTGGGCATGCTTATTCAATGAGTCTTGAGGGGCATTATTCACTAATTTCATGTGGAAATGAAATTTCAACTTCCCATTGTGTACAAATAACTTGGCCACTTAGAACACATACAAATGCGCTTCTTTTTTCTTCTTCTTTTGCCAGGCAGGAGGAGACGGCTGGAATGTAAACGCCTTCCAGTGTGTGTCTCTGGCTCAGACCCAAGCTGGCATATGGTAGTGCCACCAACCTCCTCCATAGGAAATCTTGGGTAACACTTTAAGCGAGCCCTGATAATGTGATTTACAAAGCATTCATTGGATGGGTGGTGTCTGCCTCTATTTTTCTTCAAGGCAGGATACTCATCACACACAAACATATACGCACATGCACACACAAACACATTGTAATTTTGACTATTCTACAGAAAGGAAACTTTGGAATACCTAAGAAGAATCCCCAGTCTGTGAGTTTTCCAAGTTTTCTTACCTTACTATTCTCTTGGTCAGGAATTTAGTCTTCAAGAACTGCTTCCCTTTCTGCTTCTGGAGTGTAACCAGCAGACACAGTGAACTGGTTTCTGGAGAGCACACTGGGTCTCTCCATTTAACCCCTAGGCTCTGAGTGGAGGGCTCCAGCATCAGATTAGAAACTACGTTTGCTTCCTGCAGCTTCATTCCAGGAAGCGTTTGCTGCTCAGTGTCAGAGGGATGGTTTCCCTCCCTCGCTTGGGTTTTATTTCACAGTCCACAGTGCTACCGTGCAACACTAAATACGCATGCATATGGAGACAGTGCTCTCCGGCTCCCAGCACGCTGCACACACAGAGTAGCTTAAAGACATCATCAGAAATCAGCAGACTTTCATCTCTGGAATCTGACTTCTGGACCTTTCCCAAGAAGCCTTGTTTGTATAATGTTTGCACAATGTAATTTGTATTTATAAACATGGCCCTTTATCTAGTCTTCAGCAGTTCATATAAGCCCTGTTCCTGGGCCTGACAGTTTTTACAGCGGAAGTTCCCAGAGACATAAGATAGGGCTGGCTATGGTGTCTTCTGTCTTGATTTGGAGGTGGTATGTGGCTTTGTGTCCTCGACAGCCACTGATCTGTGTATATCTCTCTGCAGAGACTGGGGCTTTTTCTAAACACCCCACGACTGAGAGAGGACTGGTCCATCTCCCACAGGCTCCTTTCTCAGCATGCGTCAGAATGAGCTGGGGGAGAAGGGTGCAGGAGGACTTCAGATATGGAAGTTACAAAACAGCCAAGACAAAAACAGACCGATTTCTACTTATAATTCCTCATTCCATTTTTGAAAACAAGAAAGTTCTGTCACTATCAAACCTCATCAAGGACCACTCTTTCTCTTTCTAAACAGTTAAATTAACAGTCCATTTAGAAAGGTCATCTTCTGACTCATTCTTGGAACTACATTTTGCGAGGACTAAAGGGAAAAGGCTTTTCACTTAACAAATGTGACATGTTTTTAAGGCTGCCGCCAAGCTTGGTGACCTGAGTTTAATCACCAGCAGGAGAGAACAAACTCTCATAAGCTGTCTGCTGACTTGCACATGTACAGTGTGTTCAATGAATGCTCAAAAACAGGCACACACACAACACACACATGCACACACACACATACACACACATACACACACACACACACACACACACACACACACACAGAGATCCAAACTGAGAACTACAGAGTAACAACAAATCCAAGAGTTTCCTTTTCTTCCATGATGTACTATAGGTGATTACCGGGACAGTGTTTTTGTAGCATCCCACACAAAAGAGTTCTCTGCACAATATGAAAGCTCAGAACACTGAACACAAACACTGGACGACTAAAAACTAGAGGAGTCTGGCAAGCTGGGGTGTGTGGTTCACCCCTCCCGTTAAATAAATAAAATATTGTTTCTGTTTAAGATTGTTAAGTATTTGGTGTTTTTAGACATCTACACTACACTGAAATGGTAAGGGCAGTCACTTTTTGTGTCCTTTTAGGATCTGTGTCTCATGCTCATCTTTTCAATAGGTAGGTTAGGCAATCCTAGATTCCTCTACACGTATGTACAGCCTCCTATTTTTACAAAGTCACAAACTCGAGGAGCAGGAACTGCTCATCAGAGCTGTACCTGAACAGAAAAGTTGTTCACGAGCATAATTTGTTTTGTTCTGTTTCATTTTGTTTTGTGCAGGGAGGGCTGAGCCAAAAGACCAAATTCTAGTTGAATGCCAGCTGCGTGAAAAAGAGGTCCATGAGAGACGGCCACTTGTAGCAGCTGCACACTGAAGGACTTTCCAGTGTCCGTCTATGGAGTAGCAGTACCTGAGGACCGCTTGCCCCACTAGCTCCCTAACAGCATTTGAAGTAAGTGGAGGAAAAACTACCACTACTGCATTTGCTTTTGATCCCACCCAGTAGCTATGGAAACTATCTTTCAGAGGCCAATCGGTCCTCTTCCCCGAGAAGCATACAACATGAAACGATTCCTTACACCAATTGCGGAGGCTGGGGTCGGAAGCTTCATTTTTTCAAAACTGTCCGCTTACCTAAGTCCTCTCTAGCCCGAGCCTGGCTGTTTTGTAAGCTGGGGCCAACCCATTGGAAGGATGCTTGGATTTAAATGAGGAAGGACTTAAAGGCATTTCTACATAAGGCTGCAAACAGTGACAATGCCTAGATGGCAAACATCTGCAAGCTCTGATTCTCATGCTCCAAGGAATACAAAATCTGCACCCTAAGATCTCTCTCCTTCATTAACAACAGACAGGCATGGAACCCTCTTCACCTGCCATGTTACTGACCCACGTAGTTGGCTTTTTCCTTCCCATGTACATACTCTGCAGGCAAGAATCCATGGCCCAAAGCTGCCTCTGATTTAAGGTTGGTTTTACGTGAGCTGTGGATGTACTTTAGTTAGTGGGATGCTTACGTAGCATGCATGAAGTCCTGGGTTCCAGCCCCAATACAACATAAACCTTGTGTGGCCACTCACATCCACAATCCCAGCCCACAGACATTTAAGCTCACCCTTGGCTACATGGTTTGTGACCAGCATAGGACACAGGAGACCCCTCAGAAAGCCAAAAAGTGATGATTGATTGATTGATTGATGGCTGATTTGAGACTCTCTTAGTAGGAAAATGGTTGACAAGCTAAAAAGAATACCAAGTAGAACTAAAGTTATTTTCTATGAATTTTGATCATGATCTACTCAAAATCTGGCTGTTCCCAGAGAATTTATTCCAGAAGCTTTGATGAAGTAAATTTCTGAGGTCCACTATGCTGTCTCCTCAACCAAGATCCCAACTTCCTTTTGATACATAATTAGACAAAGAAATCTTTCTTAGGATTCTTTTTCCCATGCCAAGTGTCCCTTTATTCCATCCTCATCGTCACCCTGCCCCATGTACATCATAACTGAACCACCTCGCCATTGCCTTCTCGGCCGCTCTCATCGTAATGGCCAGTTCTGGAATTCACAGCGGAAGAACATAATTCCAATAATCATCCTCTTTTTCCTCGCTGGTTTACTTCCTCTTTGCCTCTGTCTTGACTCCTGCTCCCACCAGACTCATGAAGTTATTGACAGTGTACTGTTTATAGTGGGCTATTTTACTCACAGTATGACAGTCAAAATATTAAAAATCGATGACACCCAAGACGATCTTAAAGAAGACTGACAGAAGTTACAGGGCTCAGACTTGAGAATGATTAGAGATACATATGGGATTGTCTTAAAACAGAAAATAAATAAATCCAAAAGAAACAAAAAGAAGATCTAGACAGAGTTAAACATAGATACTCAATATGCAACAAAAACGGTGGGATCAGAGATATGCTTCAGTGGTTATGAGTGTGTCTGCTCTCCCAGAGGACCCAGATTCAATTCCCAGCACCTGCATCAGACAACTCACAACCACCCATTACTCTAGCTCCAGGGAACCTGACTCCTTTTGGCCTCCATAGGCAACTGCATTCGTGTGCTCATACTCACACATGTACACAATACTTTTTACATTCTTTAAAATATGGAGAAGGAAAATACCTGAGAGATTATGGCTACCTTTGGGGAAAAATAATTCTCAATTCTTAACTGACAGTACTAGCCAAAATCTTGATGCATAAGGGACCACAGATATGAATATGAGAAAAGAGAAAAGTTACCACTGGGGGAAGAAACACATAAAAACCTGTATTTTGATGACTTTTAGATAAGCAGAGGCTCCTTAAGGAAGATAATTAGTTCTCTCCATATGAAGAATTTCTAACATCAAAAATATATCGCAGAGAGTTAAAAGGAAAGCTACAGGATAATAGATGCATTTTCAATTCCTGTACTCAGTGGAGGGTTTCACACGCGAAAGGTCTGTTGGCAAGAAATGAAAGATGCAGGACTTCCATGCCCTGCTGGTGGAGTGGGAACTGGCACAATACCCAGGTAAACAGTGTGACAGTACCAAACAGCTGGACAGCTGTGTAGCTAAGAAGCAGAGATCGAAGAGGAGAGCTGGGCAGACAGCTCGGGCACCAAGGTACCTGCCCTACAAGGACCTGAGTTACATCCTTAGAACCTATTAATAAGTCAGGAGAGTGGCATGTGCTGGTAGGCCTGGCCCTGGGGAGGTAGATACAGCTGGATCTCACAGTCTGGCCTTCTTGGGGAAGCAAATGAGAACTCCTGTGTAAAAAAAAACACACACACATAAGGAGACAATGACAGAATCACAACCTAGGTAGACTTTGTCGTCCGCGTGCATACATTCTACATAAATAAATGCACACACACGTATGTCAGGATGTTTATAGCGACAAGCCTCATCACAGCTCCAGATAAGGAAACCATGCCTGCCCACCTACAACCTGTTATATAAAACGTTGTGTTGTTTTCCATTATCGAATCACTGCACGGTGCCTGGAATGAACAGCTCACAAATGCCTACTTATCTAGGTGAACAGCACAATTCTAAGATAAAAATGCAGACACACCAAAGACAGAAGGCTTCCTTATATAAAGCTCAATGTGAGAAAAACCAACGTTGGTAACAGAAATCAGGATGGTATTTTCTGGTGACAGAAACAGGAACAGGGAGTATTGGTGGTCTCTTTCTCTTGATCCAAGAGCGGATCACGTGATTTGAGCTTTAGGACAAATCAAGGAGTCACTGCTGCTTGTGTGCCAATCTATATGGATGCTCCATCTAACAAAGGGTTTTTAAATGACAGCCACGTGTGCACACCCACACAGGACACACACCCATAAACACAACTAAAGGTAAAATAAATCTATACATAAAAATGACAGGTATCAATCATTCCTAGCTAAAATGAATATCTGATAGAAACTCAACATATAACAATCTCTCTATATACAGTTAAAAAGTTACATATCTCACAAAGCACCATGGTTAGTTTCACTCAGCAGGATCTTATACTATGACTAACGTTTGCAAGATGACAGAAATATTTGTAAACATAAAAAAATATTCCCCTATCTCGCCAGAACTTTTAAAGTCAAAGATAAAAGGAAGAACTAAGATTTAATTTGAGAGAGAGAAAGATGGGGGGTGGGGAGTAGTAACAGCAGAAAGCAAGTGTCTGTAATGCAGGGACAGACAGCACTCTCCTGAGTCAACAGCTGGGCTGTGGAGACAGAAAGGGTGGTAGCCTATATCTGGTATTATCAAAACAGGCCTCACGGAAGATGCAAGCCTGAGAACCACATGGAGACAGAAATGACATGTGAATTCGGTCTCTCAAGCAGAAAGACCCGGGGAAGGAAACTTCTGGAAAGAGGTCAAGACCTGACAGATTACCCTGTCCTGAGGTACTCGGTAAAGAAGGGCCACTGGGGAGGGAAATGGCTTGAAAACCAAGCATCCTGCTAGTGGAAGGCAATTACTGGCTCTCCTTAGACACTTAAAAATCTAGTTAAAAAACATATTTATTTTAACAGCTTCTGTTGTCTGAGGGGGGGGCAATCGTATTTGAAACTTTGAGTTACAGTGCATTATCAAGGACTACGACAATTTTCCTAAGCTGTATCCAGTACCTATGTCTTCGTTTTCTTTCCTGCTTGTCTTGGGTAGTTTTACCAACTTGAGTGATAAGAGAAGAGGGAGCCTCAGTTAAAAAAAAAAAAAAACTCCATAAGATCCAGCTGTAAGGCATTTTCTTAATTAGTGGTTTAGGGGGAGGGCTCAGCTTGTAGTGGGTGGTGCTATCCCTGGGCTGCTTGTCCTGGGTTCTATGAGAAAGCAGGCTGAGCAAGCCATGAGGAGCAAGCCAGTAAGCAGCACCCTTCCATGGCCTCTGCATCAATTACAGCCTCCAGCCTCCTGCCTTGTTTGAGTTCCTGTCATGACTTCCTTTTGAGCTCCTGTTCTGACTTCCTTCAGTGATGGACTTTCACCTAGAAGTGTAAGCTGAAGTAAACCCTTTCCTCCCCAAGTTGCTTTTGGTCATGATGTTTCGTCACAGCAATCGAAACCTAACCAAGCCACTGTTGCTGTAGTAAAATACCCCAACCAAGCAATGTAAGAAGGAAGAGGTTACTTTGCTCACAGTTCCATCATTTCAGAAAGTCACGGTGGCAGGAACTTGACGCATCTAATCCCACCACATCAACAATCAAGGGCAGAGAGCATGAACTAACGTATACATGTTAGTGCCCAGCTTTTTCTTGCCTTTTCATTCAGACATAGACCACAGCCCCCAAACAGGGCTGCCTATATTCAGAAAAACTCATCCACCCCAATTAATCCAATTAAGAAAATTGGCCACAGGAATGCCTATAGAACAACCAAACATAGATACTTCTTCATTGAGATGCTACTTCCAGGTATTTCTAGATTGTGTCAAGCTGACGATTATAACCAAACATCACAATTCATTTGGGATAAAATAGGGTAGACCAGAAATACCTGAGAGCATTAGAGATCTTATCAAGAAAGCATACCCTTGTAAAAGATCACGCAGCAAAGGCTGGTGTCTGGGGGCCAATACCTCATCAATACCTCATGGAGTTCAGAGATGCCACAAGAAGTGGGTCATCAGGCTTCCTCGTGTTCTGTTCTGAACTACAGCACTGCTTAATGGAGTCTTTGATTCTGTGTCATGTGGGTTCTGAATGTGTGCAAGACTGAAACAAAATGCAGTCTTTTCAAGCTCATTAACAAATGGTAATTATTCATAATAACAAGTTTAATTTGTAAACATGTATACACTGGGTTTTTGTTCATATCTGCCCCAGTTGCGATCTCATGTCTCCCTGGATCACTCTCATTGATTCCATTTCTCTCCTAATGAATCCATCTTCTATCGATTCAAGGATGTTGTCTTGTTTTTCGTTTTGTGTTTGTTTGGTTTTCTTTCTTTCTTTTCTTTTCTTTTTTTTTTTTTGCTTTACTTTGTTTTGGTTTCTTGGTGACTCGATGAGTTTACTTAGAGTTCTTCACAGAAGCATGGGTGAGGGGTGATTTACAGGACTGTGGGCAACTTACCAATGGCTACACCACCAAAGAAACGCCTCTCTCTCTCCTCCCCTTCACTCACTTCTCTCCCTCCCCCCACTCTTCTCTAGCAACCATTAAAACTGTCTATAGATGCTTAGAAATGGATGGAGCATCAAGAGTCCTTCCCCTAGTAGCTATAAACTGCAGGTATCCTCAGTGAGGGTAGAGCCTCCCGAGTTCCTCCTCCTTCCAAGGTGAAATACTGACGGGCCTAACTTGTGCAGGTCTTATACAGAAATCAGAGCTGCAGGGAGTTAGACAATGCAGCAGCCATCTCATACCTGGAAGACAGTTTTCCACAGCCCTCCACCCGTTCCTCAAAATGCCTTTCTTCTGGGAAATCCTTGCTCAGAATTAAAGAAGGAGGAGATAATACAGATCAAATGAGTAACAGCAACACTGTTGAATCTACCTCCAGGAGGCGTGCAAGCCTTCCACAGAATGAAGCTGTAGGGTTTGACTCCTTCCTTGACCTCAATCCAGCAGAGCTTCCAACAGCCTCAAATGAGATTGCGAGTTAATCATTTTCCCTAAGACTAGTTTCTCCTGCTTGATTCAGCTCTGTGTAGGAACATTGAAAATGCTTAGCTCTGCTTAAGGAGGAACAAAAAATGCAACTTAGAACAGGACTGTGAGATATCTTCTTTTTCAATTGTCCTATCATGGGTGCTAGGGAGATGTCTCCATGGGTAAAAGGCCTTGCCACCAGGTCTGGGTGCTAAGGAGATGTCTCCATGGGTAAAGGGGGCTTGCCACCAAGTCTGGGTGCGATGTCTCCTGGGTAAAGGGCTTGCCTCCAAGAACTGACTCCAACAAATTGTACTCTGGCCTCCATAACACACAAGGACAGACAGACAGATGACAGATACACACACACACACACACACACACACACATACACAGAGAGGGGGGACATGGATGCAATAAATATATGCACAATATTAACTGCTATAATCTGTAGTAGAATGAAAGGGACAATGAGAGGGAAGAATATCATGTTAAGTGAAAGGAGACAGAATTAGAAAGACTGTTTTTTTCCATGTCCCTCAAATGTGCGGGGGAAAAAAAAAACCCAAGGAAAATGTATAAAGACAAAGGCCAGAATCTTGGAGAAATGGGAAGAGGAATATTGAATAATGGTTTAGATGTGAAATGTCCCCCCATAGGCTCATGAGTTTGAACACTTGGTCCCCAGCTAATACTGCAGTTTGGGAAGGTTGTGGAACATTTTGGGGTGGAGACTTGTGGGAGAAAGTGAGTCATTAGGAACTAGCATTATTATTTTAGCCCTACCCTTTCTCTGTTCACTCTCTGCTTCCCAGGTGTGCATGCAACGTGACAAGCCTTCCTCCTTTATGTTACTTCTTGTGAAGTATTCTGTCTCAACAATCAACAGGACACCACAGAAGTATTAAAATACAATTGAGAGCCTTAAATCCTAGAATTCCACAACGCAGTGGGAGTGTGGTTCTGTTGCCTCTTACAAACTAAGGAAGAACTGAAGAGTCCAAAGGCTCCATAGAAAGGCATGATGGGAAGACAGGAATATGACTTACCCTGACGTGACCGGCACATACTGTATCCGTGCACTGAGGTATCATACTGCTCCTCATACGCATGTGCAAGCATTCAATACATGGACAGCAAACAGTTTTTAAATATTTAAGGAGATATAAAAGCTTAACTATTCTGACTGGGTCTTGACCAAATATATACATATCTAAGGATCACCCTGGATCCCATATATTTATACAAAAGTTTAAACAATGAATTTTCTTAGGGTCTTGCATAATTTTCCTACACAAACCTCACTCTAGTGAGACAAATTAATGGTTGTTTTATGATCATCTCCTTAATGATGCTGATATAAAAGATAAGACGTGGTGAAAACATAGTTATCACACATAAGCCCATGTTAACTCTTTTCCGCTTTAAAAATCTGTAATGCTTGATTATAATCCCATCAAATTTCCCAAATCTCTCAAACACTAAAACTCACAATGAAAAACACACAAGCAGGTTCTGCCAGTGTACAAACTGGCATCATCCTAAATTAATTAAAAAAAAAAAGTATCTCCTGGCAAACTCAAGGTCTCATGTGGTAAAAAGCATTCAGGACACACAGCACTGAAGGTGGACGCTATCTTAAGTGGGTAAAGTTGATGTGCTTGGGTTTAGTTTTAAAGGAATGCAATCTGAAAAATACAGAAAACTACTGTTGATTCGGAAACCTAGGGACTTCCAACACCCTCTCTTTAAAACAAACTGTTTTTTTTTTGTTTGGAGTTACAGGGTGGGATAAGTGTGTGTGTGTGTGTGTGTGTGTGTGTGTGTGTCTGTGTGTGTGTGTCTGTGTGTGTGTGTGTGTCTGTGTGTGTGTCTGTGTGTGTCTGTCTGTGTGTGTCTGTCTGTGTGTCTGTGTGTGTGCCTGTGTGTCTGTCTGTGTCTGTCTGTGTGTGAGTGTGTGTCTCTGTGTGTGTCTGTCTGTGTGTGTCTGTGTGTGTGCCTGTGTGCCTGTGTGTCTGTGTGTCTGTGTGTGAGTGTGTGTCTCTGTGTGTGTCTCTGTGTCTGTGTCTGTGTGTGTCTGTGTGTGTATATGTGTCTGTGTGTGTGTCTGTGTGTGTCTGTGTCTGTGTGTGTGTCTGTGTGTATCTGTGTGTGTCTGTGTGTAGCATGCACACCTGTTTGCTAAGGCCAGGCAAGACATGAGATGTCCTGCTGTATTACTATCCACCTTATCCCCTTGAGACAGGGACTCTCACTGAACCCGGAGCTAGACTGCTAGCCAGCAAGCCCCAGCTAGACACCTGCTTTCCCAATGCTGAGGTTACAGGCATGGGTACAAGAACACATGGGTTTGGTGCACAGTTTTCCAAGATTTGAACTTACATCAGTCATCATGCCCTTCCCACACCCCCTCCCGTCACCACAGCAACCATTTCCCCTGCAGCTCTTCAGGTTTGTCTCAATATACTTGTTCCAGAAGTTCTTTGAAATACTTTCAAACATGTTCCTTTGTGAGGAAATAGGAAATGGATATTTTAAAGGCCTGTCAAGGAATGTGTGGTCTGCCTGCCAATAAGGTCACATGTTAATTGCTTACTAATAGACAGACCACATTATTGATGAAGTGTGGAAGGCAGCTGAGGAATTCATCCGAAAAAGCTCTGTGGATATTCTGTAGATACAACTGTTTGTGACTAGGAAGAAAACAAGTCTCTGTGATGAGAGGAAGTGGTGAGGATCCAGCCATAGAGGAGCTGCTCTCCCATCAACCAGCCACAAAAATCCGCAGGTCCAATGCTCTGTTGACCAAGTGTTTCTTCTTCGGTCTACACACAGTTCCACAAAGTGATGTACATCCCACCCCTGATATAAGCTACTCAGAAAGGAGGAAGGAACACCACCACCCATTAGAAACCTAGCAAGCTGTAAGTGAGCAGGCCTACTGTGCCTGGGGTATCTCCCATGCACATTCTCTGGCTCTCTGAAGCAACTCCTTTCTCCCATTCTCCATAATTGTGTGACATTTAGCACCCCCCCCCAATACAGGCTCTATTTGTCAAAAGGCATCCTACAGAGCGGCAATGGCTGAAGAGATGGCTCAAGGACAAGGACCTTAGCTGATCTCCAGAACCCAAGTAAAAAGATGAAGCAAGGTGATACGCACTTGTGAGCCCGAACTGGGGAGGCTGAGGCAGGTACTTATCTATGGCTTGTTAACACAGCCGGCCTAGCATACCTGGCAGTGAGAGATACCATCTCACAAAGAGGAGACGGGCAGCAACTGAGGATGGAGAGTTGAGGCTGCTTTCTGACCTCTAAGCAGCATGAACACATGGCATGCTCATAGACACGTGTGTACCTATACCACACACATGCACACAAACCAGCGACCTCAGCTACAGGGAGAAAGATAGAATTGGAGACAGGTGCTGGGGTCTCCAGCCCAAACTGCAACACTGCCTTCCCAGGTGTCCTTAATAAACCCATTTGCACTTCTTAAGCCTTTGCTCCTTGATGTCTAAAATATGAGAACCAGACCAAAGATCCTGGTGAGCCGGACTGCTTTACCCATAGCTTCTGTGTACAGCTGGGTAACCCACAGGTTCACAGCGATGTTCTTTAGCCCACGCATCCAGCCCGACTGCACACCCACACTCACTTCTCCGTCACTTCCTCCAACAAGTCCACAGCGCCAACCTGGTCCTCAGCAATGACTATCTCTTCACCCTTCCTAATTTCAGCTCCCAAGTTTCTCTAGGCTGACGGACAACACATTCCTCTCCTCACTGCTAAGTTTGAGGCTGGTGGTGGTCACAAAGCACAGGCTTTCTCCTCCTGCCTCTCTCCCTCCTCTCTTTATCCCCTTAGGCTCCCACCTGTTCCTTTCCCCTCTCCCCTATTTCACTCTCCCCCTCCTCCCTTTCTCTCTCCTCTTTCTTTCTCTTCTTTCCCTCCCTTCCTCTTGCTCCCCCTCCTTCTCTTGCTTCCCTCCCTCTTTCTCTTTTACTTTCTCATCCTCCTCTTTTACTTCTCCCTCCTTCTCTTTTCCCTCTTCCCTTCCTCTTTCTCTTTCTTCTTTCCCTCTTTCCCCTCTTCCCTCACTCCCCTGTCTTTCCCTCCTCCCTCCCTCCCCCTTTACTTGGAATAGGCCTCCAAATACACTTGTCCTAGACTACAGTTCATCTTTCAAGGACTCACCTCCCCTTGTCCACTGTCCATATATTATCTGCTATTATTTATTCGCATTCATTAAAATAATAATCTTAATCCCAAGCTCCCACAGGTTTGCAGCCTCACACAGCAAGACAGGATTGATAGAAGAATCCCAGGACAGAGATTATTATGGGTTACCTGGGTTGGCTTGAACTCATCAGTGGGATCTTTAGAGGGAACTCAGAAGAGTTCCAGTCACAGAAGCTGTTCAGACAGAGGCATGGTCCGACGTCCACTATGGCTGGAAGGGTCACACACCAACACCCTTGAGCGGTCTTTCAACTGTGGGAAAGGCTCCTGTGTCCCTGAGCCGTCAAAGAATGCAGCTCTGCCCACAACTTGATGCTTGGACTTCTGATTTCGAGAAGTGAGATAACACAAATGTGTTTGGTCTGAGGAGCTCAATTTGCAACAAATTGCTAGAACTGGCATTGGAAGATCAGGTGCCCTCTCAGAATGCTCTGTATACTCCCACCCCCCAAGCTGCCTCCACCCCCACCATTCTTCATCTTTCTCCATTCCTTCCCAGCAAATCTTCAGTGAAGACCTCTCACTTAGTTACTCTGTAACCAGTAACAAATCCGAGCAGTCAGACACTATCTCCATGTGGGCTCAGCCCTAAATGGGACATCTACATCACATCTCCCTCCCACCACTGGGGAGGAGGAGGAGGGGGAGTGTGGGAAGAACCGCTGCTGTTACACGGTGTCTTCTGAACAAGATGCACCTTGCACGTGTGCGCGCACAGGGGATGCTGTCACCTGCTCGAGAGCTGTATGAAATCAAGCGAGTCGTCATGGCACAGACGATGAGACATGAAAGCCCTCGTAAGACCCCACTCCTAAATGAGGAGCTACTGAGGAAAGGGGGTGTCAGCTTTCATCACAGGTGTGGCTCCTGGAAAGTCAACCATGCTCCAGTGGATGGCCTACACCCAGGTACAGACCAGGAGCGCTAATTAGAATCAATGGGCGAAAGAAAAAGACATGAAGTTGGAAAAGGAGCACAGGGACAGGTCTTGGGGCAGTTGGGAGAAGAGACTGTATATAGACATATATATGTATATAAATAATCAAAAATATATATGGAATTGTCAAAGAATAAAAATTTATTTATAATTTTTTCTAACCACTGAGCAGTACTTCAAGGGAGGAGTGAAAGCAGAGAAATATTTCATGGAAATAGAGGAAGCAGTCACTGAAGACAGCTGCCAGGGCCTGAGCCCAGCAGGGCCTTGACCCAGAACAGAAGCAGCTGGCCAAAAGCCCAAACCCAAGCAAGCAGGAACAGGCAGGGCAGGGTGACCAAGTCACAGTGGCCACTGTGGGTCCTTGGCACCCACCATGCCCACAGCCTGGGCCTCAACAGCACTTCAGGCATGTGAGAAACTGTACCAGGCTTGCCGGCTGAAACACGAGGGGGCAGCTGAGGTCGCAGACACAGACTCCCTGAGCACCAAGGACGGCTCTGCTGGGGACTTCCTCAGTGGAAAAGCACCAAAGCAAAAACAAATCCTCTCACGCTGACTTTTAGAAGCCTTGATCTGCTCCTAGTCAAAACTGGCATATATGTGGTCTCTCACACTGTTTTGTGTGTGTTTGCGTGTATGTGTGAATGTTCGTATTTGGAAACCAGAGGTCAACCTCAGGTGTGTGTGTGTGTGTGTGTGTGTGTGTGTGTGTGTGTGTGTGTGTGTGTGTGTGCGCGCGCGCGTGTACATGTGCGAGGGGTGAGTACACCCACGTATGCACATGTAGTGGTCAGAGGTCCCTGTCAGATGTGTTAACCAGCTGTTCTCCATCATGTCTGTTTGTTTTCTGAGACAGTGTCTCCCACTGAGCCCGAAGCTAAGGCACACTGCTTATGCTGGAATGACTGGCGAGGCAGCAGGTCCCCGGGCTCTGCCTCTTTCCTCCCCGACATCCCTAGGGTTGCAGGAATGTGCTGCTCCACCTGGGTACTGAGGATCTGAACTGGAGTCCACAGGCTGGTGCTGCAAACCCTTTGCCCACTGAGCCATCTCCCCAGCCCTGAAACAAGTATGCTTAATTTATCATTTTTAAAGATTATTCATGCTTATTCATGAAATGAAACCAGACATGACACACATGTCTATTTCAGCTTCATAAGCAAGACTGTACTTCGTATGTTTGCGTAGTTCTCTGATATCCAGATTATAGGCTATGAAACTATAAGGAAGCCTCCTACTGTCTATACACAATCTACTAGATTATTTGATGGGCCTTGGGGCTAGGGAGTTAGCTCAGTGGGGAAATTTACTTGCTGTGCAAGTATGAGGACCTGACAGCTATAATCCCAGTGTCATGCAGTGTAGTCGGCAGATTACTAGGCCTTGCTAGTAAGAGCCTAGCCCCAGTTTCAGCAAGAGAGCTGGAATGTGATCAAGCAGGACACCTGATGGCTTCCCCTGGTCTTTGCACACAGACACAGAGGTGTGTGCACACACCACAACCATGTCTCCCAAAAACTAAAGAACTAAAAAGAAATAAACACAGCCAGTCACATCTATGCTGAGGGCAGGTCAGGAAGGAGAGATGCTGAGCTTCCATCTTCAACACGGGGACCTCTTCCCATCACAGCCAACCAGACACCATTGCAAGGACACCTGACAAGCCACACTCTTGCCCCACGCCGTGCCTCCTCCACAGCGCAGGAACTGTCAGAGTATGGGGGATTTGGAGGGGGCATTCCTGCTGGGAATTTGTCTCCTTTGGCCTATAGTGACATGTTTCTTCTGCCCTGTACTGATTTAGGCCATTTTCCTGCCCCTCTGTCGGAGTGAGTCCACTCACTATACTTTACACCACCAGTTTCCAAAGCCAAAGCAAACAAACTGAAAACTGCCACTCCATGCCAGCCTAAATGGGACCTAGTGTACAATATCTACTAATGGAAATCTGTGTCTTATCTGCTGCCTGTGGAAGCTGTGTCAGTGTCTAGAACCATCTGCTGAAACAGCCACTGACCAGAGCTGCCACCTCACCCCATATTGCTAAACAGATAGCGGAATCAGGGTGGGTCTCCCTAAGGTTATCTCCATGCTTGGGGGCGAATGGGAAACACAGACTAGGCTAGGTCCATTCATAACTATTGTCAGCTCTCTTATGGGATGACAACTCCAGCGTTTCAGGGCCAAGATGCCAATCTTACCAAAGCTGTCTCTCTGCTGAAGGGAGCAAGGGTAACAGCTCCTCCCAGGCACCCAGGCCAACAATTTCCAACTCTTCCATTCATTAGGAACAATACAAATTATACGGAGAAAGCTCCACAAGTCTCAAAATCTCATCTGGGTTTGACTCTTGGCTAAGAGCATATCTGTTAGGAAATAGGTGTGTGTGTGGGGGGGGGATGAACTCATTTCCAGGCTGAGGAGACTGATCTGTGGTGGAGCGCTTGCAGCACAGAGCTGATTGAGTTCAGATCTCAGGAGCCACAAAGTAGAGCAACGTCGGTCTGTGTTAAGCCAGTCTATACCAGGAGTTGGAATGCACTCATTCTCTCCCCCCCCCATTTTCAGGAATGCAAGCATGTTTTCATTTGTGTGGGCATATGGAAGGGGATATGTCTGCACGTGAGGCATAACATTGCTGTTAGGAACCAGCATCCACCACTCTTCCACTGTATTTATTGAGGCAGGGTCTCTGGAACAAGCCGAGAGCCCCCTGATGTGGCTAGTCTTGCTATCCAGCTTGCTCTAAGGACCCTGGGTCTTTGCTTTCCTTCCAGGGCTGTCACACCCACCCAGTATTTTTCATGTGAGTTCACACCTGTGCGGCAAGCACTTCAACCTCTGAGCTGACCCCCAAGCCACTGAGCTCAAGATTGTTGCTGCTGTAATGAATCCGTGCTGTCTCCCCATGTGCAAGTGCCCCCAGTGTGACTGTCTCCTTCCCCTCACCTGGGAGGTGCATACGCCACTCTACCTTCCGTCATCCTCCTGCATCCATCTCTCTCTCTCACCAGATCAACACTCAGGACTTGGTATCATCAATGATCGTGTCCTTTTCCCCATCTAAACTGTCAGCTTTCCGAGTACATTTGTATGTGGTAAGGAACTGTTTCTACATGTAGGCATGTTAGTATGCATCATGAATGTAGCACTGTTCCTCAGTTGCTGTCTACTCTGTTGACTTTTTGCTATTTTTAAACTTTTAAATTTATTTTTTGAGGTCCATACATGTGTGCCATGTGTTTTACCCATATGAATTTCCCACATCCTCCCTCCTACCCCAACAGGATCCCCTCCTCCCATGTTCTCCCACATATGAATATTACGGCTATAGTCAACAGCTTAAATCTGGTTAGATTTAAGGCCACTGTTGTGGTCGGAATAAGAACAACTTATTCATATTATCCATAGGCTCATATAGTTGTGCATGTTGTCTTCGGGGAGTAACACCATTTGTGAGGAATTAGGATATGTGGCCTTGTTAGAGGAAGTATGTCATTGGAGGTGGGCTTTGAGGTTTCAAAAGCCCAAGACAGACTCACCCAGCCTCACTCTCTCGGCTTCCACATCAGAATGTAGCTCTCAGCTACTTTTCCAGCACAATACTGCCTGCCACCATGCTCCCTGCCATGATGATCATGGACTAAGCCTCTGAAACTGCAAGCAAGCCCCTAACTAAGTGATCTCTTTAATAAGACTTGCCTTGGCCATGGTGTCTCTTCACAGCAATAGAACAGTGATGAAGACAGCACCTCCATGGAAGAAAACTCATGCCAAGTACTATAAATAAGGTCAAGAATCCACAGCTCAGAGCTCTTAGACCCTAGAAGAGAAGCTATTGCTATTATTTTTCTAAAATGATAGAGTATCAGACTATCTTCTTACCCGCAAATCCAGAGGTTAGAGCACTCCAAGTCCCCCCACTGAAGTTTCTTTATGCATGGATGAGGAAAGCCTGTTCTAGCAGAGGACCTGAATTCACTTCCCAGCCCCCAAGCCATGCATCACCAACTGCCCCAACACCAGCTCCAGGAGATCTGATGCCCATTTCTGCCTTCCAGAAGTACACACTTCCTTGTAATGGTGATGTCCTTGGGGTGCTGGAGGAGGTTCAGCTATAGAGTTATTTTACGAGAAAAATCATCCTATCTAGTATTAAGAGATGGCACAGGTTCTGGCTATTACAAACAATGCTGCTATGAACATAGTTGAGCATATACTTTTGTTGTATGATAGGGCATCTCTTGGGTATATTCTCAAGAGTGGTATTGCTGGGTCTAGGGGTAGGTTGATCCTGAATTTCCTGAGAAACCTCCACACTGCTTTCCAAAGTGGTTGCACAAGTTTGCATTCCCACCAGCAATGGATGAGTGTACCCCTTTCTCCACAACCTCTCCAGCAAAGGCTATCATTGGTGTTTTTGATTTTAGCCATTCTGACAGGTGTAAGATGGTATCTTAAAGTTGTCTTGATTTGCATTTCCCTGATCGCTAAAGAAGTTGAGGATGACTTTAAGTGTCTTTTGGCCATTTGAACTTCTTCTGTCGAGAATTCTCTGTTCAGCTCAGTGCCCCATTTTATAATTGGGTTGATTAGCCTTTTACGGTCTAGTTTCTTGAGTTCTTTATATATTTTGGAGATCAGACCTTTGTCAGTTGCAGGGTTGGTGAAGATCTTCTCCCAGTCAGTGGCAACTCACCAAGGCCATCTGGCCTGGGTCTGAAAAAGCCTGGGATAAAACCGGACTCACTGAACATAGCAGACAATGAGGAATACTGAGAACTCAAGAACAATCGCAGAGGGTTTTTGATACTACTGCACGTACTGGCTTTGTGGGAGCCTAGGCAGTTTGGATGCTCACCTTACTAGACCTGGATGGAGGTGGGTGGTCCTTGGACTTCCCACAAGGCAGGGAACCCTGATTGCTCTTTGGGCTGACGAGGGAGGGGGACTTTACTGGGGGAGGGGGAGGGAAATGGGAGGCAGTGGCAGGGAAGAGACAGAAATCTTAAATAAATAAATAAAAAATAAAGATAAAAGAGACGGCACAACAACAAAGAAGACACAAAAAGGCCATACCCATGGCAGTTGATTTTCTTATGTGTTAGGAACTAGTTTAAGGTTTAAGTCCTTCACTTATGTAACTTTTTAAACCCTTAACAACTTATAAAAGAGCATAAACTTTTTCATTTTTTTTATACAGACATCCCTCCCCAAATTACATTAATGGTAAATGACAGAAGGATTGGGGATGCAGCTTGGTTGGTTGGTAGTGTGCTTGCCCAACATGTAGGAGGCCCTGGGTTCCACCCTTACCAGTGCATAAAAACTGGGCATGGTGGTGCATGCCCTTAATCCCAGCACTGGAGAGATGGAGGGGGATGTCAGAAGTTCAAAATCATCTGTAACTACAAAGACAGTTTAGAGCCAGCCTGGGCTGCAGGAGATGCTGTTGCAAAAACAAAAACAGTTTCTTGGTATAGCTAACATTCTTCATACCAGACAGCCCCTAGCAAGAAATTATTCGGCCCAAAACTGTTTTGTATAAAATCGTACAGAATAATACATAAGATTAGCTTGATATCCAATACCAACCGAAAAACACCAACCAAAACTGTGACTTCAGGCTGGCACTCTAGAAACTGTTTTTTGGAGGAAAGTTCTAAGGGATATTCACAGTACATTACAGAAGGTTGTCCACTAGTGAAGGAGCCTAGAGAAAGAACAAACCATAAGGTGAGCTTCTGTCTACCCTCTATATATTATAAAAGAGCACAAACTGCCAATGAGAGGCCCTCTAGTTTTAAAGTAATGGGTAAACATGATGGAAACCTTGTTCATTTTCAAGGCTCGGGGAGGCACACAACTCCCCCTGCTTTATGTCCAAGTAGAGAAAATAGCTCCATGACTGACGTAAAGAGACACTAGAAACTGGAGGATATCCCAGAATGCTTTGTAGCTGGAGAGCTGCCTCACTCTCTACTCATTTTCTTAATTTAAGACTCCTAGCAACTCCTGATAACACTTGCATCTAAATTTGAATCCTAGGCCAAGGAGAGTCCAGAGCCCCAGGAAGCTGTGTCCTTCAAGAAGTAGTACTTCCTGGATCACCAGCGCACAGGATGGAGTGTCCTGTGCACACAAGATGCACACTTGGTTTGGGTTTGTGCTCTTCTGCTTCCTTCCTCAAGTTGCAGTTGGGGAACTGAGCTCAGGAGCTGTTTCTGCTGGGTTTATTATATGTATTTCAAACTGCATTAGCTACCCGTTTAATTTCCAGTGTTCGCCTTCTCTTTGGTTAAGCAGGATTGGCGGGCATTACTGGGCCCTTTCTGAGGAATCCTTACTATTTAAAATTCCTGCTGCAGGGATTAAAGAGATAAAGCCGGAGGAAGCCCTTTGTAGACTGTAAAGTCCTAACCAAATGGACGATGTCACTATGATACTCACCATCAGAGCTGTACCCAGCTTTACTGGTGACTTCAAAACCATTTGGAACCCCTCCCTGCTTCCTGCCCACCCAAAGGGTCCACACTGGTGCCAAGTTTTGGGAATCCCTTCCAGGAAGTTTTGTTTGATACAAATAAATGAATGATTCAAAAATACCACAAGGGTTTCCAAAGCAACATGCACACAAGGAAAAATAAAATAAAAGCTAAGACTGATGGTTTAGATAATGAAAAGATTCTGCCAAAAATAGTAGAGAGCTGGAAAGAGGTGAAGAATGAAATACTCTTCTAAAGATAGCTTCAGCAAGAATGAAACCCCTCTGCACACACTTCAGGGAGAGGAGGACAATGGGTCAAGGATTTACCCCAGTCCAGAAAACCTGTTCTCTGCTGCCACACAGAGGGGCGCTGTGGTTTGGGTTTAGAATGAAAGTCACAAACTGTAGCATAAAACGGTTGTTTTCTTTTTTATTTCCCCAAAGGATACTTCCTAGGACTAGGAAGGTTCACCTCAGTGACTTAAGAGGAAGGAGTTACAGGGCGAGAGAGGGCGTGGACAAAAGAAGAGGTGGTACGAAGACTAAAGCGCGTCCTCGAAAGGCTGAGGACCTGAAGTGTCCTCAGAATCCTTATAAAAAGCCAAGCATCCTGTAAGGGTTGGCTGGGACAGGCCAGGCGAGCACTTACAGCAAGGCTCTTGTCTAACCTCTATGCCGCCTGTGCCTCCATGTGCCCTCCTGCACACACAGACACATAAAGGAAGTAAAGAAGAGGTTACAGGTATGAAACTTACGTTTACAAAATTATCTTGTAAACATTTACAAGAATAGTTCCTCCAGATACTGCTGTAAGGGAGATCTATTTTGGAAATAGGTTTAGGAGGGGGAGAACAAAAATTAAAGGCACTAGCAACAAGCCATGCATAAGAGCCTTGTTTATTTGAGCCAAATTGGCAAAAGCCACAAGGATCAAGGAAATTCCAGGTGGTCACCTGTGTTTAATGAGGATATCCCAACAGTCCCTTTCCTCTAAGGACTGAGGTGGGCGTGGGCATGGGCATGGGCTCGAGGAGGGTCTGCCTCCCATGCCAGGCAGTATGCAACTCAACTTCCCTCCAAAATGATATTGTATTTCTGCCCATCAATCAGAATTAAGAGGCTTATGAGGCACAGGCAGTTGCTGGTAGCAACAGGGCACACACTGGGATTCAGCTGGGCGGAGCCTGCACTGAAGTGGGGAGCACCTGAAGGGTGAGAAAAAGGCCCTGAGCCTGACATACCAGGACAGGGACCTGATGCATAAGAACACAGCGAGAGGACCGGAAACCCTGTGGTCCCTCACCAGCTGCTGGGGCAAGGCTTTTGGTGGTGGTCCTGGTTGCTGACCTTAAAGTTCTCTTGTGCCCCAGGACACTGACTTTTCAGGAGAGGAAACCATCAATGCAGCATCTTAGGAAGAAGAAAGGGCATAGCCAGAGAGATAATTGACTGAAGGGGTACAGTGTCCAAAATCAGCAGCCTCCCCTGCCCCAAATATTCTCCTATCTGATCACTATAGTGGAGACCAGGCAACAGACAGATGTATGAGATCCTGGATGCCTGGGAGGCCATGCTACTTAAGACCCACGTCCTCCTCTCCCCTTACCGTTAAGAAAAGTCCACCAAGCAAGCGAGCCTGCGTGCGGGGCACACTGAGCACGTGTGCATGTTTCCGTGAGCGCTTCTAGCACAAAGCAAGGTCCCACAGGTGGAAAGGGAAGTGCGAGATGCGGGACTTGGGGAGCATAGGGATGGATGGTGAATGCTAAATCCCTGTACATCCTGCCTTGATTGTCCTGGAGCCGACTTTCTAGGCAGAAAGATTCTTCAACCTAGTGCCACCTCCCAGAATTCCTACCCCACCCCCTCTGGGATTCTATAAGCGATTCAGGGAGGGTGACAGTGTCATCAGCGACAGGGGGCAGAGGTGGACCAAGAAGGAACTGAATGTTTAAAAGCAACCATCTCAGCAGGCACTAGAGGATACCCGGGGAATGGAGAATAAGAAACAGCTCTGGGGACACGCCTGGGAGGGTGCAGGGAGCTGGCGTCCTCTTACCTGGCCTGCGGGGAACCATTTTGCAGGGGGCTCAGGTCGCGGTGGGGGCTGCCCGCCTTGGGGAACAGACCCTGCAGTGCCGTCACTTGGGGGGAAGCAAGGCGCTGGCCTGGAACCCCACAGTTGACAAACTTGCCATGTCAAGCCTGTAGGCGCGCGCGTGCTCCGCAGCCCAGGCACCTAGGCTTTTGTTGTGTCGCACGCCTCCCGTCCCCAGCTCGCGCCTGCCTCCCGGTGTCCCAGCACAATCTGGGCCACAGGACCTTTCTCTCTTGCTCCGCCTGGGGACCGCAGTGTCACTTCCCTGGGAATCTCGCGCTAAAGAGATGCCCCCCACCCCCCACCCCGAGCCCCAAGTCCGTGGTAAGCCAGGCAAGCAGCAGCAGCAGCAGGCATAGCGCACTCCTATGGGTCCGCTCTGGCCCTTGGGTTCCCACCCCCACCCTTTCCCTCCCCGCCCCGCCCCCCACTCAGAAGCTGCTCAGAATCCACCCTGTCAAATCCAGCCCATCTGGTGCTGTCACAATCAGTTTCAACCCAATGGTTCCACCAATCTCTGCCTGGAGTTAGAGTTGGGGACCCTCCTTGGGAGGGAGAAAGAAGGGATGCAGTGGAGAGGGGAGATGGACGGCTCTGAATGCCCAGAGAGGGGGCTTGAAGCTTTGACTGTCTGCCCCAAAGCAAGAAACTGAAAGGAGAAGTGGCTATATAGAAGGGGAAGCCTCGCATTCACTTCCCAGTTTCCAGTAAAAAGAAGAAGGGGGCGGGGATCCATTCCATCAGCCACTAGCTCCCTCTGCGCCCCCACTCCTACTTTTTTACTACTGAGCGAAACAAACAGGTCCCCTAATCTTATCATGGAGCTGCCCCAGAGGCTGGCACAACTATTAAAGGACTGTTAACTGGCAGGTAAGAGCTGGACCCAACAGCCACAGGTCCGGTGTCCGAAGTCATCCCCAAGTCCGTTTGGAAGCAGAGCATATGTCAGAAGAAGAACTGGGTATAGGTGGCGAATATGCCCACTGGTTGCCTTTTGCTGGCATTTCTGGACCGAAAGGGAAATCCACTTGGGGCAAGAAAATGTTGGACTCAGTTGAGACTCATTTTGTCTTAAGAGAATTCTCATAAATTTCCATTTTCTCATGAAAATGATACTTTCCAAGAAATGTTGTTTTATTAGCAAATAACGACTTCTAAGATGAGGATTTCACAAACCTAATAGTTTCTCCTTTTGGAGGAATGAGGTATACTTTCCAATAATATCCTCTGTATTATACTTTAGTATAAGCACATATATTTGTGCTGGCTGATAGACGCGTGGATTACCCCAAGAGTTATTTTTTTCCTTTTAAGTCTAATAAAAAATAATAGTATTCCCAGAGACACATAAAAAGTCATGAAGCATAAAAGAATCTAAGCAGAGGGATTATACCTCATTTTGTATATTTATTTCAAGTTCTGGGAAACATTCAATTACCTGGAATGACAAAGTTTGTTGGAGAAATCACTTGATGGGTAAAGAAACCACCAGTGGAAAAGTTGAAAAGAAAGAAAAATTAAGCCATTCATAGAAGTACAATAGCTAGGAAAAAAAATAAATATACTTAACCGTGAAAATTGAATAGAGTTTTAAATTAATGTCCAAGTCATTCTCTTGCTTGATACTGGACTGGGAAAATATGTGCACACTACATTAAGCACCCACCCACTTATCTGGGCACAGGCTGCGTCTTCTGCTCTTTTTATTATAGCCCAGTGGTGCTTACCACGGTGCTATGCAACTCAGCGAATATTGATGGCAAACATCATGCCTGAGCAAAGTTCATTTCCAGTGTGACCCTCTGAAACAGTGGACTCTGTAAGTAAGTGATCGGCAAAGACTGGTTTCCTGTTAAGACTATTTTCCTAATATTCCCTATTTTGAATCTTTGTACATGTGTTTGTTTGTGCATGTATGATATACATGCGTGTAGATATGTGAGAGTACAGGAGCATACGCCATGAAGTGTGTATGGAGGGGAGAGGAGAGACTGAGGTATCATATCGATTCTTGCCCTCCATCTTGTTTGCAAGAGCGTCTCTGTTGTTCATTACTGTGTGCACCAGGCCAGCGCGCCCATGATCTTTCAGGGGCTCTCCTGTCTCTGCCTCCCATCTTGCTGGGATTACAGATTACACTTGGATTACACCTGTGCGTGAGAGCACACACACACACACAGGAACACACACTCTAACTGGGAGCAGCTTACATCACTACTCTGCCCGCAATGAAATTACTGATCCAAATCGACACATGCAAAAGGCATTAAGCAAAACAGTGGAGGGGTACACTGTTTGAATCCCACCATCATCATTGCCTCATCGTTTTTTGTCAACTGCAAGGGAGATAATTACACTAGACAAGGAAGGAATCTTACTTGCTGCATAAAATGGATATGAGAAGAACATAGAAAAAAATCTAATTTCTTTTTTTGGGGGGAGCATGTTCAAGTGTCAGTAAGATGTGTCAGTAGGTGAAGACACTTGCTACCAAAATTGAGGACCTTAGTTTGATCACTGAGACCCCTGAAAGCTGACCTCTGACCTTGCAGATGGGCCTTACCAAACATCCATGCACATATATACATACAGAGGGGAGGGGCAGGGAGGGGGAGATAATCCAGGCCAACATTACATTTAATTTATCTAAGGAGAGCCTATTGTCCTAACTTCTTCTTATGGAGAAGCGAGCAGGTGGAGAAAGAGAGGAAAAGAGCAGACACAACACAGAGGCATGGACAGGACTCAGAAGGTCCCAGCCTTGTCAACTCTGTGTCTTGAGGTGAAATAGGCAGATGCATCTAAGTAGATGGAGGGACCTGCTGTAACCAAGGGCAACTGAAGGGGGCAGGTCTTCCTGTAAAACAGACAGCTATGAAGTATATTTTGGGAACAATTAACAATTCTAAATAAGACTAGAGATGTATGACATGAAGTTTTATTTTACTAGGGAATAAAAAAATTATGATTATAAATTAAATGGCCCTTAATCTTCCAAGGCCATGAGTAATTGTGTCTACTACTCATTTTGGAAAATGTATGTAAATCAAAAATGTTAACTTGGAGAATGTTTTCTCTTGAAGTTTTTGATAGGATGCGAATCTACCTACACATCAGACATGGCATGGAATTCAACCAACAGATTCACCAATGAAATCATGCAATCCACAACAACACATTCATGAATAAACATTTATTTATTTCAACAAATGTTAAGCATTTGTTGATTTTAAGCTGTGGGAAGAACAGCATCCTATTAATCTGGTCTTCCAATTTTTCTGTACATTTGAGAATTTTCTCAAAAAAGCGAAGAAAAATACACTAATAAAAAGGAATCAATAACTACTCATAAGGAAGTTAAAAACATTTAAACAACCTGTCTTCAAATACCAATTTTAGATGGAAATACAGTAGATACCGAGGAAAATTAATAATTTCAATGTATACTCTTTAAGTCAAACAAAGCTGAAAATTAATGCTTAAATCTCAAGGCAAATTTCTAAAGAGAATATTTGAACACAGAAAAAAGAAAAAATCAGTCTAATAAAGAGAACACAAGGCACTGATTCAGGATCGATCAAACACATCGAGTTAAATAAATTTCACTAAGTGAAATCAATATGGAAGGAATACAAGAAGACCACAAAATTAAAGCTATAACATAGTTTTTAAAATATTAAAACTATTTCAGAATGAACAACTTGATGGCATAAATCTAAAAGCAGGTCGTGAGCATTATCATCCTAAAATAAAAATGTAATTAGAACAATCTCATGAGCACAGAACCCTGAAGAATGAGTTGCTGATTTAAAATCCCTGCCCCTGGGGAGGCAGGCTCTGCCTGCCCCTGAATGACACAGTCTCAAGTTATTTGGGCTGGAGAAAGAGGAATACCCTGGCCCTTAAACTATCACTAGATCCAGCACCTTAACCCACCCACCAGGGCACTCCCAAGGCTCCTCGCCTGTTCCTCAGCAACAGAAAGACAAACATTCTACTTCCTTTAGGGTGTATTTTTATTTTATGTGCACAAATATTTGTCTGCACATGCATATGTGTACCTCATTCATGTCTAGTACCCGAGGGGGCCAGAAAAGGGCATAGATCTCCAGGAACTGGAGTCATAGACAATTATGAGTCACTATGTGGGTGCTGAGAATCAAACCTGTGTCCTCAGCAAGGGCAGCCATTGATCTTAGCCACTGGAGCCATTTCCCCAGCTCCTATACTTACTTCTTTTATTAATCAAGCACACGTTACAATTTAACCCAATATCTAGGAAGATAATTATAGGTTGACATCCATGTAAAAGGAAGAGCCCGACAGTGTAGCCGCATTTCAACCACACTGTAGGAAAGTGGTATTCAATCTAGGAGCACACGTGTTGTTTCTGTTCATCAATCCACTGGTATAACAGGCCATATTAATAACTCAAATCAAAAGTGAATTTTTCTCTGCATAGACATGTGAAATATTGAAAAAATTTAACACTCAAATGAAAATACAAGAAGATTGGAGTTTGTGTATGTTTTCTTAACGTGTATGTTTTATTAAAGTTCATTCACACACACACATACACAAACACAGACAGACCCCAGCACCTCACTCACACAGGGACACACTTGGCACATTTGATTCAATCACAGGTAAGTCCAGGGTTCTACCAAATTTTTTAAGTAGGGAATGTTTTATTAGAACCAGAGTAAATGAGTTATACCAGACAAAGGAATAGGAATGGAAGAAATATAAAAACTCTTTTCAGAGGAGGTACTAGCATGCCAGGAAAAATGGCATAAATCAGTGGTGAAATCAACTCAGTGAAATTTAGAGTTGAAAAATTTAAACTACGAATGTCTTTAGGCATCCTCGCTAACGCCAATGGATATGGTCTTAAGGTTTGCGTTTAGCAAACATTTTCACTATCCACAGAGAACACAAAATATCTAGGGAAAATTCTGAGTAGAAATGCATAAAACCAGGGAGGGGGCAAAGATCAAATTCCAGCTTGGCACAATAGATGTCCGCTGGCACCTTATAGAGTGGCTAGACATGAGGGTGGTATCCCTTCCAAGTCACTATGGAATGTCAACCCCGTTACAACAGAAATAATGGCAAGGCCAGTGGGATGGCTCGGGGTGGGGGCAGGTCTTTGCTGCCAAGTCAGGTACATGCCTGCAATAGGAACACTAGGAGGACCCTGGAGAACACTAGTTAGCCGGGCTCACTGAAAGGGTGAACGCCAGTTCAAGGAGAGACCTGACTCCCAGAGATCACCCGGAGTTGACCTCTGGTTCCACACACTCATGTGCAAGAGCATGCACTCCTTCACACACATATACTTGTACAACACAGACACATTCAAAAATGATAAATAAAAATAAAAGAATGAGCATCTTCATTGACAACCTAGTGAAAAGTGATTCTTGGGACTGGAGAGAACTCAGTAAAAGCACTCAGAGGACCTGAGTTCAGTTCCCAGCACCTACCTCAGATATCTCACAAGCACCTATATCTCCAGCTTGAGGTGATCCAATGCCCTCTTCTTCCTTCCATGAGAACTGCACACACAGAACATGCATGTATAAACATAATTAAAAATAAGGGCCAGGCCATAGTACATGCCTTTAATCCCAGCACTTGGGAGGCAGAGGCTGGCAGATCTCAGTGAGCTCAAGACCAGTCTAGTCTACAAAGTGAGTTCTAGAACAGCCAAGACTGTTGCACAGAGAAACCCTGTCAACAAAAAAAAAAGATAAGAAAAGAGAAAAAGATACCTTTGTAAAAAGCTATTCCTTTGTTTTCAATGACACATTAGAAACAAAGATGAAACCACTGCCGATTTCTACTGTCCTTTGGATGTTCAACACGCTCTACCAAGTGGTTCCTCACAGAGTCACAAACCAAACCAAGAAGGACATTTTCCAAAATACCAACAAAACTCAGTAACAGGAACCAATGTCTCAAGCAGCAGTTATGATGGAATCCTATCATAAATAGGATAAGAAGGTCTAGCTAGATGGCTGTGTATGTGAGACAGCTTGCTGGCAATGAGAACCTGGGTTCAAATCCCCAGGGCCCACATGGTGAAAGAGATTCCCACAAGTTTTCCTCTGACCTCCACACAGTGACATGCCATGTGTGTACGCATACACACGTATATAAAATAAACAAACAAACAAATGGCAAAAAAGTTAAAACAAATTTTCATACATCACTATAGACCTTCCTTTAATAACAAGTCAGAAAATTACATTCAGACTCAAATGTTGTGAACATGGTACTTTAACTCAAGCTGTTGATTAAACACTAATATTCAGACAGAATAAACTTACCTTTATTTTCCAGGAATTCTTTTTTGTTCTGGCTTTACAGCTCATCTCTAAATATTAGAAGGTAAAGGGTCACTCACTTTGCAGTCTTTGCTGGGCAGCTTCTATTCTGTTCTGACTGAGGACAAATGAGCAAGCATTTGCAGGTACAGCGGAAGAAAGCCTTCTCCTACAGCAAGTGCCAAGGGGATTGTTAACTTGGATATCTCCTGCATGGCTGCTGAATGTGCTCTCTTGTGATTATGGCTATCTTTGTTTCATCACAGCTACTCTTTCCTAAGGAATTTGATTTTGTGGGGAGCTAAGTCTATAGCTGTGACTTAGGTCTTCTGCCTTCAGCACAGCTGGGAGCAGGATTCCACTCAACTCCCCACATGCCGCAGCCTCAGCTGGGAAGACCACTGACTTATAGTTTTATTGTTTAGAAAGAAATTAAAAATACAATGCAATTAATTAGTTATCCTCCCAGGCCTTGTTATCCTCCCGGAATTTGGTAACAAAATAAAAACCTACCCAGTTCACCATCTTTCTGTTCTTAATCCTTTTAAATTATTTTTGTGTGTATGAGAGTGTTTTGCCTGAACATACATATGTATGGGTACCATGCACATGCCTGCTGCCCAAGGAATCAGAATAGGGATAGGATCACCTGTAACTTGAATTAGGGGTGATTGTGAGCTATGGGGTGCTAAGAACAAAACCTGGTTCCTCAGCAAGATAAAACGTGCTCTTAACTCTAAACACAGAGAAGAGTCTCCAGTCCTGTTATTAATTCTTAAATATAATGGCTGTTTATCAATATTATTTTAGTCATCATTTGTGTATACCTGTGTGTGTGTATGTAAGTGTGTGTGTGTGTGTGTGTATGTGTGTGTTTACACAATGGAGGAGATAGATGTGCATCTATGTGGAGGCCAGGGTCTTCTTCACCTTAATTTGAGATAGGTCTCTCATTGAACCTGTAGTTCACCAAGATGGTCAGCCCTATAGATGCCTCCGCCTCCCAGTGCTGGGATGAAGGCAAGCAATTTGGCTTGCATACATGGATTCTGGAGGGATCAACCTCAGGTCCTCATGCCTGTGTAGATAAGCACTTTATTAACATATGTCAAGCCCAACCATCATTTACTCATCAAACAGTATATGAAAAGTTATGTTAAGCTAGGTTAATAATTAAGAAGCTTACAGTCCCTAAGCAAAAATATTTCATGGCCTCAGTTTTCAGTAACATTACTAACAGCTTTAATTGATAACTTGACAAGCCTGGACTCACATAATGTGGAAGAATCTCAAGGGAGTAATTGGGTTTTTTAATTGATTTTATTGAGCTATACATTTTCTCTGCTCCCTTCCCTTCCTCTCCCCTCCCCTTCAACCCTCACCCATGGTCCCCATGCTTAGGAGATCTTGTCTTTGTCTACTTCCCATACAGATTAAATCAATGTATGTGCCTCTTAGGGTCCTCACTGTAGTCTAGGTTCTTAGGGATTCTGAATTGTAGGCTGGTTTTTTCTTTTTTTGCTTTATGTCTAAAAGCCACTTATAAGTGAGTACATATGATATTTATAATTCTGGGTCTGGGTTACCCCACTCAATGTGATGTTTCCATCCATTTGCTTGCAAATTTCAAGATGTCATCATTTTCTTCTGCTGTGTAGTACTCCATTGTGTAAGTACCACATTTTCCTTATCGGTCAAGGGGCATTTAGTTTGTTTCCAGGTCTTGGCTATGACAAACAATGCTGATATGAACATAATTGAGCAAATGTACTTATGGTACAATTGAACATCCTTTGGATATATACCCAAAAGAGGTATTGCTGGGCTTGAGGAAGATTGTTTCCTAATACTCTGAGAAATTGCCACACTGATATCCACCGAAGCTACACCAGCTTGCACTCCCACCAGCAATGCAGGGGTGTTCCCTTTACCCAACAACCTCTCCAGCATAAGTTGTCATATTTTTGATCTTGGCCATTCTTACAGGTGTAAGATGGAATCTCAGAGTTGTTTTGATTTGCATTTCTCTGATGACTAAGGATGTTGAGCATTTCTTCAAGTGTTTTTCAGCCATTTTAGATTCCTCTGTTTAGAGTTCTCTGTTTAGGTCTGTACTACATTTTTTATTGAATTATTTGTTCTTTGGCTGATGATTTTCTTGAGTTTTTTATATATTTTGGAAATTAGTCCTCTGTCTGATGTGGAGTTGGTGAAGATCTTTTCCCATTCTTTAGGCTGTCATTTTGTCTTGTTGACCTTGCCTTTTGCTTTACAGAAGCTTTTTAGTTTCAGGTGGTCCCATTTATCAATTGTTTCTCAAAGAACCAACTCTTTGTCTCATTGATTCTTTGTATTGTTTTCTTTGGTTCTATTTTGTTTATCATCGTTCAATTTGATTATTTCCTGCTGTCTAGTCCTCCTGGGACTTCTTTTGTTCTAGAGTTTTCAAATGTTCTCTTAATTAATTAATGTGGGGATTTTCCCAGCTTCTTTATGTAGGCATTTAGTGCTATGAACTTTCCTCTTAAGACTGATTTCATTGTGTCCCATTAATTTGGGTATGTTGTGTGATCATTTTCATTGAATTTTAGGAAGTCTTTAATTTCTCCCTTTACTTCTTCCTTGACCCATTGATGATTCAGGAGAGCATTGTTCAATTTCCATGTGTTTGTGAGCTTTCTGAAATTAGTGTTGCTGTTGAATTCTAATTTTAAGCCATGGTGATCTGATAAAATACATGGTGTTATTCCAATTTTTTTGTTATCTGTTGTTACCTAGTATGTGATCAATTTTTGAGAAGGTTCCATGAGGTGCTAAGAAGAAGGTATATTCTTTTCTGTTTAGATGGAACATTCTATATCTATAGATATATTCTATATCTATTAAGTTCATTTGAGTCATAACATCTGTTAGTTCCCTTATTTCTCCATTTACTTTTTGTCTGATTGACCTGTCCAGTGGTGAGAGTGAGGTGTTGAAGTTTCCCTTTATTAGTGTGTGAGCTTTAATATGTATTTAAGCTTTAGAAGTGTTTCTTTTACATATGAGAGTGCCCTTGATTTGGGGCACAGATGTTCAGTATTGAGATTTCCTCTTGATGTATTTTTCTGTGACTAATATGAAAATGTCACAAAGTCATCCTCTGACCTCAATATGTACAAGTACACACCCAGGAACACATGATGTGCAAAAGTCCTAACAGTGTGTCCAGGTTATGCCTATAACATGTATTTGCAACAGACATGAACTTTGTGTCTATATTCAGATCCTATCCCCAACATATCTAGTTCTATATATACAAATGTTCCAAAATCTAAAAATTACACAGCCAAAGCACTTGTGACACCAGGCATTTCAGACAAGGGACTCAGTCTGCAAGGGTCATAGTTTCGGTTTACTCTCCGACATAACTCAGTATTCAGGACCTGCTATGGGTCCAACAGGCCCTGGGTTTCTGACCCACTGTCCTGAAGCACACACAACTATTGCTATCACAGACACTCCATGTTTAATAGAAGGAATGCGCATAATTTTAACTGATTAACTTCTAAAATTAAACCTAAATTAGTTCTTGAATGGCTAGCTATAACTACACCAAGATTATTTCCAGATAATTAAAATACTGTGTTCATTGCCCTTGTATAAGCTATTATAAATATCAGCAAATTAATACCGTAAAAACACCACTGCAAAGATTCATTGCACACTGTGCATTCACAATTGAAACCTTTAGGACTGATAGCCACTGTCACTTTCTTAACACTATAGGTATTTATATAGTCTTACATTGTCTGCTGGGCATGCAAGAGTATATTTTCTCAAACTATAAATGTGAATTTTCTGAATCCATTATATGAATTATGAATCTAACCAAACGTGTAGGTCCTCACAAAAGCTTAGAATCCCAAATTACTCTCTAAAAGGTTAGAGTGAGCCTTTAAAATGTCAGGAGGGTGTGGAGATGAGACTGGTGAGGTGACACAGGGCCAAGTGCTTGCCAGACAAGTGTGAGGACCAGATTCTTGATTCCCAGCACCCACTTAACCATCAGGTGCATGTGTTCACTTGTAATTTTCTGTTTCTGGGAAGGCAGACATGCGGTATCCCTCAGAGCAAGCTGGTTAGCTAGACTAGCCACATGGGTGATCTCTGATTCAACTGAGAGATTCTGCCTCAATGAAGGTAAAGAGCTATGGGGGAAGACTCATGTTGTCAGCTTTCAGATTCCACACAAATGCACACGCATGCACCCATGCGCCAACATGTATGTGAACATATATAAACACATGCACATAGCCCACACTTGCAGCATACAACTGAGAATTTCCTATGAGAAGAATAAAATTCTTAGAGTCACCTGAAGAGACACTGAAGTAAGATAAGGCAAAGAACTAAGTCTACTAGACACTGGAGAACTTCACTGTAATGGGACGACCTTTTTAGAAATAAATTCTAGGTATCCAGAGAATTGGTGCTGTTTTTATGCTGTGTCAGCCTAGCAGGAGAGGCTAGGTTTCCCTATGATGACTAACAACCTCCTATTTGGAAAGTGTTAAAGAAAGGCTCATTTCTTCTTCATGTTGCTTGTCTGAAAGCCCTGCTCACAGTGAACTCTCTATGACTTCGGCTTCAGAGGAAACTAATGTCTTAAGAACAGCAGGTTGTGGGGCTGGGGAGATGACTCCGTTGGTCAGGTGCTTGCCCAAAAAGCATGAGGAGCCAAGTTTGATCCTCCTGCACCACATATAAAGCTAGATGCAACTGCATGTGCCTGGGCAGGTGAGACAGGAGGCTAACTGGGCCTTGTTTATCAGTCAGTCAAATCAAATCGGAGAGCTTCAGGTTCAGTGAGAGACCATATCTACGAACCTAAAGCGGAGAGTAACTGGGAAAGACACTTGATGCTGCCCTTTCTATAGATACTGTGTTGGCTTGAATGAGAATACACCACCACCACCACCACCACCCCTGGCTCATATGTTTAAACAATTGATGTATGACCAGCTAGGGGCTGCAGAAGAGATGCTTCTTTAAAATAAAACTAAAAAAGTTTCCGTGGAAACCAGCAAATCAACAAGGATGTTTCTCAAAGGATTAGAAACGGACCTTCCACATGACCAGCTCTACTCTTCCAAGTATTTCCCCAAGCGCCATTAGTCAACACATCACAGAGGTACACACACACACACACACACACACACACACACACACACACACACACCAGTGTTCACTTCAGCACTGTTCATAACAGCTATGCTATGGGACCAAACTGGGTGCCCAGCAACAAAGGAGTCAATAACGAAAGGGTGGTTTATATACACAACAGATTTTTCTTAGCTATGAAGAATGAAGCTCTGTCATTTCAGGAGAAATGAAATCATCATTGTAAGGAAATTAAGGCAATCTAAGGTAGATAAATAATTTATGGTTTTCTTCTTTGTGTTTCCTACATCTTGTATACTCAAATAAAATGAGTATATATTAAATAAAAATGGAAGCAGAATTGTCTAAGGAAACAAGGGAGTCCTTGGGAGAGGGTGGGGAGAGGAAGGTGAGGCTGAAGGGAGCCAGATGAGAGGGCACTGTGCTCAGCATGGAACATCTACCTGCACAGAAATCCTAACAGCATGAAAAGCGCTCTGGGTGGGACGTATGTCTCAATGGTAGAGCCCTTGCCTGGCATGCACAATGCCCCGACTTCTATCTCCATCATAGCAAAATCAAATCAGATTTTTCAGAAATTAATTAAACAGAGATGTTTTCCCTACTGAGCAATATCAGTGCAGTGGCGCATTTTAAAGCATGGTTCACTCAATGATTTTACTTACAAAACTACCTCTTGTTTTCTTAAATTATTAAGAACAATTTTTAATGGTTTCTTGACTGTTTATTATTGTAAACTTACAATGTATGCCCCAGAGTTTAAACATCCTCAGATTTCCAAAATTTCAAAAGATCAGAACTTAACTGTCTAATTTCTGCCTTTTATTTTCTTTCTTCCTGCAGGGCCCAGAGAACAAATGATTTCTCAGTTGTTACAAAGTGGCAGAATCAAGACTGGACAATGAGCCAGTGGGAGGGCTCAGTAGGTAAGGGCACTTGCCACTAATCCTGATAACCTGGCTTGGATCTCTGGGACCCACACAGTGGAAGTAGAGAATCTTCTACTATAGGTTGTCATCAGACCTCCACAAATAGATGGTGGCATTTGCACATTGCATACACACACACCCCACAAAATAAGTAAATGTAATTTGGAAAAAGACTGAATGTACTTAGAGCTTTCAAAGACTAAAACTAAAATCAAAGAGAGGTGAGTGAGTCCAGTGCTGTCCCTGTGTCTCTTCTACTCTTAGGAAGTGAAGTGGGGGGGGCATCACTGTAAAGATGAGTAGGTACATGTGGGATCTCCTGGGACACTCTAACATGCCTAATTAGGGGTGAGAATGTCAGCTTGACTGTATTTAGAGAAAACGCAATGACGCTCTGCCCCACAGAGTAGGATTAAGTTGATAGAGCTCATTATCCAACCAGAGCTAGGAGAAGCTAGAGACAGAAATAGATCTAAATGGCCTATATAAATTAATAACAGGTCCATCACAAGTAATGAGTAAAAATGGTTATGTGTGGTCATGCTATGGGAGTTTGAAGCTGACATCAAAGAGTTGTGGTGTGGCCAACACGGTCAGACACAGAAATGGTAGGTGGCCAAGGTGCTCCCTGGCAAGTCTTACTTCCATTTAGGAAAAATCTCCAAACACCATAGTATGTGAGGTTACAGTGAGGTTGTTGGACAAGGTTCAGAAATGGACATTCAAGGATCAAGTCATTTGGGATGACAAAATGACACAATGAATACAAAGTGTTTGCTACTTAAGCAGAAGATCACGAGTTCAGATCCCCTGCACTCACATTTAAAAGCCTGGCACAGCCCTGCACACTTGTGATCTTAGGGATGGTAAGGCAGAATTAGAAAGATCCCTGGGGCTCCTCTTCAGTGAGGCAATGCCCCAAAAAATAAGTAAATGAGTAAATTCATAAATTCTTAATAAATAAATTTGATGGAGTCTCACGGAGAAAGATACATGATGCTAATCTCTGGCCCACACATGCATGCACAGACAATCAAGCACCCACACACCATGCTTTGACTATACATTAACTACGACAACTGTAACATTTCCTATTCTCACAGGGAGGCATGAGGGACGTCTTCTCCTCCTAACTTGAGGTAGCCTCAGATCTCCACAATCCCACAAGGAAGTCTGCATAAAGAGGCTGGTACGCTTGTCTCCTTGGATTGCTCAGATAAGAAACAAGAATTCTCCAGACCGCCTGAATCTGTGAACCTTTTGTGGTTTTTCTGTCAACACATGACGTCAACGCAGCAATTCCAAACTCTCCTCACTACACGGCAGCAGACGCTGCCATTACTTCTCTATGTGTGGCACGTGGTTCCCAGCCCACCATGGAGTATATGTGCCTAGCTGTATGTGCTTATTGAAAGATTTCATCTGCTCAGAAGTGTCAGACAACCTTTATGTTAAATCTGATTGTGGACATCCCAGGAAGGACGCTGGGAAGATGGCTCAATCAGAAAAAGGCTTCAAGCCTGAGGACTAGAATTAGATCCCAGAACCATTATGTAAAAAGTTCAATGTGTCAGGACACAAAAGTAAACCCAGTGCCAGAGAAATGGAGACACACAGATCTCTGAGGCTCACTGGCCAGCAAGCCTATCTGAATAGGTAAATCTAGGCTATTGAAAGACTCTGCCTCAAAAACATAAACTGGAAAATGATTGAGAAAGACACCCAACACCAAACTTTGACCCCTGGCTTACACCCTATGCATGTATTCAGCCACACTTGAACACATACACATAGACATCCACACATAGACATTCACACTTAAATATATATACATATATGTACATTCATACTTAAACACTCATACTTACATAAAAGTTATCTAGTTACAACTATGTTATCTAGTTGCCCAAATCTTCCCAGACTTCCCAAGCTAACCTCCCTCCATGTGTTTCCTGCTGAGAAGCTGATGAGCTATTGCCTCCAAAGCTTAACCTAACATCTTCTCTATGAAAATCTTAGGATGCCTGCTTCTGTTAATAGCCCCAGTTAAACAATGTGCTCTAACACCTAGCAATATTTTCTAGGAAAAATAATCTACACTGTGTTTACCTCATAGTCTTCATCACCACGACGGAGATAAAGGCAAGATTTGAAAAAGGAATTATTCCTTACTACATTCTTATACCCACAGGTAAGCGTAGCCACCACCCCTTACCAAAGAAGCCTCTCTTTACCGCAAACGGAGAGCATCTAAAATCTACAACTAGACACAATGCAGAGATGAAGGGACCATGAGGAGCTCCATTCCCAAAAGGTACATCTTCATTGCTGCTCCTGCATCAACAACTCAGAGAACACCATGGAACAGGGGACAAACAGATTTAAAGAACCAGAATACCAGGAAGTCAGTTATGAAACAGTCTTTCCTAGAAATAACGGCATAAACAAGACCAGAACAATACCAATATCAATGAACATGCTACCATCAATGTGGGGTCCCATCACTAAACAAAGAGTGAGGGGGAAAGTAATATAATTCTATTTCAATTAAAAACATATTTAAGAAACTAGGTTTTTTAAACTAAATTTTTATTACTTATGTGTGTGTGTTCATGTGTATATGTGTGTGTTGGTGCCCCTGGAAGCCAGAAGAGAACATTAGAGCTGGAGTTACAAGGTGTGATCTGCCTGATATGGGTGCTGGGAACCAAGTTCAGGTCCTCTGAAAGAGCAGTGTGTGCTCTTAACCACTGAGCCATCATCTCTCCAGGCCAGAAGGCCAGCTTCACAGAGTTATGTTGCACTGCTGGCCAACGATAAAAATGATTTCAAATATCAATTTTATAATTAGAAGGACCGAGAGAACTATCCTGCTTTCCAGCTGTGGGGAAAATGCCCTCTATATTGCCATGGAGATGTTTGTACTCACAGGGTGAGAACTGGAAGAGTTTAAATGTGGATTACAATAGCACATCCTCACAAAGGCCCAGCTCAACCCTCTGCCCCCAGCAGAATCTTCTGTTCTCTCTAGATAAATACTACATTAGAGGAGCACTCATCCTCCCGCGATTCCTGAACACTGGGCCAGGAAATGCTCAATTAGTAACTGTTCCTTTCAGTAACATTCTAAAATTTACTACTTTTTTTCCCCCTGGAAGGCCAGAGAATCTGCCAACCAAGTTCTAACGACGTGAAGCGTGCCGATTTTCTCGTCTTTATTAACGCCAATGTGAACTCTTACCCACAAAATAAAGCCTTGGCTTTGGAGAAATGAAGACATGAAAATATAAAAGGACCAGGCAATTTACAAGGAGGATTAGGGTGGAAATGGATTTTTCTAAATTTAAAACACCCCTGCCCTTTCTTGAAATAATGATTTATATTTTTGGAGTCCACAAGAGAGTAATTGGATATGTGTGAGTCAGGCTGGAATTTTAGGTATTTTGCCTAAAGGTTATTAGCGATTAGTGCCACTGGGAGAAAAATCATGAAGTTAGAATAATAAGCTTCTCTTACAGGGTGGCGAAAACTGGACCTGTCATCTGGCCATAACAAAACACATCATACTTATGTCACAACCACACGTGCTAACACTAGAACCAAAGTGCTGGCTCATGGTGCAGTGGTCAAAATGTTTGCCTAGCATGTGGGAAGTCCTCCGGTCATCTTGAGCACCACAACCGTAACAACAGCAAAAGATTCCTGGTGGTGGTGGTGGTGCACTCAGGAGGCAGAGGCAGGTAGACCTCTGTGAGTTCAAGGTCAACCTGGTCTATAGAGATAGTCCCAGGACAGCCAGGGCTACACAGTGAAACCCTGTCTAGAAAAATAAACAAACAACAGGAAAAGGAAACCGACCAACTGGAACTATCCATCAGCGGCCGTGATTCAGGCGGGTCAAGAGCAGCAAGCTGCTGTGCCAGGGAAGAAGTCTACAGTGGGGCCTTTGGGAAGTGAAGCTGGAAGGGAAGCATTTAACGTCTTCAGAAGGCCTGCTGAGATGGCTCTGCTTGGAAATGCTTACAGTGTGAGCGTGGGGACCTGTGATCCGGTCTGAAACCCGCATTTAAAAGCCATGTGTAGCACTAATTGCCTGGACTCTCAGTGCTTGGGGAACAGAAAGAGAACCCCTGGAGGCTGCCCACAGCACCTAACAGAATCACAGGGTTACAGCTTCAATGAGAGACTATCTCAAAAAGTTAAGGGGGAAATTACTTCAGAAGATAACCAGCATCAATCTCTGATATGCAAGCACACCCACGAGCACATGCACACACACAAATGGCACAGATAAAATAGAGCAGATACACATATAGTCCCTAATGGCAACATTATGGGCAGGTGGTAAAAGAAAATTTGCTAGTTTTTAAAGACTTATTTTTTTTTATTATTTTTGTGTGTACACACATGGGCATGCACACACACGCATGTCCATAGAAGCCAGAAGAGGGTGTGAGAGAGATCAAGAGCTGGAGTTCCAGAAAACTGTGAACCCTGAATGTGAGTACACTATACACGCAACCAGCCCTCTTTACTGAGCCATTTCCCCGGCCAGCAAGACGGATGTTACAGCACTCACTATGAGGGTCATTCAGACTTCCTTCTGTGCTGAACTGAAAGGTGGTCACTCAGGTTTCACTTTGACAGTCCTGCCTCAAGAATATCTTTCTCTATGATAAATGATAAAACTTGGGAAATCCTACTTCACACCCCATTGTCAGAGCATAACTTAGTGCTACAATTTCTCTCCTTCAACACTCACTCGACAGGTTAAAATAGCTCAGCAAGGACAGTGGTTGTATGGTAAGCATAAGAACATAAGTTCAATCTCCTACAGCCATATAATAAAAAGATGCCTTGAGAACACATGCTTATAATCATAGCATTGTGGTTCAGAGACAGGCAGATCCCTGGAGCCAAACGGCCAACTAGCCAGGTTCTGTGGCAAACAGCAGGCCTTCAGGTTTGCAGTGTTCAGAACTGATGATGGAAACAAACAATCCTGATACAATCTGGCCAGCGAGAGTACCACATAGAGATTGTTAGCTGTACACCTGCTGCATCCAGCGCTACCTTGGCCATTGCTTCATGGCACTGACAATATCTGAGAAATACAAATTAAAATATAGGGGATAATTCTGGAGTCTTAAAATGCTATCTCTCCACATATAATATAGTCTCAAGGTTGACAGGATGGGAACCCAGATATGCTGAGGAATCCATATGAAAGATGGGGAGCAAGAAACTTGGGGTGATCTTTGACAAATGGATAGGACTTACTGATTTCAGTATGGAGACTAGTAAGGAATCATGTGTCCACAGGGGTAATGGGTGAAGGTAAAGAAGTCAGGAGAGACCAGGGCATAGAGAGAGACTTTTGAGATTTTCACTGTGACACCCAGCCTTTTCCTCCTGCTCTATAGATGTTTGGTTTTGCTAGTCACCCTCGGAACTCAGACTTCTCTGTATAGTTATTTGGTAAGCTGATCTTTTGTGAGATGTTACAATGACCTGAAGGAGCTGGGACTGGAGAAATGATTCTGCAATAACTATTACATGAGGACCTGACCCCCAACAACACAGAAGCCAGGCGCGGGTGCACACACCTATAAGCCAGCACTAGGTGGAGGGGTGTCAATAGGGCTGCTGAGCTGGGGGTCAGCCAGCCCAATTCCAAGTTCAGGGAGGGATTTTGTCTCAACAAATAGACTTAGTGGGGAGAGATGGTGGGAAGCACCTGATGTTGATCTTTGGCAGTCCCTTGTGCACTTGTGGGCACATGCACTCTCATACATTCCTATACACGGGTAGGTACATACACACACACACTTAATGAGTAATGTATAACATTTCTCCTCAGGTGACTTTAGATATCAGGTGACTTTCCTAGGTTACCAATTTTCTTTTTTCTGGGAACAAAAACTTGAAGCAGTTGAGGGGAGAAAAGCATGTTTCAGATAGGCATGACTTTGAGTCCATTTTCAATGTCATGTTGGAGCAAATGTTCCCTACAGCAAACGCATTACTGTGTGCCTGTCTGATCCAAATCAGAGACTTGCACTCATTTGTGACATCCCAGAATTACTGGTTTACCTTCTGCAGCAGACCCTATTCATGTTCCTTTCTTCTTCGTCATTGTCTATTGTTCTTTGGACACAAAGACCCATGCAACCTAGACTGGTCAGAAGCTCACTGTATAGCTAAGACTGATCTTGAACTTGTGATTCCCTGGCCTTTGCTTCCTGTAGGATTCCAGGCATACATCACTACCACAGATTTATGTGATGTGAGGAGCAGAACCTAGGGCTCTGTGCAAGACAGACAAGCATTCTACTCACCACCACCCATCTTCAGCCCCTTACTACATCAAAAGTGATATGGCAGAGTCAAATAATACAAGTGAGTAGAGCTGGATTAAAACATTTGGCTTCTGATTAGCCAGGGAGTCTATGCTACAAAGACACTGCAGAGCCAGCGCCAGACCGCGCAATTTCCCTTCGTAGGGACCGTAACGACCGCACTGTGACCACTGTGCCCTTGTTAACATCCTGTGACTGACTTTTCCTTGTACCATGCCATGCTAAAAATGCCTGGGCAAACTTAAACATTATTTAATAGAATGATTTCCTGCAAAACCTTTCCAAAGTGGCCCCAGACTCTGACCTCACTCTGCAGCTCACCGTCTGCCAGAGTGCTTTTTGTTACCTTGGAATGTTTGGGCCAAGACACAGCTTGGGAGTCAGAATTCCCGAGCCAAGGAGGTTCATGAAGATAGGAAATTGCCTCTTCCAACTCTTAGTGGTTTTATGTATCTAAAGTGTCTCTTTGGCTTCATCACTCATACCTTCCCCTGACCCACTCAGGTTACTGATGTATGTGTATGTTTTTCTATTATACATCTTTGCATGTATTATACACACATATAATATATATTATTAACATTTCTAAAATTGATTTTGTGTGAGGGTTCTGGATCCCTTACCTCCATATAACATTGTGATAATTATTGGACATGGGGCTGGGAACTTGTTGGACTTCTGATAACTCAGACAGCACTTTACATAAGCGAACAGAATTCACATATATGGTTTATCTTTATTGGGTGTCCAGAAAAGGTGTAGCTTGAGAAGAAAGTATGCGTGGATCCACACACAGCACCTTGGATGGTGTCCGTGAATTCAGGCATGCTTTGCCAACCCTCCAGCTGATCTAGAGGCTGTGTCTGCTGAACGTCAAGGGCCCTCTCTCAACAACTGAGCAAACATACTGCTCACTGCTTTGTCATCTTTCACCCAGATCATCTTTCTTTGGAGTGATTTATAAGGTCTAATTGCAACACGCAATACACACTGGGGCACAGCAAGAACTCTGCAGGAAAGAAACTGAGAGACACAAATACTCCTCTCTCTGATCCTCGGGTAAAGGGAGAAATCAAAAACCCTCTCAGGTTTCTGAGCATGGAAATCTCTGGAAGAATGGAAGGGGGAAAGCTGCTCCTTTCAGGCTAGGAGATGGCTCAGTGAGGAAGGCACATACGGTGCAAGCTAGAGAACCTGAGCTGAGCCCACAGTATCCACGTGAAAGCTGGACATGGGGCAGCAAACACCCGTGACCCCAGCACTTGAATGCAGAGGCGGGGCTCTATAAACAGCAAAACTCTGGCTTAGTGAGAGCCCGTCTCAAAAAATCAGGAGGAAAACACAAATAAAGATACCCCTTGCCAAGCTTTGGCCTACATGAATGCATGCACACACGCGCGTACGCGCACACACACACACGTGAGCCTACTTGCACACATGCTTTGTATTCACGCCTATACCTGTGTGAGTCCTTTCACACTCACTTACCCGACACACAAATGTGCAGAGTTAGACTTTACAATCACTTTTTAAAAATCACGCTTATGAGCAAAAAATGTGAATTTTTCATAAATTAAATTAACTTTTCATAAACTAAAATTAAACCAAAAAACCACTATAAATTACCCATTTCATTTCTCTTTCTAGGCTGAAGGGGCCTTTTATCATCTTTTACTGCATGTGAACTGCAGAGTTCTTCAAATGTATTTATATCAACTGGGCCATGCAGCTGGGAGTTTTTCTTTCAACTGCATGGGAAATGTTTGTATTTTCCCAAATAAATCTACAAGATGCCTTTTGCTTGGGGCTTTCTATTTTAATTTCAGATAAATTGCATTAGGCTCCTAGCTGTTATATTGTTAAGTTTAGGTCTAAACATAACAAGGGCAGAGTAAGACAAATGTCTTCAGATTGGTGATATTTGTCTTGACTGTCCCAGTCCTGTCACTTCAGAGCCAGCATGCCATACTTTGAGATTGTTTCTCGAAGAATATAAACTTATTTAAACTAGATGTATTCTTCCTGTGTGTATGCATGAATGTACAGTGTGTGTGTGCATGTGCGTGTGCGTGTGCGTGTGCGTGTGTGTGTGTGTGTGTGTGTGTGAGTGATGAGATTAAAAGACAACTTCAGTTGTGGTTCATCAGGTACCACCTACCTTGTTTTTAGGGACAGGGTCTCTCACTGGGCTAGAACTCACTGAGTAGATTAGGCTGGCTGGCCACTGAGCCCCAGAGCTCCCCTTGTCTCTGCCTGGTCTACACCGGAACTATAAGAGCATGATGTCATACTAATCCTTTCATGTGGGTTCTGGGTACTGAGCCAAGGTCCTTGTGTTCGGGCGGAAAGTTCTTTGCCAGCGAGTCATCTTCTCAAACCCTCGTGGTGCAACTTTTCAGTCATCTGTGAGCCTTGGCTGCAATATATTTCCATGCCGGCTTTTGTGTACCTCAAACCCACCATTAAAGTAGGCATATTTTCCTAGTTCCAGTGGGAGGCATATTCATGCTTCCAGAGGTTAATCTAGCAACCCTGTCTCTACTGGGCTGCTTTGCCAGATTAAATATAATAAAACCAGATCATACTGTCATTATACTGGGTATGGTCCTAAAATACTCTCCTGGCCCTAAATGACTTTTGTCCCAACACTGGGCATCCCATAAACAAACAGGCAAGCAGATCCCACACAAATCACCCAAATAAATGAACCTGGGAAGACAATGTTGTGTCTTCCGGGGGCTTCAGAAACATGAAGGCTAAATTACTTTTCCTCATTAAAGCAGGGTCAGCAGGTGACAGTAAGTAATAGCCTGGTGTATGGCTTAACCTGCCATCCTCCTTAAGACGCTCCAGGGATGGCATGACTTTGGAGCATGAACCAATGCCCTGCTTCATTCTCCTTTGTGCTGGGCAGGAGGTGTGGCTTAGGGGCCCGACTCTTATCTTGGTCGGGGACTGGAATTGCCTGACTCTCTCAAACAATCCCTGGTGGGTAATTGGGGGACGGCTGTCCAGGGGGAGCCATGGGTCTTGCACTTTGCTGAGAACATAGCTATGATTTAGAAATTTAGCACTAGGGTTGAGAGGAGGAGAAGCAATAGGTAGTCCACTAGCCCGATCTCCTGTGGCTTTGGGGAGGAGCCCAGGAACTGTTACAGAGCTGGCATCGGCTACTGTTTTGCTCTCATTGTCGTTAGAGAGCTCTGAACCCTGTCACTGCTACACATCCAACCCCCCAGAGACAGCCTCTTTATCTCCTGAAGGGATTTAAACAAACTACAGCTCTTATTTTAGTCTGTGTCCACTGTTAAGGATTCATGCAGAGTAAGTTTGCATGTTGCCAATTAAGATACACCCCTCACACCCCAGTGGACAGCTATGATTACAGCCGAGGTGAGTATTTAATAGTCACATCTGCTTAGTCTACATCAATTAACCCCATGAGAAAACAGTCACGCTAGCTCTTGAAGAGGTTGGATAATACTATTCTGAGAGCCAGGACACATGGGATGAAAATCTGAGACTCTGGGAAAGTCAGAGCTCGATGCTATGCAGGATCAACTTTTGTTGATCTGTGCTTTACAACCAGAAGCCCATTTTTAAAAATAGGGCATTACAGACTTTCCTTCTCAGAGCTAGAATGATACACGGCTTCCAACAGATAATGTTAATATCATTCTTTTAGACACAGAGATGACACATACCTATGTACATACACATACACATACACCACTAAATAAATATATGTAAAAGCATTTTAAATACCACTTTCACATACTGTGTGTGTGTGCATGCACATGTGCATGTGTACTACTATGTACCTGTGAAGGTCTGCAGACAAATTATGAGAACCATTCCTCCTTCCACTATGTAGGCCCCAGTGATGGAACTCAGGTCATCAGGCTTGACAGCAAGCATCTTTACCTCCTGAGCTGGCCCAAAAGTGGAATTCTGTCTGTACTGAAGAATTCTTTCCTGGAAGTTGCTCCTTTAGAAGCATGGAAGCCAAAAATTCTCCTGGAAACTGTAGAAAACCTCACCATTACAGACAGTATGGATGAATGTTTGGGGCTAGGGTCATTTCACTTCTGTCTTCATTGCCTTTGGGGAAGCATTTGAATTCAGAGAAAGAAAGTGAAGTTATATTAATCCTAAATTCCCTCTCCTTAGAGTAGGAATCACACTTAAAGCAGAAAGCAGAGGAGAAGTTCTATTTTTCAAGAATTTTAGAGTTGTTAAAATCGTTTGATGGCTGGAAGGGAGGAGCCTCGGGACTTTTCTTCTAACAGGTTCTATACATGTTGTTCAATTAAGTCCCTCACTCTTTCTGGCGGTGCAGGAACTGCGTCCCCTGGGAAGCAGCAGTTAAGTGCTTTACCAAGGCAAACAGTTTGTGATCAATACTTTATAGATTCTTGGGATTAGTTATTGAGGCTTCAGCCAACCTTCTGAAAAGTGAGGGGGAAAAAAACAAAGCAGAACAAAACAAAAAAACTAGAGTTTCAGTCCAGGGAGATGATTCATTCAATAAACGACTTGCCATGCAAACATGAGGGCCTGAGCTTGGCTCCCCAAAGCATGTATTAAAAAGCCAGGCATGGTGGCGTGTACCCGTAACCTCAGATCTTTGGAAGTGGAGTGCGTTGGATCCCTGGGGCTCCCTGGTTTACCAGTGCAGCACAAGTGAGGACTAACAGGCAATGGGAGAGCCTGTCTCAAAAACACAAGATTGACAGTCACCTCAGGAATACCAACAGAGATCTCCTATGTCTTTCTGCCTACACACATGAAAGAGAGAGAGCGTTCATAAGTGCTTTGCCTGGTTTATTGCGGCACTTTTCTCTTGTTAATCATTTAGACTTCTCACATTATATCTTACTACCACCCTATCTTGCCCATTTTACCATTAGGATGAAAAACATAGAAGAAGGTTCAAGATTTATGTTATACATTTAGGTATCAAGACTAACATACCATTTCCTAAGGTATGCTTCTTAGTAACTTAAAGCACATGTTCTGAAATGGGTTAGATTGGGGGGGGGTGCCTACGCATGTATGCAATATGTGTGCATGTGGGTGCACACATACATGGGGTTTGACCTTGGCATAGTATCTTTCTCAGTTGTTTCCCCCCTATTTTTATGTAACACATATGAGCAATGCTAAGGGTCCTGAGAAATTCTGCAATGACAAAGTTTACAACTGGGTGTCACCTAGTATTTTTCACATGTGTTTGGTCACAGTATATTTTCTTAAAATATCTGTAGTGATTCAGGCTATTGGTGTTTCTGGATCTGTACTTAGGACAATGGTTCCATGCGTGATTATTTAAAACTAATGCTACTCTAGAGAAGCATGAGATACTCATGTCCTCTGGAAAATAGCAGGAAAGTGACTGCAGATATTTTAGGTTGTCACAATATGTGTGTTCCTGGCAGGTAGTGAGTGACAGCCTGGGATGGTCTTAAATACCATGGAATGCCCATAACAACCCTATCCCTATGACAATAAAGTATCGTGCCTCAACAGCGCTTGTTGAAAGGCTTATGATTATGATGAACTTGATGTCCTGGGGGGCTTTCTCTTGCTATGAAAAAGATTGACCAAACCTACATGGTAACAAAGAAGTCTAGTTAGTTTACACTTTTGTGTGCTGTGTCACTGAGGGTGGTCAGGGCAGGAACTCAAAGGAGGAAACTGGAAGCAGGGACTGCGCTGCTGTCTGGCTTGCTTCCAAGCTCACATTCAAGTGCCTTGCATTCACATCTGGCCCCAAAGGTCCAGTGGCGGCCTGTCCACAATGGGTGGGGCCCTCTCACATCACTCAGCAACCAAGAAATTGCCCTCTAAACATGCTCACAGGCCGATTTGATGAAAAAAATCTCACTTGAGATTCCCTCTTCCCAGGTGGCTCTTCTTGGAGTCAAGTTGAACAAAATCTAACCAACATGCATCATGATCTGAAGTGTACGGGTGGGTCTCTGGACCTCTACAAATACGATCTTACAGTCATGCAGATCTCCTTATTCCTTGGTGTGTGCGTATGTGTGTAATGTGAATGAGTGTGTGTAAGTGTGTGAGTGTGTGTGTGTGCATGTGCGTGTGTGTATGTATGTGTGTGTGTGTTTATGTGTGTAGGCTGGAGGTCAACTTCCAGGTCATTCTTTAGATGCTATCCACTTTGAATTTTGGGACATGATCTGTCCCTGGGAAGAGGGACTCCATGAGTCCCACAGGCCCACCTGTCTCCACCTCCCCAGAATTGCCCCAATTTCTTCTGTAGGTATTAGAGATCAAACTCAGGTCCTTCCACTGATGCAGTAAGCTCCTCCAGCCTGAACTCTTTATTTCTTACAACACCTTTGACCATCTCCAATGTGACTTCTAAAATTAAAAGCAAAGACCTTAACATCATCTGGTGAGTCACTGGAGACCTGTTCAATCTTTTTGGTTAGTTTCTTCTACTAAATTCTTCAAAGGTTAGGGTGATTGCATATTTCCATCACATAATGTCTAAGTATTATCAAATGACTAGAATGAGAGATATTTTAAGTGTATTTTCTCAAAATACAATGTATTTGCTACACACAATTCGTGCAATCTTGATGCTCTGAAACGTAAACCACTAGTTGCCCTAGTGACCTTTAACTGTCAATTTGCCACAGCATAGAAACATCTAGGAGGCAATTCTTGAGACTGAAGAATTTCCTCTAACAGATTAGCACGTGAGAATTTCTGTGGGGAATTGTCTGGATTGTTACTGTGGGTGGCACCATTCCCTGAGCAGTCCTGGGCTATATAAGAAAGCTGACTAGGCAGGAGCTCTGTGAGTGAGCCGAACACCTGTGTTCCTCTGTTAATTCTACTTCCCATTCCCGCCTGAGCTTCTTCCCTGACGTCCCCCAGTGATGGACTGTGACCTGCAAGTTTAAGGTAAATAAACCCTGTTCTCCCCTAAGCTGCTTCTGGGCATGTGTTTGCCACAGTAACAGGCTGAAACTAGAATGTTAGCTATGTAGATACCTTCTCTCTACACACAAAAGAAATCAGTCTGAGTTTTATTCATCTGCTACTTTTGACAGGCTAGGACAAAAATTCTCGCATCCTTTCGTCTCCTTCTCCTTCCATAGCTGTGATAATCTGCCGCTGTCACTCTTCCACACATGTTTCACATGTGGCATGAAAGAGTAATTTCATCCCATGAATATTCATGAGTTCAATTTGTAATTTCCAACTGTCTATGCATTCTAAACTCTTAATTTGAAGCTGCAAATGGATATTTTATTCAAATATTGGAAATATTTTTACTATTATTTCTTATGTTATTTCTTGTCAATCAAAGGTATTTAGCCAAATCAGAAATAGTAGGGGATATAAAAATCATATTACAAAATCTACTTTCATCTTAAAGATAAGCTTCTGTATCAGAACAAATTAAGGCACAGGCAATCAAGATTGTGGTTTGACACAAACATACACTTCACGTGAAATTTTTAAGATTTTATTTTTAATTCTTTGTATGCAAGGGGGTGGGGTGTGCACACGAGCACAGTGAATACAGCATCCAGAGGCCAGGAAAGGAAGTTCTATCTCCTGAAGCTAGAGCTGCAGGTGGCTGTGGGGCTCCCGGTGTGAGCTCTGGGAACTGAACTCAGGTCCTCTGTAAGAGTAGCAAACACACCTAACTGCTGAGCAATTTCTCCATCCCCACCCATATTTTCTTAAGTCAAATAGGAAGGTACAGAGTAAAATAAGACTTGAGCACATATTTAAGAGGGTTTAGACTCAGTTGTAGATTCTGATTCCATCCTTTTCTTTACATAAATCTGTGGGGGAAGCCCAGCCCAAGGGGGCGTGTTCGCCTTGGGCTAATGTTTACATATAAATCTTCGCCAGTCCCTTTAGTATTTTCTGCCCATCGCTGGATTCCTGGTGTTGTAAGCTATCCCTTCATTAAATTTTGCTGTTTCATATTAAGCTAGCCTGGTTATTACGCCGCATCATAAATCCACTCATGTATACTTTTTAAAAAAGAATTTGCTGGTCCCAGAGAGATTGGACCTGATTATTTGCTATGTTGGATGGCTGGACTTAAGCTCCATGAACTCCCTTGTTATGTCACATCCCAGAGACAGATGCTAGGACTATTTCTATAATACAGTAATCATAAACCCAAAATAACCTAGCTACCTCAAGGGTGATTATGATATATCTTTGTGTCATGGCAGACAGTTAAAAAAAAAGTAAAATCTAAATACTAGTAACTTCCTACATGAAGATAGGAAACCCTTTGTAAATATTTTTCTGGGAATATATATGATATGCCTTCGTACATGTTTATATATGCACAAGCATATACATGCACACAGAAGCCAGAGGACAGCTTTAGGTTGTCCTTGGGTGCCCTTCAGAGTATTATTTGAGACAGGGTCTTTCACTGACCTGGAAATCAGCAATTAGACAGATTCAAGCGCTTGACTCTGAAATTATAACACAGCTCACATACAACTTTAGTGCATCAAATAATATGAGCAGCCACAGTAAAGAGCCTAACCCATGATGATTATAGCAATCACCAATCAAAGGTTCATTAAACACCAGGGTCTATGCTGACTTAGGGGAGACTCTGTCTCATTTCAGGAACCCTAGTTAGGCTCATGTCCATGACATACGGTTATTTTCAAGGTCCCCCATGCAACACAGAATCTACACGACTCAGAAGTAAAGGATTTGCAAAACCTGATCATCAGCAGAAACGACTTTCTCCACTCTTCCCCGACCTGATTCTTTAAGCAAAGTTACCATGTCACCATAGACCATGATAAACCCGTCCACTTCAGGTCAGTCAAGCCAGGGTTGGTTTGTAACATATAATCAAGTGTAGCTGCATGAATTAATCGAGTGTGCAGATATCGACTCTTGGTCTTTGTTTCCTTTCCCATGCTACCCTTTTCCAGTTCCTCACTCGTAGTCACCCTGACCATTCAAATACCTTCATTACCCGCCACTCTTATTCAGACAGAGGGGCATTATGGGATGGCCTGACATCATACCTGAGGCTTTATTGCTCCAAGAAGAATAATTCCATATCAAAAGAGAAACAAAAGTGTTTGCATACAAAACTCTGAGCTCTTACCACACCTGAAATAAGATTTTAACTTAGCCTTATCTGAGACCAACAATTTTTATGAGCTACCCCAGGAAGGCAGGAAAAACATAGGCTTTTTCCATGAATGACTTTAATGGTTCAAAGAGCTGGCAAAGCATTACTCCCTCACAGTGATGTGCATGAGATATATTTTAACACTTACTGTCTAAATTAAACTGAAATTTTTCTTTATCAGAAGGCAGCTATTACTGTTAGTATATATTTTTCTCTTGAGAGACAGAGCAAAGGGAATATTTCTATATAAGGAGTTTAAATGTAATTTTATATGAGTTATAAATAAGTTTTAAAATATGCTTTCAAATAGATCTATAGAAAAATACATTTTTTAAAAAAACACAACTATATACATAGTTGCTGAGTTTGCTTATGTATTACTTTGCCAAAACAACAACAAACAAGTTTGAAGGTTATAGTTTCTTAAAACAAATCCAGTAAGTATTATATTAGCTAATACAAAATAACTGCACAGGGGAGGGCTGGAGACACGGTGTTTCCTGTACAAGTATGAGGACCAGAGTTTGAATCCCCAGAAACCCATGTAAGTATCAGGTGGGTGTGATAAACTGCCTGTAACTCCAGCCTGGGAAGGTGGAGACAGAGGCTCCCCAAGGCAAGCTATTTAGTGAGACTGGCCATATCAGCAAATTCTGGATTCAACTGAGAGACCTTGCCTCAAAGAATGAGGTGGAAAAGCAATGAGGACAATTCCTAACATCAACCTTAGAAATCCACACACATAATAACACGTGTGCAAGCAAAAATATGCTTATACACACAAATACCACATATATACACAAATAAAAAAAGAAAATAAAGAAAAGAAAATGAAAGAAAACTGATACATCTGTTCAGATTAAAAATGACCAGTGTCTTCTAGACATGACAGAAAGCCACACTCATGAACTCACAGACGCTGCAGTTACCTACACAGGCCCCACAAGAAAGACCAAGCCAGGCAACATTCCAACATGGAAAGGGAGGGGTTCCCAAGTTCCTTCCCCTAACTGAGGAGCTGCTGACCTCTGATGACCTCCGAGAGAAGGAGACTCAGTTTCCTGTAAGAGTGTGACCCTTGGTAGGTCCACCATGGTCCAGTGGATGAGCCCACACACACAGTATATGGGCGGCACAAATTGTACTTGGTGAATTTTATATGTATATATACATTTCATATATATATTTATTAAAGAAAAAGAAAAAAGAACAAGAAGTTATGAGGATAGAGGAGGTGGAGAGGGGATGGAGAGGTGAAAGATGGATATGGCAGGAATTAGAGGGAAGAATAAAGGGTGAATATTCTCAATTAATGAAAATATATTTAAAGAAAAACCAAGTTATGGGTCAACTAGTACATTCCCCCAATAGTATTTTTATGAAGGGAATCTGATTTTTTTTATTACTACAACCAAAGATCATGCATGAGTTGAACAAAGGAAAATATATATGGCACTTTCTCCCAAGCTACAAGTACCTGTGTAGGTGAAATTCGGATTAGCACAGAGAAAGCCCTGCCCTCCGAGAGGCGAAAATGGACACATGAGTAAATGACTACAGGATCTTCTTTCCCCTTGGGACAAGGACAGCTCATGGGACAACTCTCATGTAGTATGACACAACATGTAATGATGGACCAGCAAATGTATTTCAAAATTTAAGAGGTTCTGAGACTGTAGGAAAAGGAATTCAAGCACCATCATAGTACCTGCAAAGCACACACTCATGGGAGCCCAAAAAACTAACAGATGACATCACGGCCATCTTTCCCGTCTATTCCCAAGGGACCTAACTGACTTGAGAGTTTCACTTCCATGGTACCAGTTTCTGATCCAGGGTGTTCAAACACATGACTCAGATAATTTTTCTTTTTTTTTTTTTTTTAATTTTTTTTATTGATAAAAGGAGGATAAAGAAAAGAAAAAAAACAAATTTCCACCTCCTCCCACCAGCCTCCCATTTCCCTCCCCCTCCTCCCACTCTTCTCCCCCTCCTCCCACTCTTCTCCCCCTCCTCCCCCCCCTCTCCCCTTCCCCCCACTCCTCTCCCCCTCCCTTTCCAGTCCAAAGAGCTGTCAGGGTTCCCTGCCCTGTGGTACGTCCTAGGTCCTCCCCCCTCCATCCATATCTAGGAAGGTGAACATCCAGGCTGGCTAGGCTCCCACCAAGCCAGCACATTGCGTAGGATCAAAACCGCGTGCCATTGTCCTTGGCGTCTCTTCAGCCCTCATTGTTCGCCATGTTCCGAGAGTCCAGTTTTATCCCATGCTTTTTCTGGTAACAGTCCAGCTGGCCTTGGTGAGCTCCCAGTAGATCATCTCCACTGTCTCAGATAATTTTTCTAACCCAGAGTCAGAGCCCACCATGTAAAGCAAAATCTCAGTATGAAAAAAATATTACACAGAAGTTTCCCTGGACCAACCTTCTCATGTGGAGAACCAGAAACCTGACATCTTTTTACTGGAGGAAAGTTTCAGTGATCTTCGAGCAGGAAGGTTCGTGGGCATTTGTGTCTACTTCCTGCTATGATCTAAGTTTGCCAGGCGCCATTCCCACCCGCGTGCTCTGAGCAAACCTGAGGCCTGAGGACTGGTCCTCGGTTCTTTGCTTCATCAGAAACTGCGATTTCCAACTTAGGGTTTCATTTAAAAAAATAAAATATCTTAATATGTTCTTTCCAAACTTCTTACATTTACACAGTGTAGTTTGATCATATGATTGTCTTCATGTGGCCTCTTTTTGCTGCGAAAATGTTTATGTAACTCTAGATACACAGGCACATAAATAAGGTATACAAATCCAATATCTACTGATAATAAACCATAAAGAAATTTACTTTCAAGTTATTCTTTGTAAAAAAAAGATGAGTAGTTTTACTACTTATTAAAGATAAAAGCAAATTAAAAACTAACAAGAAGGACATGCTTGCTTATTTTTACATAAGCAATTATGTCTTCGCTGAATATTTGATACTGTAGGAAACAAAGTCGTCAACATTTTTCATAATCAACTGATACTTTGATTTCGTAATTGTCAATTTTGTGAACACCACTTCACAGAAACGCGGAGTGCAAAAGTGCAGAGGTTCCTCTAGGGCCATTACAGCAATTGCGGCTACTTCTATCCGAATCCTGTGCCAAACTTCATGTAGCAGATCATTTTCTAAAACTCAAGGTAGCAACTTAAACAGTGATTTAAACATCAAACATTCTAACATGATACAGTCCAAATATGTATTAATTTGGTGCTTCCATGCTTTAGATAGGCATTAGGAAAAGTCACACCCCCAAAGCCCTGGGAGCCTAGCCATGTGTCTTAGGCAGCAACCAGCAGGGCAGCGCTGCAGAACGGAAGAGACCGGAAAGTATGGGGAATGTTCAGAATGAGGCTGCAGGTCGGGACCCGGAAACATCAGTCATCACCCACTTGATTTGGAATCAGGACCTTCAGAAGTTTGTCCTTGCTTTCAACTGTTTGTACAATATGAACCCTCCTGCAACCATGACTGATGGTTTAGGAAGCTGAAGCCTACATAACCTCCGGTGATCTTGTATACACAGGTAGTTCTGGCACCAAGCAGAGGGAGACACATATAATCCAATTAGCTCCCTGCTCCAAGATCATGACCAGTTATAAGAACTCAGCACAGTTGGTAAAACACTTGCCTTGAATGCCAAAGTATGGGCTGCAAAACTCTCCACTGCACAGAAATAACACAATTTTAAACATTCCAAAGCAACGGCGGCGACTACCCACAAAGACAGGAGTGGGAAATAACTCACCGCCAGAGACTCCGGTGCTGCTCCCTGAGCTGCGTCAGCAGGTGCTCAATGCACTTATTAGAGTCCATGTATTCCTGCAGAGACAGACCAAGAGGGATAAAAACTCACTACAGATCCATGTCCATTTGCTGGACATACATGAAAATTGCAAAACAATACGGAAGCGTTCATTTTGGTAACATTAGTTTATGTCTTCAGTTTGCCATATAAAATACAAAGTCAGTCAACAAAATCACTGTGGAATGCTTTATTTGGTCAATGAGGACCTGAGTTCAGCCCTCAGAACCTGTGTTTAAAAAAATAAAGTCAGGTGTGGTGTGGCATGCGTTTATAATCCTAGCTCTGAGCAAAGGGAGACAGTTCACTGGGTCTTTTAGTTGGTCAACCTAAAATTGGTGAGGTCTATCTAGGTCAATGGCAGATCCTGTCTCAAAGAATAAAGTGATGATGCCCTGGAAAAGATAGGTGAGGTTGTCTTCTGGCATTCATGTGTGCACATATACGGATGGAGAGTCACTGCAATAGTAACTATGCTCTAAGAATGCATTTCTATAAGAGAATCCATTTACCCCTTTACCCAGTTTTGGAAACCTAGACCTCTAGAGTCTACACAGTTACATGAACATGATATTGCTTCTCTAACTCACGGGACAGCTTCTATAAAAAAAACACCCAAAGAGAATTTGGTGTCTGCTGAGTCAGTGGGAAATTCCTCTGACTTACAAACAGCTGACATTTCATCCTTATTAACAGGGAGTCCGTGTATTCTACTGAAAAACAGAGGAAGCCAATGTTGATGCCCTTAGAAGAAACATTAGGTATGTGTGGAGGCCTTGGATTTACTGGTCTTAGGGTAGTCAGTTTCTTTCTTTCTTTTTAAATTTTATTTATTTATTATGTATAAGTGTCCTGCCTGCACACCAGAGGAGGGCATTAGATCTCATTAAAGATGGTTATGAGGCACCATGTGGTTGCTGGGAATTGAACTTAGGACCTCTGAAAGAATAGCCAATGCTCTTAACCTCTGAGTAATCCCTACAGCCCCACCCAGGGGGGTAGTCATTTTCAAGTAGGTATAAACTATATAGAATATTTTACAGAGGGTATCATATTCTTTGGACACATCCACTTTCTTATCTATACACCTTTTTCTTTTTAGATATACTTGTAACTATGTCTGTGTGAGTTTAGTCTTTTTTAGCATTTAAGAACAGCTAAAAAGAAAGGCGCATCCTGTTCCATGAAGATGTAATGCAGATGACAGTCTTTTGTCCAATATGTGATGGAATCATCTGTTGAAAATCACATGACCGTAGCTGTGTGGGTTTAGCTCTGGGTTCTCTACCGCTGTCCACTGGTCTCCATGTCTCTGCCAGTGTCATGCTGCTTTTGTCCCTGTGACTGTAGTACAATTTCAGATTGAGTGCTAAACACACCCAGCATTGCCACTTCTGAAGATGACTTTGGCTGGTCAGGGGTTTGGGTGCTTCATATGAATTTTAAGATTGCTTTTCCTAGATCTTGAAGTTATGGTGGGAACTGTATTGCATCTATGGATGACTCTGGTAAAAGGGCATTTTCATGTGATAAATTCTGTCAATCTGTGAGGATGTGAAGTCTTTCCCTTCTAGGGGTTTCTTGGAGTTTTTCTTCTATCTCTTTTTTTCACGCTAGGGGTATTTCACTTTTCTGTGTGTATGTGTGTGTGTATGTGTGTGTGTGCATACGTGTGAGTGATTAAACTAGAAAAAAGATCAGGAGGGGAAAGGAAAGAACTTAATTGGGAAGGGAAAAGAAAGTAGGAGAACATGTATCATGGGGAAGATGAGGGAAGAGAGCAAATCAGAGCTATTTATAAGAGATGTATGTTTGAAATGTTATAATGAAATCCATTACTTTGTTATTTTAATGATTTTAAAGATCTGTTATTTAATTGTGTGTGTGTGTGTGTGTGTGTAGGAATATGTGGAGGAGAGTTCAGTGCCCGCAGGGGCCAGAAGAGAACAACAGAGCCCCTGAAACTAGAGTTACAGACAGTTCTGTACCACCTGATGTGGGTGCTGGGTACCAAACTCAGAACCTCTACCAGAGCAAGTGCCATCTCTCCAGCCTCCAAATCCATCTTAACCTCTGAGCCATCTCTCCAACCTCCAAATCTATTACTTTGCATACTACTTTAAAATTGCATATAAACATATTTGTGTGACTGAATCCATGTTTTAAAACAACCTATCTGGAAAAGTGAAGAATTTATTTTTCACATGAAAACACTATAGAAAAGTCTATAGACTGTGAAATCAGAACTTTGAATTCATTATTTCTGAATACATGGTCCATAGAAGATAGTGCTCCAACTGCTACCTTGCAAACGTAGTGTGTAAAATGTTGTGTGCTACTGTTTCACTCTGGTGTTTTTCCTTTCCGGTTTGAAGAGCTAACCTAAAGATGGCTGCTTCTCCACCACAGCTGGTAGAAGCTGAAAGGTTCACAGAGATTTCAACATTAAAGTTGTCAGAAAAGCTGTTGTTTTATTTCTGTGGATTTTGAAATATACAGGGGGCTTTTGTTAATATTGATATTTCTCTTTCCGAAGCACATTATATGTAACCTATTACTTCTATAGGGATATTCACTTAATGGGAGAGTGAGGTGCAGCTAGGGTTGAACGGAAGACACTAGAAGATTTCAGACTTGAGGTCGTGACCCGGGATCTATTCAGCCAGACTTGAAGACACTTCACTGTCTTTCCAAACACATTTTAGCACAAAGAATGCATTTTCAGAGTGCCATAAGTCTTTAAAAATTATTATTTAAGACATTACAATTCCGTACCAAATATTCAGGCAAAGAGTCATATGCCTAATGAGTTGATGCACATTTTCAGGTGACTAGAGTGAGCCCTGAAACAAAAACACTGGATGTGTTGAAACTGAAGCAGACCAGAGACACTTGCATATCCATGTCTATTGCTGCCAAGATATAGAATCAATACAGATGTTCATCATTAGATGAGTGGGTAAAGAAAATGGTACACACATACAGGGAGGTAAGGGAAGGGAGGGAAGGAGAAGGGAGGGAAAAGGAGGGGAGGGGAGAGGAGAGGAGAGGAGGAGAAGGGAGGTGAGGAGGAGAGGGGAGAGGAGAGGAGGAGGAGAGGGGAGAGGAGAGGAGGGGAGGGGAAGGGAGAGGGGAGGGGGAGGGCAGGGGAGAGGAGAGGAGGGGAGGGGAAGGGAGAGGGGAGGAGAGAGAATAAAAGCAGAAACAGTGAGAATGAAAAAGTCTAAAAGGATGTGGGAAAAAAACAAGAAGAGTCATGGGGACAAAGACAGATAAAATGGGGCCAGGAGAATGTTCAGTGGGTTAATGCATTTGCAGTACAAGCCTGAGGACCAGAGACTGATTCCTAAAACCCACATACATTTCTGGACCCAATGATGGGCACCTGTAATCCCAACACCTTTACAATGAGACAAGGTAAAGAGAAGAATGTCCTAGAAGTGCATGCGTACTTAGCACAGTGGCAAAACAACAAGAGAAGCCCTGCCTCAATAGAGTGGAAGGAGAGAACTGACCCCAAAAGTCGAGCTCTGACCTCCACAACCACATTAACTAATACAGACATACACATACACCTAGAAAATAAATTTAAAAATACAAAATAGTGTATGTTTCTTATATGATCTATAGCATCTGCACATATGTATGCATTTACTTATGCATATTGGGGGGGTGCATGCATATGTGCATGTGTGTGTGTGTGCATGTGAAAGAGAGAAAGAGAGAGGGAGAGGGAAAGAGAGAGGGAAAGGGAGAGGGAGAGGGAGAGAGAGAATGACATGAAAGCAGAAGGGGACTTTCTGCGACAATGAAACTACACATGGGAGGTCAGCTAGAGGATAAAAAACAGAAAGGCACATTTGATTCATTAGATATATATGAATATGAAATCTAAAGAGATTCAATGTTGTATAAGCTAATAAACAGTTACAATAATTTTCTGTTTTTTTTGTGGGGTTTTGTTTGTTTGTTTATTTTCTGAGACAGGGTTTCTCGGTGTAGCCCCAGCTGTCCTGGAATGCACTCTATAGACCAGGCTGACCACAAGCTCACAGAGAGCTGTCTGCCTCTGCCTGCCTAGTGCTGGGATCAAAGACGTACACACCACCACCCTGTTTTCATAACCAGTTTTAAAGTAGAAATCTTCACTGCGGTAGGAGGTTACAGCATATAAGCCTACAGCTTCTAGCATTATGATCAATACCGACCCATGTCTGAAAACACTGGACATTACCAAACACCAATTCTGATGTATTTTCTGCTGGAAAAATAAATCTAAACTTTTATCCCAAGCAGAATCACGCCTCATTCACGTCCTTTCTTATCTTTCTTACTCAGTCACCCTTTAAACACTGCCCTGTGCCTCGCAGTGTGTCAAGCTCTGTAGATACAACACAGTGAAAGGGAAGTTCCTGCCCTCAGGGAGTTTGTTTTGTGTCAGGGGAGAAATGAATAAAGGAACACAGCATTTCAACCAGGACCATGCAAGCAATGGTAGAAATGGAGAGATGACAGAAATGGGCCTGAAATGAAGACAGACCAGTGGCTAAGACAGACAGGATTGAGAGTCACCTGGGAGACCAGATGAAATACTGCAAGCAGGGAGCCAAGATAATCTTAGGCTACCTGGGCTTTGAAATAGTTATTTATTCAACAAATTTATCAGACCTAACATTTTGGGACAGTTAGGCAAAGTACTTGGATTATCTCATTGAAAGCAAAACAGACCTAAACCAATGCTAAACCTGAGACTTTTGTCATCAGAAATAGAGATTTCCTCATGTTTATGTATTGATCTGCACGTGTGTGTGTTCATGTGTGTGTACTGACCTGAAATGTGTGTGTTCACATGTGTTTGCACATGTGTGTGCACATGTGTGTGTGCTGACCTGAGAAGTGTATGGGATGCACATATATGTGGGCTGACCATAGAAATGTATGTTTGTGTGCTGAACTGAGATGTGTATGTGTGCATGTGTGTGTGTGCATGTATATATGTGAATTTTATTCTGTGACTTTTTTATTTATTATCTATACCACTTCCTGTGTCCTCAGCCATATTGGAGTACTTCATGTAGGATAATCTAAATCTATGTGTGTAGGCCATGATCAGGTACCCTTGACCTTGGAGAAACAACCACATTGAATAAAATGGGAGTCAAGGTATTTGGGAAAATTAGAAAACTACAGGCATGAAAAATCAATGAGAGATTTTAAAAACTGAGTGGGACAGGACAGCACCTCAAGTGAACTTTATTTTCTCTGTGTGTTTCTCTTACTGCAGTTTGAGTGCCACAGCACACAGTGAGCGTGCTGAATATTAGCTGTCAAAATGAAGACTCAGAACGCAGGCCACAAAGAGGAAACTGTCATTCCGTTTTAGCAGACGAGATTAAAAATCCTTCAATGAAACAATTTCCTCTGCCATAATCTCCGACCATGAGCCTCCTTTCTCCTTGTCCTTGTCACTGTTCTGATGAAAACATTTCGCTGAAGTAAGGATTAAGGAGGCAAGAAGAATCGTGTTACAGCAAGTTGGATTTATATAATGTGGTTTTTAAAACTTTCAAAGGTACAGCATTAAAGAGACATCTGTTCTGTGGCTCAAACTTATGCAAATTTGAATCATTTTAAAGACGTAGTTCAGGAAGTTTGCCTTTCACTTAACTCAAACACTTTGGAGCAATCAGTGTGAGACACTGGAAGGGATTAGAGGTTCAGAGATACGCGCCGTGACGTTGTCCATTTGCGGCATTTGAGGGGACCTGTCATTATCTGAGACAGGTCAGTTCCGAGCAAGGTCCATTAGAACGGAATCCTAAGAATGTGAAGCTCTTAGGTGTCGCTCCCTCGGAGTGGAGTTAAAAAGGTAACTGTCTATTAAAGCTTGCAGAACTGCCAGAGCTCCCAGCACAATCTCTCTCTTTTAATTAGCATAATTTACCATAATTTACGGCTGCAGAGTTTGTGAAATCCTGCCAATGGAATTCCCAATCCACCTCCAGGCAGAGCTGCAGCCACAAGGAAGCCAGATGTTGGAGGCAATGGAAACTTGGTAGATGCAAGAATTTCCACACTTAGGAAATGACTAACTACTGTAACAAGAGATATTTCCCTTGAACAAAATTATTTTGTCATCCTAATGGGAAGGTACAGCTGTACAGCAAATGTAAAATACTAAACAGCCCCGTCTTGGGAGTGCACGGATGAGCACAGTCACAGCAAGGTAAGAGGGAGGAATTGCGGGCTGGGGAGATGGTTCAGTGGGGCAGGGCCCTGCTGCACAGTAATCCGGTAGAAGCCAGGCCTGGCAGAGCACTCCTGCAGTCTCAGTGCTGGTGGTGAAGACAAGCGGATCCTGAGGGCTTGCGGTCCAGTCACATGAGCCAAAATGGCCAGGGCCAGGTTCAGTAAGAGACCCTGTCTCATAACAGAAGGTGGAGCGTGACAGAAGGCACACAACATAGATATCTGCCCTCCACACGTGCACAAATTACATGTGCATACACATGCATGTACCATACACTCATATACACATGCATATACCATAACCATTTATATATACATACATAACACACACACCAGAGGTATCTCAATCTTAACTAAAACACGTGCCAGTATACATTCTTCCAAGGAGGTCTTTGGGTATGAAACACCAAAAACTCATCAATTCAGGAACCCCAGCTTTGGTGAATAATTCCACCTTCATTATCCTTCTGTTCACTGCCTCTGGTGTATTTCCCATCCAAGTGATCAGAAGCTCGCTGCTGCTGCAAGCCCCTCATGGAAGTCTCTCTAGTCAAGCCGCTGAGGACTTCCACACAAAGGGCTCTCACGCTGCCCCCTTGTTCTCAAGGCTACTTTCTGCTCCCCTGACATTTTATACCAGCTTCTCTCACTCTTGATATCTCTGGAAGACTCTGCCCTCTCTCTGAGACAGTAAGCCTTTTTTGTTCCTGGTTCTTGCCCTTTATCAGAAGCAGGGTTCACCTCTAGCTCCTCTTTTGCTAAGGTGTGAACCCATAGCCCTGAACAGGTCCCCCTGTCTGTACTTCCAACACTGCAAAGTTCAAGCTCTCATTTCCGTACACGCCAATATCCACCATCACCCAGAACATCAATCACTCAGAGGGGATTAAATAAATGAAAGAGGGTATGAATGAGCTTTGCAAGCCAGTAGCATGTCATTTCTCAGCACGCCAGTGGACTGTGCGTACAAAAAAAGGCACCGGAAGGAAATAAATGGCGCAGCTACCAGAGTTCTCATCAAACCTCCATTCCTGTCTTGATGGGAAGCACTACAGAGCTGCGTGTAATTGGAAAGCCTACTTTGGGTCACCAGCCACTCCACAGGGGATAATTTGTCCATAGAAAGCTCTAGGACAAATCTAAATACCAACAGTACATCACAAGAGGCAGGAAATGAGCGGCAGGGCTATTGCATGGCTGCACTGTGGTGTCACGGACATCCCGTTCACCTGATCACAAAATGCCCTTTCCCTCACTACCACTGACCATGACGCTTATTATTATCACTGTCCTTCAAAAAACACCCAGTCATGTTCTAATTTTCTCTCCCATGACTCCCCAAACCTGTCCTGGAACTGGGATGAAGCTAGACTTCTTTCCTAAACACAGGTAGATATAAACTCTTTGCAAACCCAGTGTCTAGAAGAAAACTTGATACCAGGGGGTAGTAGCTAAGAGTGATATTCATTATTCCAGCCTAAAGGTATTTTTAGAGACTCCTACACAGGGTCTGGGCTACAGCGCCCCCTAGGGAGGATAGTATTGAATTGTTCCTATTAAGGATTCTCATTTATTCTAAGGGCTAACATAGATTGCCTGGTACAGCCCCAGAATTGGATTCGGTATGACTGGAGTCAGGGAGACTGTACCTCTAACATTCTCTAGGAGATACCTAGATATGTCTGCTGTTCTGAGGACCGCTCTCTGCAGATCACTATCCTCATTACTCATCGCTGTCCTCTCCAAGATGAATGGCAAGGAGAGAGCACCAGAATCAATCTTTTGCAGATGTTTTATTACAGTCCAATATCCCCAAACTCCCTCACAGACATGCCCCCTGGAGTGTCTCATTTTGGCTGACATCAGTATTGGCTACCAGATCTCTGACAATGCAAATGAGTACCAAAAATGGGATGGTTGGGGGAGGCAGAGAAAGTTCTCTTCCCAGAGGAAGGGCTGGGTACCATTTCTGCAGAGCAGGTCCTCATTCTAACACACAGGCTCAACCAGCTCTGTCAACGAAAAAGGCAGCTGTGGAGTCTGGCCATGCCTCTGAAATTAGAATGTTTTCTCCTTCTGCTTGGCTTCCTGAGTGCCAGCCTAGGCTTTGGTTGACATTCTAGGATGAGGATCAGCTAGCTTCCAGGAGAATCAAATGCCCATCATCCTAGCATGGTTTCTTACAGGAGAAAGGGCTCACAATACAGATAAACATCACTGGTAAACTCAGTAAAAATGTGAATTCTCAGAGTTTTATTCAGACCCACTCTTCTCCAGAAAGGAGCCATTAAGCCTCCTGTGGTTTTAGAGGATGATCCAGGTGACTCTGGCCTCATTAAACCTCATACGCCCATGTCATGTAAATGTTCAACTAACACACCATCACCCTGCATTTCCTCCCCACGCTACATGGAAGCTCAGTACCAAGCATTTCTCTTTACCAAGAGACCAAAGGTAAACAGGCTCAGCTCCCGGCATCTTCTGCCCTGAGTTCTGCCGCTTGTTATATGTGGAGCAATTTGAGATTATCCTTCCAAGAGCCCCAAGTGTCTTGTGGTCTGAAGTGATTACACTCCTCTGATTAAAAAGAGCTTTTATTGGCGGTTCCCTGGAGGGCTGATGCCACCAGAAGCAAATAGCCCTGCTCCCCTGTTTGAAAGGTAATTAGAAAGCCATTTGCTCTGATGGTGAGACACCTCTCAGACTCGGAAAGAAAGGAGTTTCTTATCTGTTGAAGGACCAAATGTATTAAGTTTGTGATAGAACACGGTGGTAGGAATCTGGACTCTCTCCTGTTGGGGAGCTGAGGTGGAAATGCTGTAGCACACACTTTCAGTTCAGAGGGAGATCTTGTTTCTAGAGTCCTCATCTGGGTGTCCAGCCTTCCCTGGAAGGAGAATGGTGCTGGAGGAGATGGGTTCATCCTTCCCACAATCTGGCCTCTTGCTTGCCTTCTCTAGTCTGAAGCCTGATGAAAATAGTACCCCAGCCTCAGCTAAACACATGCTTCTGATTGTCAGCATCAGCCTCGGCAGGTTTCCCAGTGTGCTATGCCGGCCTGCTAAACTACAGCCCTTCATTCCCTGTGCCCAAACCACCCATCGTCCCCTAAGAGTCACAACCCATTTGAGGCTACAGATAACTCCTAGCATTTCCGGTACCAATTCAGTAACACATCAGGCAAGGTTTCTTTTTTAAAATCTTGGGTTTTTAGGACAGGATATGGGAAATTGCTCTCTCTATATATGCTTAAATAAAATAATACAAAACAAGCAACAGCTACAGTTGTGTGTGGCCTAAGTTTGTGTTCACTGTGAGCCAGGAGGAAGAAGGACTGACATACAGGATCCGAGATAAGACTACATCGGGCCACCTGGACTAGTACTTTTCCTTTCTTCTATCTCTAAATCTCACGAGCATTTGTTCATACATGTGCGATCAGGCATGTGCCAAAGCAGACATGCAGGGGTCAGAGGACAACCTGCAGGAGTCAGATCTCGCTTTCCCCTATATGGGCTCTGGGAATAACTTAGGTCCTCAGGCTTAGCTGAGTCATCTCACCGGGCGCATGACTGTTTCTGCAGTGACCTGTATGTGTCTCTTTACAAGGCCCTAAGCTGCTGGCCCAGCTCCATGAAAGGGCTGCCCACGGAGGACATCAAGGCTCCTGTCTGTATTGTAGCAGGGCAGTCACCAAGGACAGCAAATTCCTCATTTTACCTACCCTGAGCGCTCTGCCCTGCACTGGAATCAGTCCCATTCGGGACAGACATGCTAAATCAGTTCAGGGAGGCAGCTTTCTGTGATGAAGGTTGTTAAAGAGTTATGGGGATCACCAGATATTCATGCAAGTATTTGGGGCGATTTGTTCAGAATATGCAAATGTCACATAATTAGTTGTCAGGGCTTTTCATGAAAAATTAAATTAGCTGCAATAAGGAATCCCACACAAGAATAAGTTAACATGGAAAGAGCTCTCATTTCTGCAACTGGAAGGCTGGAGACTGGGGTAAACTTCAGGTGACCCTCATTTGTCTATCAATATCATTATTTATATTATTATTTTATTTTTATTATTACTATTATTTCTGGGGGTCAAACAGCTTAGGGTTCTCAGACTCTAGAAGACACTTGTGTGGGTGCCAATAACTAGAAACACCAGTCTGTTTGGGGAAGTAGACCAAACAGGACATCACCAAGAGACTCTACTAATTACCAGGACAAAGTCAAACCTCTCTGGAAATCTCGAAATCTCTGTCCCTGTGTCCCAGCCCGCCCAGACAGACAGGCCGGAGAGAATAGAGACTTCCTGCAGATCAGCTTGCAAGACTCTTTGTAGCAGTCACATCTTCAGCCCTGCCTCTCCAGCTAAAGGCTGTGTTTGCTTCCTACTCTGTCTCGGGAATACAGGAAATAGGCCCTGCTGCCTCCTGGCCACTTGAACTGGAAGCCTTCCTTGTTTGTTCAAGACTGGGAGCTTGAATCTCCCAGGGCTCACAAACCTGGGCAAACTGGCTGAAGCAGTAGCTGTACCAGTCAGCGGAGCTGTAAACTCTCATGCCGCTGAGTAGGCCTAAGGCCAGTGGACGGTTTTGCTCATCCTTCACCCATTAATTCCTTTCCAGAAGCCCAGTCATCGACCAAGGCAGAGGTACAGAATGAAGGAGTTGCTGTCAGCCTAGGATTCGCTCAGAAGGCTCCACAGACACTCCAAGCTCCCCATAGGACTGTTTACCTCCTAGCCATACTCCCCCTCACATCTTGAGCTTAGTTCCCAGGGTTTCAATGGGACAGCCCTTCAGCCAAGTGAAGCTTGGTTATAGCCAGTTTACACCTGCACACGCACAAGGATACTGTGCAGGCTGCAGTTTTGCGGACGTGATAGACACTTTGCGTTCTGTCTAATGGAGGTGCCTTGTGCTCTGTCCTACAAAAGGAAATCAGCACGTACACATCATCGCCGGCTCTGCACAGGCTCGCTGCTAATGCTTGCTCTGTTCTGACCTATCCCCTCCCAGGCCACAGAGGAGAACAAGGTTGATGCCAGAAGACGCTGACTAGACTCAGTGTTTCAAGAAGTGCCTGAGCCCAGACATCCAGGGAAGGAGAAAAGCGTGAGGGATGAGGACAGCCATAGCAAGTCTCGAGTACTTGCTGGCCACCTTGCCAGAGTTCCAGAATCAGCCCCGCTCCCCCCACAGGATCTTCTGGTTAGAGAGGAGATGGAAGACAGGTCTGGGCAACGTTAATCCTGTTTGCTCAGATTGCCAGCTCTCTGAATAAGGCAGTTTTAAAGACTCCCTTCTTGTCTCTGTTCCATGGCAGCTATGAATGACAGGCAGTGGTAACACAGGCTGGGATGTACACTGTGTACTTTTTGAACAGTCCTGTTGTCTTAGAGGCCCAAGGGGTGCTGAGCAACATACTGTTGCTAGAGAATCCAGGGTTGTATTTCAGTTCTATGTGAGCATCAAGTACAGAAAGACAGATGTTTTTAGAGACATGTTTTTCACAAATGAAGAACTCAAAGCTGTACTGAGGTTGAGAGAAAACGTGGTATCTGAATGCTACACCAATATCTTACAAGGAAAATATGGTTGACAGGGTGGGAACACTTAGCAAAACTAAAAAGGAGCTGGGGCCAGGGATACACAACAGAGCCGGCTGTCCACACATGGAAACACCTAGTTTCCTGTCCAGCTGGCTATCAGTTCTCCTTGACTATATTATTGTTCTATCTCAAGCTCAGTACAGCCCTGGAGAAAGACATCATGTTTTGCTCTTATCATTATCCTATTTCAACTAAAAAGGAATTCTAGAACAAGTCCCAGTTCCAAAGTAAGCATTTACCTTACTGCCACCAGTTAGTACCTTCTCGACGTTATACCTCATCTATGACCAATATTAAACATAATTAGCTTTAAAGTATTGTGTTTTTACAATTGATTCTGCGCGCACACACACACACACAAATGGTTGTCCTATACTTTGCCTGTGTCTAATAATTCTGCAAAACAATAGAAATCTACCACTGTATCTCATAAGTCAATCTGTAAAATGAGTATTGTAGTAGCCCTTAAGCCCTGATTTCTGTAAAGCCCATTTTATATATGAAGATTAAGAGAAAAGTCAAGAGGTGTGATTAAACACAGTCCTTCTAAACTTTAAATACAGTCATGGTTAAGTCGGTGAAATTTTTAGTATAGTATGTAAAAGATACTGGCCAACACACCAGTCTGTAGCTAGAAAAGGTCACCCCAGCAGCTTACAGAGAGATTTGTCCCAACAGCAGCATCCCAGCTGCCACTCAGACCCTAGTCCAGGAAAGACGAGGCTGTTTTAGGAAGGAGTTCAGAGGAAGGCACTGTGTAGGTTACATTGCACATAACACTGTCAATCCTCCACCATGAACTGAGGTCGCTGTTTACAGCATGCCACTGAAATGAGTTTCCATCTCTCTTCTACAGGCAGAAACCTAACTTCCGGTGACAAGATCAAACAGGGTAGTTAGCAAAAATCAAGTCTTTCAAGTCCCCCACCCCAACCAAAGGTGAAAGCTTACCTTTCCCACGGTGTTCAATGCTCACTCGGGAGGTTCTCACACAAACTGCTTCTGAGAGTCTGTCCTGGGATAGGCTCTACCTAGGATGGCCTTTAGCCTCAGAGCTCTGCTACTTCCTCTTAGGACGAGGAAGACAGTCCAGATCAGATTTTGGAGTGCCTTAGACAGTAAGTCCCAGGAATCACCCGGAAGGCTTGTTGCAACAGACAGCACATTGCCCCCAGAGCCCTGATTCAGTGCTGGGAAGAGAGACATGAGCATTTGCAATCTGACAAATCCCTAGGGGTCCAGGATGCTCAGGCTATTACAAAGGGACTCATTTTCAGAACCACTAAGCTAAAAGCACGCCAAACTCCTCTAGGAGTTTAAACACAAAAAGAAAGACTTAATATTCTTAACATTTAGACCATCTGTAAATAACATCTATTTATTTATTTGGGGGCGTTCCTTAGTTTTTATTAGCATGTATTAGCTATATATAATAATGGGCCTCCTCATGGACATTTCATACATGTATATAATACATTTCATTATATCTACTCCATGACGCCCCCCCCCTCTCTCTCTATCTATCTCTCTCCCTCTCTCACTTCCACTGATCCCTTCTTCTTCACAACCAAGTCCCTTCCTAATTGTACATTTCACGTGTGTATTTATTTGCTAAATCGTCTGTCTTCATCCTCACTGCTCGCATGCTCGTGGGTAAAGGGCTATCTAAAGGGGCATGGGCAACTACCAGTCACTGCACCAGTGACGGCATGTTTCAAGGGTTCCGGTTGTACGAACCCATTTAATCAGTCAACCGTCAATCACTCCCCAATGCTTTTCTGAGCCTAGCTTCTGAGTCCAAGACACAGAGAGATAAAGTCACAGCTCTCAAAGGAGTTCCTGGCTTAATCTTCAAACATTCTAGTACTTGTTTGCAAACACTCTTGGGCCCAGGTGGCTTCCAAACTACAAGGCAGATAAACCTGGAAAAGGCAGTTTTAAGGAGTGACACTTTTCAAACTGGAAGTCGAGGAGGTGCAAGAGACACTGGCTGCACAAAGAGATAATCCCCCTTAGGGACAGCTCTGGGAAAGAGCTAAGGCTACCCCCTTTGAGAAAGCTGAAGGCTGGACGGCATCTTAATTTCTTGAAGCTTGTTTTTCTCTCATGGTCACTGAGGAAACCTTTCCAAAGCATTTGCTTGGATTTAGACAGCCAATATTTTAAAGTCAGGATTCTCTGCTTCAGAACCCATACACAGAAGTACTTTTCACAGACAGCTGAGTCACCCTGAGCAGGCATAAAAACTGGAAAACCTCAGCCCCACTGATTCTCCCGCATCTGAGGCTAAGGCAAGGGGATCAAACTGGAGGGGAAAGTTCCCAGGTTTTCCACTAAAGCCTCCACTGAATTGGCCTGAATTTAGCCAAACAGAAGAGAACTTTCTACAGAGTTGCAGAGCCTCTACTCAAGGAACCAGATGGGAAAATGCGTGTCAAAGCCCGTTCTCCACGTCCACACTGGACACCCATTCCTTCAGCAGTGGCTCTGTGAGCTGCTTGAGCAGCTGGTCTGTGCTAACTGCACTGACCCAGTTCATCTCTACATCCCCGGGAGACAGGAAGGCACGGACACAGGCCAGCTTCCTCCGTGCCTGCAGGCCCACAGCTTTAACAGTCTCTTTCCTAGCCGCACAGCGAGGAGAAGGGCCAGGGAAAGGGAACGGAAGCTGCAGGTGCTCAGGTGTGCACAGCCACCTTTGAGAAAGGAGAGACCTAAACACAAGTTTATAAAGGTAAGGACACACAGGTTACAGATTACACTCACGCACACACACACACACACACACACACACACACACTATATATATATATATATATATATATATATATATATATATATCACATATACATATTATATATTGTATAATACACATATATATTAGATATGTTTATCAAGGATTTTACATATGCATACAAAATATATTTATATGTGTACATAGCATATATATTTTATAGAGAATATAGATTTTTATAAGTGTATATATTTTATAAACATAGTTTTATGTTTATAAAAGATACATGTTTATATTTGTCTATAACATATTTTGTATTTATGAATAGATTTTATATGTAGATTTAACACATATAGATTTTATATATTATCACGTGGGTAGACTGTATACAACATACATAGATTTAATGTGTCTATAGTATAGAGAGATATATACAAACTACACATATACACATAACATATATACAGATTAGATAGTATATAATAAATCCCATCTAAAGACATGTGGTGCAAGGTGGCCCGATTGGTAGAACCAGACTTAAAGTGTCCCATTTCCTTTAAGGCTATATTCCTTCCATCTGCCTCACGCCACCTCCCACTGCCCCTGAGACTACGATTCTCTACCCAAGCTCTCTGATGTCAGTTTCAGGGAGATAACAGAGAGGAGGGACTGAAGGAAAGAGCAGAAGCACAAGGTGCAACCGGCCAGGGGTCAGCAGATCAGCTGAACTCCTGTGTAAATCAAGGCACTTAAGGCAATATAACTTACTTGTATTTGGTGTGTTTATGTATGTGACATATGTATGTATATATGTTGGGGTTGCGTGTGCCTGTGTATATGTACCCTGCAGAGGCCAGAGGACAAGGCCAGCTGTCCTGCTCTACTGCTCTCTGCCTTACTTCCTTGACATAAGGTCTTTCACTGGACCTGGAGCTAGGCTAACAGCCAGCAAGCTCTAGGCGTCCTGCTGTCTGCCCCCACGCCTGGCTCTGGGGTTAAAGGGCTGCTTCACCTTGTCGAGTTTTATACAGGGGAAGTGGGGATTTGAACTGAGATCCCTCCAGAAACTGTGCTTACCCACTGAGCTACCTCTACAATATACTTTAAGAGAAAAAAGAAACACTTGAAATTCACTATGCATGCAGAACTATAGTTTGAAGGGAATATTTTAGACCTTTTCCTGCCACAGATACGATTCCCAGAGTCTTCAAGGCCTGGCTCGGCTCGTCTCTGACAAACTCTGGCAGTTAAGGGGTTAAATGTTTAAAAGTTTTAAATAATGAACACATAAGGGAGCCATGGAAAATCAGAGAGTGAACTCAATTATAGTGTGTTGATAACAAGGAATGAAAGGTACTAATTCATCTGGGGAGGTCCACAGATTCATCGACAAATGACAGATATGTATATAAACATTATCTGAAGGGCAGACAACATACCAGGGCTCCAATCTCATTTTAAATGAGCTGACATTTGGGCCCCGTATGAACAGTTCTGAGATAACATTAAGTGCCATGGACTTTCAAGGGAAGAACAATTCGCAATGAATCTTCTAGCATGAGAATTTTATTCCCTTCGGAGATCCATAATCCAAGGACAAATGATGAAATACGGTCTGTATGTGGAAATACCCTGGGGTAACTGTGAGCCTCATGTTACAAAGGAGGAGGCAATAAAAAGGAATTTGATTAAATTTAGAGTCTCCTTTAAATGTTTCCTGTATCTGAGAGTATCAATCATGCATTCTTTCTCTGCCAAAGAGGACTGTGGAGATGGATCACTTAGTGAAATGTTTTCTGTACAAGCATGAGGACCCAAGTTCTAGCCTACAGAACCCATGGAAGATAAAAAGAGGAGGGGGAAGGAGGAGTGAAAGGGGAGGGAAAAGGATGAAGTGAAGAAGGAAGAAGGAAGGAAGAAAGGAGGGAGGGAGGGAGGGAGGGAGGGAGGGAGGGAGGGAGGGAGGGAGGGAGGGAGGCTGACATAGTGCTACATGCCCGTATCTTAGGTGTAGATTATTCGGAAGATCCTTGAGCCTCCCTGGTCTGCCAGTCTCAACAAGTAAGTGAACTCCAAGTTCAATGAGAATCCCTGCCTCGGACAAAACGGTGGCTGGCCGGTTTGATGGCTCAGTGGGTAAAGGCACTTGCCACCAAGCCTGTCAACCAGAGTTTAATTCCTTGGACCTATGGTGAAAAGACAGAAAATTGTCCTCTGATCTTTATGAGCACCTGTGTGTGTGCATGTGAGTGTGCGTGTATGTACACATATACACACATAAAATAATGTTATAAAAGTTAAATATATATAAGATATGAGTGATTGAAGACATTGAACATGATGCTTGATGTTGACTTGGACACGACACATACAAACACACATGCACACACATGCACACATACATGCACACATGAACAAAAAGAGAAGAGCAGTGTGCAAGCCTCTTAATTATTGATCACTTGATGAATGACTTTATGTACCACTCATTAGTAACTGCAGCCTGAGGCCTTGAGCACAAAGTCACAGTTCACATAGTTAGGTTTCAAACTTAGAAAAAACATTGAGGTGTCTGTTTAACACTCAAAGGGGACACTGACCTCCAGGTTCTCCCTGCATCCCTCATTCCCCATCTGTTACAGGGCCCTCCTGGCTGGCACACCCAGTCCCCTACTTTGGACTTCTCCAGCCCAGGGGCTGGGCTGCCCTTCCCTATAGAAATCAGACATTGTGGTTACAGCTTTTTGCACTTCTGGGCCTCTTGGCTACTGCACCTGGTTTCCCTCTCTCTTCTTCCTTCTCTTGTACCTTTTCCTCCAAGACATGGCCCAAGGTCTTGAGCATTCTGGACTCTCCAGATGTCCCTGCCTCTGGCTATTCTCTCCCATGTATCTACAATAAACTTTCTCATCTGCCATACCTAGGAACACTCATGGTTCCTTTCCCTTTTTATTTCTTTTTTTTTCTTCATTTGGTGCCCAAACCTGGAACTAATCATGTTCCTATCCTTCTTATTTCTTTTTTCCATTCACTTTTATTTCATTTTATGCTCAGGCATGCACATGTGTTCATTTGCACATACATCAGCCAGGCATTGTGCTGTCACTCTGAGAGTGTGGTAATCTCTAGGTAAATCTGGGTACATGCAAGTGTATGTGTGAGTGTGTGTGTGTGTGTGCCTGTATATATGTGTGTACATAAAAAATAACAGATATCCTAAAGCCAGATTCCGGGCTCATCATATCTAAAATATCTGCTCTTGAGAAACGGAGCCCCAGATGGACGTTGACAGTCATCCTTGACTACCCAGAAAGTTCAGAGCCAACCTGGGATAAAAAGAGTTCCTGTCTCAATAAAAGAAGAAGAAAAGAATAATGGCTACAATTATCCTTGACAGAGGCAGAATTTTTACACTATTATTGTGTATAATTGTGCTGTGTCAATTAAGAGTTGTATCAGTTCTTAGGCTGCATACAAATATTTATAGTCTTTTGTCCTTTTTGCGCTGGCAGGATCTAATAGTTTAAGACACCCTGGCAGAAGTGTGAACGATGAATAGCAAACAACCGGCGGGTCCCTCCCAAGTTCTCCATTAATGATTAAATGGCACCGTCTGATGACTTACTCAGCCACCAGAAGACAATAAAACATAACTAAATCTGTCAATTAGCATTTTCATCTTCCTTTCTGACAGCGCTTAATGGCACCTGTGAAACGCGATTTCCAGCCAGGAGCCCTTTGACATTTTCTCTTTCCTCCGGCGCTTTCCCGCTGTTGCTCCTGTTCTCGCTGAGAGGCAGCGTGCTCTGGCCCACTGAGGTAGATGCATCACCGTCCAGGAAAGGAAAGAAAGCAATTACTGTGGCCAGCGCTAAATCTCAGGGGCAGCTTGGGTCTTGCTGCTCCACTTAAGTGCATAAACAGCCAACCCAGGACAGGCTTTAAGAGGCTGAATCTTAGCAACAGAAGTTGTGCGCCAGGTTGATGTTACCTGAGATGCCCATTAAAGGGTGAGGAGCTGCCAGACAAGAGGGCCTGCCGGTATTGGCAACTCCCCTGATAGGGGAGCATGCTTCATCCCCACACAGGAAATGACAAGCTGTGGCAGGGAAGAGGCCACAGTGACTTTCTGCCACAATGACTATGGGTCCCTGGGTTTCAGGACAGTGCCTGAGGCCTTTTGGGCTGTTTGGGAAAGCATTTCCTGCTGCTGAAGTCAGTGCCTATCTTCACAGCCTCCAGCCATTCCCCAGTTCCCTCCTGGGTAGCTCTCCTGTGGAGCCTGTGCTGACCCTTGCCCAACACTGTCCTCTCCAAAGAATCAAGAAAGGAGATAGCAGCTGACAGAGCAAACGGTGTCCTGGGGTCACTTCAGAGCCTTCTCACGTAAACCTTCTATTAGATGGGACTATCTCAATTGTCCCTAAGCTTTGGACTCAAGTGCTCAGATATATGTACTCAATGTAACATTTTCTCCCGTATTATTCTCTAATTCATCAGGGCTTCACTGTGGGGAAGAAATCACCTTAAATATATCATCAAGGCCTAAAATACAACATCTCAGACTAAATAAATATGGAAAGTGTTGATGAATCAGAATCCAACTACCTAATAGATCCAGTTGAGCAGAATCCAGTTGAAGAAACAAGAACGTAGCACATAGGACCTTGCAGACAATAGGGCAGGCTTGAGGGAGGCAGGGTCCAGGGTCCTGTGGAACAAAGAAGCTCCTGCAGCAGGAGCTGGAGAAAGTGTGGATATGGGAGCAGGGAAGAAGATAATTAAGGAAGCCATTTTAGGGTTGGTGAGAGACTTGGCTCTAGAGGGGATCTCAGGTGTCCAAGGGAATGTCCCCAGCTAGGGCCTTGGGCAGCAGAGGAGAGGGTGCCTGAAATGGCCTTCTACCATAACCACACTGATAATTATCTTGAATATCACCATAGAACCTTCATCTGGCAATAGATGAAGATAGAGACAGAGACCCTCATTGGACCACTGGACTGAGCTCCCAAGGTCCAGATGAAGAGCAGAAGGAGGGAGAAGATGAGCAAGGAAGTCAGGACCATGAGGAGTGCTCCACCCACTGAGATGATGTGACTGATTTAATGGGAGCTCACCAAGGCCAGCTGGACTGGGACTGAAAGAGCATGTGATCAAACCGGACTCTCTGAATGTGGCTGATAATGAGGGCTGACTGAGAAGCCAATGATAATGGCACTGGGTTTTGATTCTACTGCATATACTGGCTTTTTGGGATCCTAGTCTGTTTGGATGCACACCTTCCTAGACCTGGATGGAGGGGGGAGGGCCATGGACTTCCCACAGGGCAGGGAACCCTGACTTCTCTTAGGTCTGGAGAGGGAGGAAGGAAGGTAAATGGGAGGAGGAGAGGAGGTGGAAATTTTTAAGAATAAAGAACGAATTAGCACATAGGACTACTTGAGTCAAAAAAAATCAGCCTCAAAGCTTTCTATGGAGTCAATTCTACCAAGCAGCAATTTTTACTTATTTACAGAGAGAGAGAGAGAGAGAGAGAGAGAGAGAGAGAGAGAGAGAGAGAGAGAGAGAGAGAGAGAAACAGAGACAGAAAGGAGATGGGGACAGAGACAGAGAGGTTCCTGGTGTAGTGTAACGCATGCATGTTACAAAGGCAAAGAGCAGTATTGGATGTCTTCCTCAATTGCTCTATCCTACTGTTTTAAGACAGGGTCTCCAGACAGGGTCTCTTACTGCCTTGGAGCTCACCGCTTTCCTGCCCTGGCTGGCCAGTGAGTCAAGATATCTTCATTTCCCTGCTTCTCTAAATGAGATTACAGATATGGGGTCTACGTATCCAAATAAGGAATCTCAACCCTGCATGAGCATGGAGCTTTCTCAACTGAGCCATATCCTCAGCCCCTTGATCTCATAAAGTAATGAGTTTTCTCCCCGAGACAACAGTCTTACAGGCACTTTTTATGCCATGGATCTGTGCTGGCATTTTGGAATTAAAGAAAAATAATTCTCCTGTATTTAAACTTTGTTAGGATTTTGGAGTTAATGATAATATTATAGGCAGAATATGAACCCATACATCCTGGATCTTATCATTTTTGAGGAATTCTTTTCCTCTATTTCTCATCCTCCAAGAGAGGACTATGTGCTTTCCTTCTTACCATGGATGGGTGGCCAGATGCAGGAGTCTAAATAACCTGCCCAGAGTACAAGAGCATTTAAGCTGACGGCACAGCCGAGATGAAGAGGTTGTGGGCTGAGAACTTTGCATCAGCTGTAACTACAGAGTTGGAGTCCCTGACATCAACTGCCTAAAGACTGTTTGTTGGTTTGTTTTATGCAAATTTCTGGTTTCAAAAGTATAACTTCTATTAACAAGGAAAGGAACCCCTTGTAACTTTTCATTTAGAATAATTAAAACTATAAAATCCAGGCCAGTGACATGGCTTAGCATGTTAAAGTGCTTGCCACACAAGCCACAGACTTGAATTTGTTCCATGGAATCAATGGTAGAAGAAGAAAATCAACTTTTGTTCTTGGAAAAACAAAACAAAACAAAAGATATGGGAATGTTAGATGTTTAGGTACCTCCTCCACTCCACCTTTTTAAGATAAATCCAAGTGTCTTAAGTGTGGAGAGGTTGAATTCTCATCACTTGGAGTCCCTCTGTGCTGAGTCGAAAGCCCTGCTCTTGGTTCTAAATATATCACCAGGGACCAGTTAATGGTTGCTGCTTCCTCCATGATGGGGCCAACCTAGAGCGTTGCTGGGTTTCAAAAGGCAGAGTATGGAGGTAAAGTCATGCAGAAACACTCGACAGCCATCTATTTCTACACATTAACCAGGCTGTCACCTTAGTAACCACCTAGTTAATGTTACATTCTGCTGGGAATGAGGAAATCCAACCCCCTTCCATGGTCTGTCAATGTTTCCCACAACCACATCGGAGGACATACCAAGAGCCAACAAGACCATTGTTCACCAGCATACTGCAGAACAGTCTGGTTACAAATACTTTCCAGAACCTTTTTGTCCCTGTTTGTTTGTTTGTTTGTTTACTTTCTTATCTGTTTGTATGTGGGGATATGCAAATTCCCATGTCTGGTGCATGTGTGTGTTCAAGTCAAAGGTCTGGTCTGGTTTCACAGTGCCATCTACATTATATTTTGAAACAGGGTCTCTTATTGGCACCTGGAGCTTGTTGTTTCAGATAGGCTACCTGGGTGTGTGTTCTTTCTACCCCTCCACATTATGTAGACATAAAAAAGAATCACTTCCCTCGGGCATGAAGAATAAATTCCATTAGCAAGCTGTTCCCCCAATTAGAACTGTCAGTTTCCTGAGGTTGCTGCTATCTTAAGACAGGAGTGCATGCTCTTTTAATATGGAGATCACTACATGCCTTGCCAGAAACCATTTGCAAAAGTTATGAATGGGGCTGAGGAGATGTCTCAGAGTAATCTCAGTTAAAGTAATTGCTCACCGTGCACAAACCCCTGGGTTTAAGCCCCAGCACACAGTAAAGTGGGTATGGTTGTACACTGCCTTTAATCCTAGTTCTGGGGAGGTAGAGGCAGAAAGATCAGGAGTTCAAGGGTAACCATGGTTGTAAATGTAGTAGAAGGACAGCTCAGGCTACACATCCTGTCTCAAAAACAAAATCATAAATAAAGATGCCCTTCCTATTCACTGGTACAGAAGACAGTTTCTATTGCCATTTGCATCTTGTTAAGAGGGATCCTACCAAATTCTTTCAGCTAGCTGCTAAAGCTGGAGCAGTCCTGATGCTAGGAACGAGACGAGACTAGAAAGTCACCAATACAGCCATCTACCCAGGGTCACTCAGAACCTCCTTTAACAGGGGCAAACATCTATGCAGGGCTCATAATACAGCATACACTGAGCAAACTATTTTACACTAAGCACCTTCCTTAAACATCGTGTGGCTGGAGATGCAAGCATGCTGTCAGTCTAACTTTACAGAATCTCAATTAAGCACAGAGAAGTCAAGTGACCCAAGCAGCTTGCCATGGAATCCATGAAGGTTTCGGAGGATTTGGGATACATATATAAGCACTCTCCTTTCTGAGCTACAAGCATTGGCATCTTCAGTCATTATTTTATTATTTTTAACACATGTGTGTGTCTGTCTATAGATCTGTGTCTCTCTGTGTGTGTCTATGTGTGAGGGTGGGTATACTCAAGTGTACAGAGGTCAGAAGAGATTGTCAGATCCCTCGGAGCTGAAGCCATGGGACCTTGTGAACTACAGGATGCAGATTCTGGGAACTGAGCTCCTGTCTTGTATAAAAGCAGAAATGCTCTTAACCACTGAGTCATCTGCCATTCTTCATCAAAGCTGGAAAGCCAGACCAAAGTAAGCTCATGGCTCTCCTTGACTATGAAGACCTACACCAAATGTCAGTCCTTCCAATCCAGTGATTCTTCCCTCTGGTTGGCTAACAGGGCTCTGGCTGGGTGACTCCACGTGCCTCTTCATTCGTTTGCAGAAACACAGGCATGTAAAGATGGAAGGTATTGTGTATACATGTTACTGTGTGGAGATGCACAGGCGTGTGAATGCATGTGGAGCCCAAAGTACAACCGTGGCTGTCTTCTTCAACCACTCCTCTTGGTTCCTGAAGCATGGCTGTCACTCAGCCTGGAGTTCACTGATTTTACTAGGTTAGCTAGCCAGTGAGTTCCTGAGGATCCATGAGTTTCCACCCATTAGTGATGGGAATATAGACATGTGCCATCGTGTGCTGTGCAGCTTTCTTATCTGAGTTCTGATGACTGAACTTGGGTCCTCATGCTTGCAAAGCGAGCAATGCACTGACTGAGCCGTCTCTCCAGCCCAGTACCTCTCACTAGCCCCTCCCAGATGACAAGACCTCCAGCATGCATGCCTTTGGAGGAGCACTGGAGAAACAAACACTAGCATGTACAGAAGATGAGTGTCTCTGAATGAAAACCGCCTTTCTTTATCTTGTCTTAATACTCCTGTGTCTGCCTCCAGCAGTGGGGTCACAAGTGCTCACTGCCCCAGTGGCTTTGGGGGATCTGGCCTCAGGTCCCCTTGACTGGCGTGGCAAGCCCTTCACTGACTGCTGACTGAATTGCCTTCACAGCTCAAAGCCGGAAGGTCTTGTCATTCACACACAGAGAGTTCTAGAAGTTAGTTTGGAGCCTCAGCATGTCGCAAAAGAAAAAAGGACCTTTAATCCCACCAGCATCTCACCTGGGTCACAAATCTTCCCTTTTAAGCTGTCGTTTGTTCCATAAAAAATGTGAAGAATAAGAAACCATAAAATGTTAAATAAAAATTTTTAACATAATTATGTATCGATTGTGTGTATGTATCTTCAAGCTCAGAAATTTTGTACTATCATTAAAAGACCCATAAAAAGCTGAGTTTAATTACTCACTTCCTATACTACCACAGTGATCAATCGCCCATTATGAAATCACTGCCCCCCTTCAGAAGCACTTTTCTAAGTGAAGTAATTAGAAATGAAATCTAACTTTCTGTTTATGCTCTGAATAGGGATTTTATACATTCATCAGAGTATTAAAAAACTTCAGCTATGATATGAATGAAAGGAATGATGTGTCCAGCTTCCATCTGACTATGGGTTTGGAGGCCCTTGCTCCTCAGAACACATGACAGATTATCATCATATGAGACTGATGGGTGAACACCCATACAACAAGCTGGGAGTCAGGCCCATGTTCAAGGTCTGCTTCTCTATGCTGTGACTGACGTCAGTGTTTTCCTTCAAAACCCAAAGCTGCTTTGCAATACCTACGTGGCCCTGTTGCGGTGCAAACAGGAACAATTTCAACAAAATCTGTGTGATCTAAGCTTCTGGGAATTCAACCCCTCTTTCCCCCTACTCCCCAATGTCTTTTCAGCAACACAAAGTAAGAGTTGCATGCATTTTTTAAAAATGAAGCTGCCAGAAGAAAGAACCTTCTAAAATAATGAGAAGTCTCTGGAATTTTTTCTCTTTGGATCTGTGAAAAGAACACAAGGCTCTACTCACGGGGCGGGGGGTCTGTGAAATATGGGCTGAAGACCCAGGTTTCTGAGCTCTTTTTAATGACACATATAAACAACAGGCTGCTTTGGTCTTCACCAGCCTGGACTGTAGAATAAGGAGGGGAACGGCCATGACTTAACATATGCGACTCTTCCTGCTGTGAAGGGGGAGATAATTGAACCAGTAGACCGGACGGACGGCTAGAACAGAGATGGAGTAGCCATATTTTAACCAAACATTCTAATATACTCAATGGGAGCCATTAATTTATTTCTACCAAGACAGATGGCCTTATCCTTGATACCAGGGGGAGAAATAATTAGAAGAAGTTGAGCCAGAGTAAAAGCGATAGGCTGTCTTTTGACACAGTGATTCTTCAGTTTGTAATTAGCAGCTGATAAAACGCTGTGTATGTTAACTTTGAGCAGCTCAGCTCATTCTTTAAAACACCGATCCTGTTGTCTTTCCAAAGTGCCTTTCATTGACATCATCTCCCTTTCCCTCAGTCTATAGCCAGACCATACTACTCACAGAAAATGGCGTGAAGGAATAACATGGTTTACCAGTGTGGCCTTTGTTTGAAACACCTCAGGAGCTGGCAAGGTGACCCAGCAGGGAAAGGTGACTGTCCTGACAACCTCAGTTGATCCCTGGGGCCCACAAAGTAGAAAGAGAACCAACTCCTGTAATTTGTTCTCTGAGCTCCAGATGCCATGACACACACCCATGTGACCAGAGATGTGCATATAAGCACACACACATAAATATGAGCTATGAAAATCGAAACAAGAGAAACGTCGTAGAGCTCTGTCAGACTAGAGGAACATCCAATGTCTTACAGCTCCCTGGAGTCAACTGGTTTGTTTGTTGGTTGGTTGATTTTGTAACTGTACAGGTAGCGTTGTCTTGTTTAAACTGAGGATAATGAATTTGAGTAATCACTTTAGGAATGAAAGAAATGAACACTCCTTGTTGATTTATCTTAAAGAGTAATTGAAGAGCTCATTTCCCTCCCATAAACCTTATCAAATTAAGTTTGACCACAGAGCCCTAGAATCAGAACCTTGAGCCTTTTTCTTCTCTGTCGTAAAAGGTCTTAGTGAAACTGGGGTGGGGATGCCTCGTGGGCAGGGTGGGCTGGGGATGCCTCACTGACATGGTGATATGGGGATGCCCCACTGGCAGGGTGAGCTGGAGATGCTTCACTGGCAGGGTGGGCTGGGGATGCCTCACGGGCAGGGTGAGCTGGGGATGCCCCACTGGCAGGGCAGGCTGGGAAGATATCCACTGCCTGCTCTTGCAGAGGACCCACCCGATTCAATTCATAGCACCCATGCCTGATGGTTCACAAACGCCTGTAACTCCAGCTCCAGGGGATCCAAGGCATCCAACAACCCCCCCCCCATGTGCATACACATACACACATGCACACATACATACACATAAATAAAAACATATTAAATCTTTTTTAAATCGAGACCAGCCTGGTCTACAAGAGCTAGTTCCAGGACAGGCTCCAAAACCACAGAGAAACCCTGTCTCGAAAAATCAAAAAAAAAAAAAAAAGAATCCCGTAAGATTTTATTATTAATTACTTTTAATTCTCCAGAATTGCAACTATCTAGTCATTTTGATTTATCAAAATCATGTTAGATATCTCTAAACAGATAATGAGTGGAGAAGAGATAGATGAGATATAATACCTGTCCTCCAAGATTTCCATAATTCACTGAAAAGCCAAGAGAAACAGTGGATGACCCATATGTAGCCTTTTACAGGGACCAGGTGATAGCTCCATTGGCTCCATTGGCTCCATTGATAAAGTACTTGCTGCTAAAGCTGAATGACCAGAGTCCAGATCCCCCAGAATTCAGGAAAAGCTCTGTGTGTGTGCCATCCCATCTATCTCCCCAGGGCACAAGAACCAGACTGGAAGCTCCAGAGCCAGCTGTCTAGTTAGAGCAGCTAAACTGGCAAGCTTTGCATTCAGGGAGAGACCCGGCCTCAGCAAATAAAGTGGACATGATCTCTCGCCTCCACACATAAGCAGTTAAGGCAGTGGGACTTTGCAATGACACAGCTATTTGGGGGCCACCCCCACTACTGTAACTCCTCACTCGGGCTCTGTGAGAAAGCCTAATAAAGTCTCTGCTTCACAAAGCTGGGCTTGGATGAAACTGCTTTTGCCTCGCCCTACCAGGAGTAAAGGAACATTTGTTCACACCTCCCAAAAAAGTTAATGCAAAAGCATACCGCATGAGATTTTGTTTATTTGTTTGTTTGTTTTTCAAGACAGGGTTTCTCTGTGTAACAGGCCTAGTTGTCCTGGAACTAGCTCTGTAGACCAGGCTGGCCTCGAACTCACAGAGATCTGCCTGCCTCTGCCTCCTGAAAGCTGGGATTAAAGGCGTGCGCCACCACCACCCAGCGATGCGAGATCTCTTAACTCCATCACTAAACCCCAGAAATCCTGACCAAGTCTTTTTCGGGGAGTGATAGTTCTCAGCCCTCTCTGGACATGATCACAAAGGAGTGGGAAGCCAAGAGCATGCGCGTCCCACCCCAGAGATTCTAATTTAATTGCTGCACAGTGAGCTGACTTACAGATGTATCTGAATGTAGTTTTAATTTCTTTTAACTGAACAAGGAGCAGAAGATACAATGGCAGGACGACAGAACTGAAGGTCTCACTGCAAGGAAGATACTCCCCGAAGTCCTCTAGGAGTAGAGGGCCGGGTGGTCCATGGGATCAAGACGATTATATCATGGTATTGAAAGAGACTGCAACAGAGCAGAAGCTCCTTGAAGATAGAGGAATTGAAGACAGTCTTTGGTAGGCTTCGGGTTGACAAAGAGTGAAGGTGACCAGATCAAAGTTCAACAGTAACGAAAAGAAGCAGGACATGTTTGTTCAGTACAACTGAGCCCCAAACGCTAACAGCTATAGCACCTTGAAAAGGCTCTGCAACCATTCATATTGATTCCCAACTTGAGAGGATCCAAACCTCACCAGGAAGACAAAGCTCTAGGCATGTCTGGAGGGGGGTTCTAGATTGAGGTGGGAAGAACCAAAATGAGTGTGGGTGGCACCAACCCGTGTGCTTACTAAAGCAGAGGAGAAAAGAAAGTCTCTGATCAGTGCTCGCTTCCCTCTCTGCTTCCTGAGTGCAAACATACACATGCACGCATGCACACACATACACACACACACACACACACACACACACACACACACACACAAATTTAAAAGTAAACATGCCCAATAGTGGCATTCAAAATAAAATCCATCCTGTTTTGGACACAGGCTTGCGTGCCTCCTCCCCTCCAGCTTTGGGATCATCGTCATATCGGCCTCAAGCTAATAGGGGTTGTCCTCAGCAGACACTTCTCTCCCATAATCCCTGTTCCCATGAGGAGAGGGCAAAGCGAAGGGCAGCTGTGACTTATCACTTCGCTCTGCCCTCTGCCTAAATCAGTTGAACAAGGAGAGGAGATATTCCCTCTGAAATCTGAAATGGTGACAGTCTGTAGTTGGGTCTGGAATATTTGCTTCAGTGGAAAGGACAAAGCGCTAGAGGTGTGTGGTAGCCTCCTGCAGTGGGGCCGGAGACTACAAACACTGTTCTCAAGGAGGAAGAAAAATTAGAGGCAGAGAAAAGGAGGACATGAATCAGGGACAATTCCAGTCAATGCCCCTGCTTCAAACTCCTTAGACATATTTGCATTTACGGCAAGATGCCAGAGTCATTTATGTGTGTCTGCTACTCAGGTCAGCTTCCCTCACTAAAAGCCACGGGGGTTGGGAACAAGATATGATCCTTGTCTCTCCCTCCTCGGTCTGCTGTCTATTTCTTCCAGAGGACTAGAGTTCAGATCCTCAGACCCAGGACACATGGCTCACAATTGCCTGCAAAATTTTAGCTCCAGAAGATCCAACACCCTCTTCTGGACCCCCTGCACACACCACACCACACACACACACACACACACACACACACAGTGCCATGTGGGGAAGTAATCACATAAATTAAAAAAAAATCAGTAATGATCTGTTGTGTGATGTCTGGTGGAGCTAGCTGCTAGCTAACCACAGAAACTAGCGAGACAGTGGTGGCACATGGCTTTAATCTCAGCCTTCAGGGTTTATACTTTTAATCCCAGAACTTGGGAGGTAGAGACAGGAAGTGACAAGGTAGGGTGTAGACAGGATCTGAGCACTTGTGGACACAGGGACAAGACAGGTAGGAAGCAACTGGCAGCTGCTCCTGGTTCTCTGATCTTTCTGGGGGTTCCCAGATATTTGATTCCAGATTGTTTATTAATTAAGACTAATTAGACTAACGCTTCAATTACCTTGGTGTGATGACATACACCAGCAACCTCAATACTGGGAAAACTAAAGCAAAAAGATTGTGTGTTCCAGGCTAGCCCAGGGTATATAGTGTGGCCCTGACTTCAAAATAATTATTATAAATCAAGAGTTAAGTAAAATTGCACTCAAATTTCAAATAAGCCACTTGCAGAATATAGCCACCAAGTCAGCAGAAAGCTGTCCGATAAACCCTGCACCATTTTATGTGGAGAAACTTACTTCAAAGTCACTCGAATATTATAACTGTCTATTATTTTATTCTCTATTTAGTGTGACTAAAACATTTGTTTCATTTTGGCAGGAGGGATGTGTGCACGTGTGTATGCACATGTCAGAGGCTAAAGCTGATGTCCATTCCCTTCCTTAATTGCTCTCCACCTTGGTTTTAGAGACAAAGTCTCTCACTGAACCTGGAGCTCACTGGTTCGGTTAGGTTGGCTGGCAACATCCCTAGGATCCTCCTCTCTCCATTTCCCCAGCTCTGTGATTACAGACATTAATGTCAGCCAGCTTTTAGATATGGGTTCTGGGGATGGAACAACTGACAAACACTTTACCACCTAGGTCATCTCCTGGTCCTAGACATGTAGTGGTAAGAGTGGGTCAAACCTAGAGGATCCTCTGCCCTGAGCCCTGATGTGTCCCTGCTATAAACCCCAAACGTTTTTCCTGCTGCTAGGTACTAAAGAAGGGCAGCTGACCATCCCTGTACAGCTGTTTTATCTAATCAGTACTGCACCAGGCTGCCTGATGGGGACAGTTTACAAGAAATAATAAAAACTAATAGTAAGAGTAATGTAGAATAACTAACTTCAGAGATCCCTATGTGTGCAAATGAAGTTAAAAATAAGCAAATACCAAAATCTCTCTCCCGAGAGGTCTTCTAGGGCTGACATGTTCTCGCTCATGCTTAGTAAGATAAAAATGGTTCTTTGCCAAGTAGCTCTCAGGCATTATTTTTAATTTTTAAATTTTTAATGATGTGTATGTATGGGCGGGCATGTGTTAATTCTGAGTTCAGTGCTCACAAAAAACAAAAGAAGGCATCAGACCAGAGCTGGAGGTACAGGTGGTCATGAGCCATCAGATACAGGCACTGGAAGGCAAACCCAGGTCCTCTGCAAGGGCAGCGTATGTTCTTACCTCTGAGCCCACTCTCCGGCCTGTATTCTTCCAGAAGCCCTGTCTTCATTCCTAATGATCTGAAAATGCTGTGCCAACTCCTTCCCTTTAGCTATCCCTCCCAAAGAGCAAGGGAAGTGGAAATGATTTATTCATGGCCATTCTAACTCCCCTTCTAACCCCATCATTCCAAACAGTGGGAAAGAAGGAAAAATAAGGAAGCAGATAAGTAAACCATCAGATGACTGCCTGGGAAAGTCTGCAACCACAATCTGGGGAAATGTAGGAAGTTAAGGCCTACCAGACAGACCTACAGACAAGCCTGCCTGGAGTCTGCCTGGCACTGTCAGAGGTCCTGATCATGCTTAGCCAAAGAGGGGCGACCACCAGGCAATGTCAATGGATCAGAACGCCTAGGTGCTGAGAGGATATATAAGGTTCTCCCCAAGGCTAAATAAACGTGTCTGCTATTCCCTTTAACTGATTCCCGTTGCTTATGTCATGATGGCATGCCTTCTTACCCCTTCCCCCAATGAAGCCATTAGGACCCAGCTACAGGTAAAGGCAGATGCCATGGCTCCTGCCTTCTCCCCTGACAGCAACAGGGCACCCTAGCCCCCCTTTCCTATCCTCCTGAGCACCCTGATCTTTAAGCAGGTGGGCCAGTGCAGCCATTCTCCTGAAACTCCAGCATGCTCACCCTGAGGACACTGGATCCTGAGGAAGGGCAGCAGCTTAGTTTAATAATAAAGATTTATTTATATTTATTTTATGTGCATTGGTGTTTTGCCTGCATGTATGTCTGTGTGAAGGTACCTCTTGAAATTGTAGTCACAGACAGTTGTGAACTGCCGTGTGGGTATTGGGAATTGAACCCAGGTCCTCTGGAAGAGCAGCCAGTACTCTTAACTGCTGAGCAATCTCTCCAGCCCAGCTTAGCTTCTTAATGAAGCTTGGAGATACTGGTGCACATCTTTTCTTTGCTTAGCTCTGTGGGCCAGAGCTGTTGTCTTCCTGCTCATTTTCCTTCTTATTTTTAATATATTTGTGTGTGTGTGTGTGTGTGTGTGTGTGTATTCTTGTAACATATGTAGGAGGCATGCAGAGGTCAGAAGAGGGTTCAGAGGCCCTTAAGTTGGAGTTAGAGATGGTTGTACACCCTGGGCCACATGAGTGATAGCATCAAACATGGGTCCTCCGAAAGAGTAGTGTGTGTTCTGTCCATTAAGTCATCTCTCCTGCCCTGATATTTTTCTTTTTGCATATTTGTGTGTTTGTTTATGATTTTGGAAATTGGTTCTTCCACCTTGAATCCATCAGGTTCAAAATCTTTGGTAGATTCTAGGGATTTTCTTGATGGGACTCCCAAGATGTCAGAGAAGTGAGACCCCCAACAGGAACCTGCTGTCTTTATAGCCTGAGTCTCTTCTACAAGTCGACTCCTGCCAGCTCCCAACACTATGCTATTCTGGACTTGTCCAGTCTGCATCACCACTGTTTTCTCCTAGCTGTCTCCAGTTTACAGCTGTCTCTCTGTTCTCAGCAACCACAGCAACAATCATTTAGTTTTCATCGTGAAATAATTTCAGATGCACAGAAGTTTCAAACATCAGAATAGAGAATTCCTGGTATCCTTCACCTACTTTCCAATGATAACATTATACATCACCGTAGACATAATACACAGAGATGCTTGTGGCACACACAGATTTCTGTAAAGTCACATTAGGGTAAGTGCAGACTTGATCTTGATCATGCAACCTTACTTACTTTGTTAAAACTATTACTATGGATTTCCAATCGTGTGTGTGTGTGTGTGTGTGTGTGTGTGTGTGTGTGTGTGTGTGTGTATGTGTATGTGTGTGTGTGTGCGTGTGCATGCCAAAGAACAACCTCAGATATAGTCTTCAAGTGTCTTCCACTGTTTATTGAAGAAGGGGCCTCTCACTGGCTTCTTCTCATAGGCTAGGATGGTTGCCAATGGACTCTGGGAATCCCTGTCCTTACCTCCCCATCACTGGGATCACAAGTTTAAACCACCATACCTGGCTTTTTATATGGATTCTGGGGTAACAAACTGAGGTCCTCACACTTGTGCAACCATAATTCCAACAACTGAGACATCTCCATGCCCCCATCACTTTCATCCCTACCACATTCTATAAATATTGTACCTGTCATTCTAACTCAGGTAGGGCAGTTTGGGCTCTCACTGATTGTAGCAGCACCCCAGTCCATTCAGTACTGACTAGTCTCCAAAGTGTGGGGTCCAGGTGACAGACATATAGTCACTTCACCATATGTTGTTGTGGTCTAGTCTTGCCTACACAAGGACTCTGCCTCCTTCTCTTGAGGCCTGTGATGCAAACCTTCCTTGAGTACAAGATAGGAATTGGGTTGTACACTATTTCTTTCTGCCATGGGGACTTTGCACATGTTGGTCTCTCTGCCTGAAGCATCCCACATCACCTGTTCTTTTGCTTGGTCAGGTTCTATTCTCTTGGTGAAACTATTTCTATTTCTAAAAGAGCCCCAGGTCACAATTCTACACACACATACACACACACACACACACACACACACACGTGCACACACAGGATTGACTATTCCTCCAAATTGCCTGTAACAGTTCTAATTTTACTATTTTATCTATAAATAAAGCACAATCTAGATGAGCTGTAGATATATATAGCCCAGTACTTCAGGAAATTTACTGCTCTTCAGAAGAACCTCAGTGTGGTTCCTGGCGACCATGCCGGGAGACTCACAACCACCTGTACTGTAGCTCCCGAGGATCCAATCCCCTCTTGTAGTCATTCTCTCTCTCTCTCCCTCTCCCTCCCTCTCTCTCTCTCTCTCTCTCTCTCTCTCTCTCTCTCAAACACACACACACACACATACACACACACACACACACATCATGAAAGTGGACAGGCTAGAAAGTGGAAAGTTGTCCTTGGGTACTGAACAAATAGGGCAGGAGAGGGTAACAAGTAGTGTGTGTGTGTGTGTGTGTGTGTGTGTGTGTGTGTGTGTGTGTGTGAATACAGTGACAAAATACATATGTATGAAGATGACATTTTAATTCCATATGCTGGGGTCCTGGACCAAGAAAGAACATTGAGCATAAGCCTCCATCTCTCACCTTCCTGGAAACAATGTGAGCGGCACGTCCCCCTCCTGATGAACTGTGCCCTGAACTATAGGGCAAATCTTTCCTTCAAGGTCTTCTTTTTTCAAGTATTTTGTCACAGGAAGGAGAAATGCTACTACCACAAGCACCGACATATATAGCAGGCGATGAGACAAATTCACTAATTAATCCATCCTATTTCCTGTATCATGGCATTGTATGAGTAAAGAAAAAAACGATCTTGGCCAGTTAGCACAGTGTGGGATTCAGTGTTTACACTTCACATCTGTGCTTAACATGGCTGCTTGAAGCCTTGACACTGAGTCAAAACGAAGAATTTAACACCTCATTGGACTTTTTGCTCCTCCTCAAATTGGTGAGTGAGTGAAAACATTACGTGGCTCAAATGCAAGGACAATCCTTTAGTATCTTGAGTTTTTTCAGCTTGGTTTGAGAGCGGCCTGTACTTCACATGAGAGCTTCCGAGGCTATCTGAAATGGTAGCCATTGCCCTGAAGAAAACATCATGGTCTGGCTAGGATAACTGCAGACTCCTATTAACTATCCCTCCTTCAGGGTTGCTTGCTACTGAGCACAAATGCGCCACTTTATATGCAAATAAAATGCGCTGAGATTTGAATTGAAAGTTCCACATGTATCTTCTGACAAATCATCTTATTATGATCCAAACAGCGTCAGACCTTCTCACCATGTTACACAACAAGGGAATTCGTTCCCATAATTTCTGTTTCCAAGATGCCCAGATACAGCAGGGAAAACTGTCTCTCCTCACAGCCCAGGCAGATTCAGGACATGCATTCTGAGTTTTACTTTGAGTTACAGAATTTATAATGCTGTGATTTCTATTGCAAAAAGTGTGTGTGTGTGTGTGTGTGTGTGTGTGTGTGTGTGTGTGTGTGTGTGTGATCGCATATATGCAGGTACACGTGTGTTAGTAGGAACACATGCACATTTGTGATTATGGAAGCCAGAATAGAACTTCAGTTGACATTCCTTAGACATTATCCCTGCTTTCGTTTGGATTTGTGGACTTCGGGGGTGGGTTGCTGGGTTTTTCTGTCAGTTTATTTGGTTTGGGTTTTGGACAAGGTCACTTATTGCTTTTGACATGAAAATCTATACTACACTACCTTGACAGTAAGCTTCAGGGTTCTCCCTGTGTCTGCCTCCCCAACTCTGGAACGACAAGCCCATGATACCACACCCGGCTAATTTTACCTGGGTTCTAGGAATTGAACTTGGGTCCTCTTACTGGCATGGCAAGCTCTACCAACTAAGCCCTTCTGTTTTTAACTGTATGCTTTTCTCTGATCTTGATTTGTTATCAATACTTCTCCCATGTAGTCACTTGGCTTCTTCTCAGGTATGTTATTTCCAAGGATGCCTTTGTCTGGCTTTCCCAAGGTGACAACTTCACAAACCACACACAGGACATAAGTCACTTCACATATTTTGTATTTGTGCCTTATTTTCTCCTACCTTCTCCGAAGTCAGTAGCTGTATAAAAGTCTTGCTGTAAAAGTGCATGATTTTCTTTTTTTTTTCTTTTTTTTTTAGTTTTTTTATTGATAAAAGAAGAATAAAGAAAAAAAACAAATTTCCACCTCCTCCCAGCCTCCCATTTCCCTCCCCCTCCTCCCACTTTCTCCCCCCTCCTCCCACCCCTCTCCCCTTCCCCCCACTCTTCTCCCCCTCCCTCTCCAGTCCAAAGAGCAGTCAGAGTTCCCTGCCCTGTGGTAAGTCCTAGGTCCTCCCCCTCTGTCCATATCTAGGAAGGTGAACATCCAAACTGGCTAGGCTCCCACCAAGCCATCAGATTGCGTAGGATCTAAACTGCGTGCCATTGTCCTTGGCGTCTCATCAGCCCTCATTGTTCGTCATGTTCCGAGAGTCCAGTTTTATCCCATGCTTTTTTGGTAACAGCATGATTTTCTTCATCCCACTCGAGGGGACTCTGCTCCCACATCTCAAGTACCACATCAGACCTGCACCTCAAGTTTGCTTCTAATGACATCTTGGAGCAGTACCGCACAACTATCCAAAAACAGAGCATGGCGGGCAAACCTGGTGGCTGTCTGTGCAGGGCTAACAATATCAGATAAACACTGACTAGGTCGATGGGAGCCATGAGAAAGCATCTAATGTCTCTTTTCCGCACTTTTCTGGTGCTCTGCTAACTTTCCAAGAAAACAAATGGATGCAAGAGATTGCATGCAATACGGAAAATTGAACTCCGTTCTTCCTGCCTATGAATCTACTTCCCTGGGGCAAGGATCCACTAGAGAAGGATGTCAAGAGCAGGATGCAGATGAAAGCATCTTAGGCTGTGTTGCCAAACCAAGATGTTGCAATCTGGGAGTTTCATGGCATAAGTTGACTGAGTGTGTGTTGTATATATGTATGCATGGGCACACATGCCACAGGACAGGTAAGTGGGTCATAAGACAACTTGTGAAGTCTGTTATCTCCTTCGATCTTTAACTGAATTCCTGGGATTTAAACTCAGGTTGGCAGAGTCTTTTCCCCGTGAGGCATTGCACCAGTACTCTGTCTTATTTTCTGAGACAGGGTCTCTCCCTGAAGCTACACCTTGCAGATTCACCTAAGCTGGTTGGTGAGTGGGGCTCTTGGATCCTCATTTTTCCATCTCCTTCAAACTGAGATTACAGGTATATGCAGCTATGCCAGACTTCTTTACATAAGACTTCTGGGGGTCCAAATTCAAATCTTTGTACATGCACATGTTTTACCAACTGAGCCATCTCCCCAGCCCTAAACTGGCACCTTCAGTAAGTCTTACACCCACTAAAGTAGACAGTCATCTATTCAGGACTCAGAGCCAAACACTTACACTTCTGAAGAAATCTGAAGTTTCAAGATTGAACTTAGAGTCTAAATATTATAAGTTCACATTAGAATATAGTTTCGATATGTTCTATAATAACCCAAATTGTTCATTTTATCAAAGAGGTCTTTAAATTATATTGTAGGGGACTCAGAAATACAGATTTATTTTCGGCCATCCCTTTTCTCAAGCCGTCTCTCGAACACTCTTAAACTGAGAGTCTGCCCTCATATGGGGCTGTGTAACTATGTAAACAAAGACTGCTTGCTCATTTCCCGACCACCCAGACCTGAATAATCACACAGAAACTATATTAATTACAACAGTGTTGGCCTATTAACTCAGGCTTTTTATTAGCTAACTTACACTAAATTTAATTTAATTAATTAAATTAATATTAAATCAATATTAATTATTAATTTATATTAAATTAACCCATTTGTGTTAATCAATATTAACATAAGGATGTGGCCTACTGGTAAGGTTCTGGCTTGTGTCTCCTTCGGCAGCTACATGGTGTCTCTTTGACTGTGCCTACTCTCTACATATATCTCTGTTTGGATTTCATGCCTGGTTTGATTCTGCTCTGCCATACGCCAAAGCAGCTTCTTTATTAACCAATGGTAATAAAACATATTCACAGCAAGAAGAGAGGAATGCCTCATCAAAACTGAATGTGGCACTCACAACACTTGGCAACAATAAAGGGTTTCTAAATAACAACAACCAAAAATTAATTCAAAGTCAAACTAATGAATTCCAGCTGCAGCTAGCAGTGCTCCCCTGTGTTATACCAGGTGACGTCGCTGCAGCCTTGGTTCTAAAACCACACGTCCACACTGAACATTCATGCCTTCATGCCACACAACACCAAAGAGCTGCAACTCCTTAGCTCGGGTTCAAGAACACGGTATATTATGCATGCACGGGGGTGTCTTTACTGTGTCTCCTCGTCTCCCCACACTTATTTAAACACGTTAGATTAGTTACAGAAAACAAAGGCATTCTTAATACTTTTCCTCTGTCATCCCTCAGTGTGAAGGGATCGAATTATTTTCTGTCTGTATTATACTGTGTCAGAGTGTTTAATTTTTTTTAAATTGCTATTTGAGTTGCTGACTTGTGTTTCATTAATAAATGTTAATAGCATCTTGTTGGGATTAGAACAAAATTCTAACTATTTCTAAAAGGGCCATAAATGCACTTCTGCCATTTTATTTTATGTTATGCAAAATGGTATTCTCAGCATTTCATTATAAAATCAAAATATAGATCAACTCGGAGAAGCACTAAAGATAGTCTCTGATCTGCAATATCAAGTATTCATTAGTATGCAAATTTACTTTCACTTTTATAAACAGTAAAATAATATCTAAACCTAAGAGTTTGTTTTAAAATGATTTGCTTTATGATTATTTATTATCAATAAGTGCTTGATCTTATATTTACTTTTTATGCCTATATATAGAGAGAATTTTATTAAATTTTTCAGATAAAACTATATTACAAATGATGTTTTATAAGCTCTGCCATATTGTTTGCCACGATGCCCCTCTGTGGGCTGCGGACATAGCTCAGTTGGCAGCATGATAGTCTAACATAAATGAAGCTCTGGGCTCTATCTCCAGCATTTCATAAACTAGACAGGTGCAACATGACCATAATCCCAGGACTTGGAAGGTAAAGCACGGAAATCAGGAGTTCAAGGTCGTTGTCACCACATAAAAAGGTTGAAGGTTGGCCTGGGGAGATACATGAGGCCCTGTCACACACAGAGAAAGTTCCTCTCTTCTAATCCAATATGAGACTGCTCTATTAGTTTTGGGTACATTACATGGAAATTGACCAACCCCATGTCTGTTTCTTACACTAGGTTCTCAAGAACTCTCAGTATACTGGCAATGTCTTAGTATCTTTATGTTTGCAACATCCATTCTGAAATCAGAATCCCAATGGAATTGATGCACACACACACACTCACACACACACACAACACACACACATACACACACAAACACAAACACAGAGGCGAACGATCCAACACTACCTTGCTACCTTGTTTTCTTATCCATCAACACCACCTAGTCACTCAAATATTGTGTTTTGTGCTATGGTCTAGAAATTTCCAGAAATTATTATCCCCTTTTCTCACATGAATTGCCAAGCTAAGCTACTAATACTCTCCCAAAGAAGAGCCCAGGAGTGCCTGTCACGAATGTCAGGATATTTGTGATGATTTTAAATGCTAACTTGTCACAACCTCAGCATAATTCAAGAAGAAGGCTTCCCTTGAGGAAGTATCTAGATCAGGTAGGCCTGTGAGGTTTGTCTTGAATGTGGGGTGAGTGAGACGTCCCACCCTGAGGGTAAGCTGCACCATTTCATGCACCCTGGGTTGTAAAGGTGAAAACATAGCAATCAGTAACGAGCAGGTAAAGACCATCGATATATTCTCTCTCTGCTCTTGCCCCTGAGTATAATGCTTCGAGTCCTTGTCTTTGTTTCCCCACAATAATGGACTAAAACTGAGAAGTGGAAGTCAAATACAGCTTTTCTTCCCTGGGTTGCTTTCTGTCAGGGTAGCTGTCACGACAGAAAGGAAACTAACATCTTGTTAGTTCATTTGCTGGTCCTGTGAAAAACTCCTGGGAGAAATAATCTTACACGGGAGAGGTGTCTTTCACTTATAGTGTTGGAGACTTCAGTCTGTGACCACCTTCCCCAATTGCGTTCAGTACGGTGATGAGACGTTCCACCCTGGCAGAGACAATCCCACGGAATACTGCTCCGGTACTGATGGCCAGGAGGCAGAGAGGAAAAAGAGAGTAAGAAGCCAGGGTTTGTCTATGCCATTCAAGGAAGGGCACACCTCCAATGGCTTAACTTCTTACTAACAGATCAGTCTCTACCTCCCAACAGTGCCAAGATCTGGGGACCAAGCTTTCAACATGTGAGCTCCGAGGAGCCATTTCAGCCCTTATCCACAACAACTGTCACCAAATCTGTATTAAAGTAACAATGCTATGCTGGGAACACACACTCAGGCAACAGTTAACTTTGTGTGCAAATATGTATAAAGAAGTATCTATTTAAGAGGGAGGGAAGATGGCTCAGTGGGTAAGTCTGAGTATCTGAAGAACTGCGGTCAATCCTCAGGACGCACATTTAAAATGCCATCTCAGACAGAATACATCTGTAAAGCCAGCAGTCCTACAGAGAGATGGGCAGCAGAGACAAGAGACCCTGCTGAACACTCCTAAACCAGATAGTCTGGTATACAGCATCACGGCAGAAACAAGAGAGGTGTGGCTCAATGAGATGGGAGGTGAGACATGTATACATCTGTGTACAGGTGCAAAGCTAACTAAACTGCAAATGTTATTTGCTTTAAAGTTGTTCAACAATAACTAAAGTTGGTAAATATAGATTTAGAAGTGCTTTTATTTTTTAAATAAAACTTAGGAACTCCAGCCGTTTTATAATTTCAAAAGAGGAAATATCAAACAATTTCTCTATTTTAATATCATTCAGCAACATGTCTTCCAGACAGACTTGCCTACAGCTGTTATAAACTGCGAAATGAAACAATCTATGCTTGACACTCCTTTAACGATGGGGGCCCTAACAGGCACCTCAGTATGATCAGTTTCCAAATCACACGCTGACTATATTAGAGCTCCCCAGAATCCAGCAATCACTTGCTCTGTCTCCCTTCCCCCTCCATGTGTGCTGCCAGCCCCCACACGAATCTTTCCCCACATCACTGCTCTTTACATTTCCTTCCTAGTCTGTTTGGTTATTCCTGAAATGAGATGCATAATTATGTGGGGTTGCTATGGAGATTCTACATGATCTGTCATGAAGAAAATCTATTATATTTGAGATAATTCACATTCATGACTCAGGAATCCCTTTAAAAGTGTGTGTGTGTGTGTGTGTGTGTGTGTGTGTGTGTGTGTGTGTGTACATGCACACGTCTATATGTTTTGTTAGGATAATAACCAGCTGCATATAATTGAATATCTATGAGCAAAAGTCACTTCATTAATCATGTAACCTGAAGAGTGGCTGAAGTCCTGCTAAGGTGGGACATTTTGTGGTGGTCAGTTTAATTTCTCATAATTTACAAAGAACTGCTTAAAGACCTTATTTTTATTTTAATTATGTATATAGACAAGTGTGTGTGTGTGTGTGTGTGTGTGTGTGTGTGTGTATAACTGCAGGTACCCTTTGAGGCCAGAAGAGGGCATCAGATCACCCTGGAGCAGGAGTTACAGACAGTTGTGAGTGGATGCTGAGAACCAAATACAGTTTAAGAACACTAGTGCTCCTAACAGATGAGCCTTTTCCAGCCTTGATTATAAAGATCTTCTTAAAGGACACTTCTTAAAATGATGACGACTAAACTCTTGCCTTAATCCCCTAGGAAAAGAGTAGAAAGTCCAAACATCTTTAAAAATCTATCACTAACAGTATGGTATATATTGACTATGCTATAATTTATGTTGAAATTTGACTACATTGAGCATGCTGTAATTTGTTATAACTTGAAAATATAACTTTGGAGTGTATAAACTGGTGACATGCCTACTCCATGGTAAGGTTAAAAGGAAGAATTTTATTGTAGATTTGAGAGAAAGAACATCCACGGGCATGGAAGACTTCAGAGCAGAGAGAGAAAATAGACTGAACAAGACCAGAGGACTGGACCAGGCCATAAGGGGCCTGGGGCATACGGAGGAGAGCCAGAGAGAGCAGAATGGGAGAGGAAGGGGAGGGAAATAGGAGACCTGAGATGAAAACAAAGAGGAAGAAAAACCATAATAGCAGGGTTATAAGGAGAATGAGTAGCTGTGGGGAGGAAGTCCAGGCACTGCAGAAGCTTAGGATGGGGGAGCAAGGGAGAAGGGATAGAATGCTAGCATGGACTCTGAAATATGCAACAGGTGTTTCCTGGGGGCCAGCATGTGCTCTGGTATCTAATAGGCACCACAGGCAGCCATTTGTCCCTTCTCCTGTGATAAGGGAAATGGCTCTGGCTTCTTTTGGTAGAGGGAACCTGCTTTACAAGTTCCTGAGGAATGCTTGCTTCTGTCTAACTTCCAGAAATTGGGGGAATTTTCCTCTGGACTTGACATGGAGAATATGTTAAATATCTATATAAATTTAGAGAGATAGGACAACTCTTTTGTTTGTTTTGAGTTTATTATCCTTTTATAACCTAGAATGCCGGGGCAAGGGACCTGAGAGTGGAGTGGATTATTTGCCATCAATGACAGGGATTCTGATGTAAAGACTGTGATCAATCAGTGGAGACCACATCTCTCTTCCATTCTCCTTCCATGTCTTTGCCAGCACAGAGTGGGGAAAGACTCAGCATTAAACAACTGGCCTTGATCTTTCTTTCAGCCAAAGCTGATTCCAAGATTGACTGATTTGGGGGAGAAAAATATTCTTGATTTTGCTTCAGGCGGATGCCTGATGGGACTCCTAACCCCTGTGCATACTGGCCATGTCCTAATTCATGTTATATTTGAAAATGCAACTTTAAGGAATACACTAAACTTGTACTTAAAATTAGATTTTGCACTCAAAAATCATTAGTGAAGTAGTAATGTTGATTATTTAATGTAATCAATATTGACTTTTTATTTCATGTTAGATAAAACATGTTTTCCTTTCTGAATTTATTATAAAACTGTACCTGTGTAGGTTATATATATTGAGTACAATTTATACATGCATATATATGCACATGTATATGTGTATACACATACAATTTTAGCATCACTATATACACAAAACCTATTCTTAGCAGATAAAATCATTAAGACACATAAACACACACATACATTATAAATAACGTTCAGTCTAGCAATAACTTGGCAAACAATACCATCTGCTATAATAAATCCATGTCATGTATTTGAATTTCTTGGTTTTATACTTTTGGAATTAGCAAATGATTTTAGGTACTGGACTATAAGTATAAGGAGTACATGGAGGGAAGAAAAATAATCAAGGAAAAGAAAGAAGCACAGATTGATTAAAGAAACAAACAAACAAAAACTGTGAAAACGTCCAGAGTAAGCCATGGTTTACAAGACCCAGTGAAATCTACAAGGAGTGTTAGGTGAAGGCTGTGTTTCCAGCCAGCCAGAGAACAAGGATGGAGCTCACTTACTGCTCACAGCAAAGAAGGAAAGAACAGAAGCTGCAGGGCAAACAGAACCATTCAACTCCTATCCTGCCTCCACCTTGACTAGCAAGGCCAATAATCTCGGTGCTAAAATGAAGCGGGCATGAAGTCTGAGATAAGGGAGGGGAGTCCCCAGGGAACCCAGCAAGCTGCTTTATATTAATCCAGGTCTCAGCAGCAAATCACACCCAGGGCAGTGGCAGGATCTGAGTTTCCCTGGGGAAGTTTCCTGCGCAGTCTCTGGGGAAATGGAATGAGTGACTGCAGGCCCCTTACTAAACGCTGACAAAAGTGCTGGGGTTCTTAGGGGCATTTCAAGAGCTTTTTCTCCCAAATAAAATAAATAGTTGTATTTATGTTGCAAATCCGATTGTAGTCTAATTGCCCCAGCTCCTAGAGAATACATCTAGAAGGAAATGTTTTAAAGCAAGGGTGCATGAGCATCAAAAGCAGAACCTCATAGTCATTTGCTAAGAAGAGTTACTAGGATGGACTGGGAATGGGGCTCAGTCTGCAAAGTACCCATCACACCAGCATGAGGACTTGAGCTCGGATCCTTAAAAAAAAAGGCACAATTGTGTGTATCAGTAAGGCCAGGGAAACAGAGACAGGGGGATCCACGGAGCGCCCCGCCAGCTGCACAGCTTAATCAGAGCTCCAAGTTCAGTGAGAGACCATTCCTCAACACACAAGGTGGAGAACAGTAGAGGAAGACGTGTGGGGAACAACAAGTAAGTCGTTGTCTCAGGAGTGGGAACAGAGTCCGCACGGCGCACAAGGCCAAAACACGTACTGCTTGGCTGTTTTCACAAAGATTTTGCCAAACCTCCTTGAGTTCCATAAACAAGGATGTGTCATCACCATTCTGGCTTACCAATTACATTCATCTACAAGAAAAGGAACTGGTATGTACAGCAGAGGGCTTTAGAAGGCGTCTAAGGAGATGGTGTGTGGGCATGGTCTTCACACAGCGCAGTGTGCTACACAAAGAGAAGGTGGCTCTTGGAATTGCTCTCTCCCTTCAAAGACAGAAAGCTATGGTCTTCACATTGATGCTATGTTGAGGCTGGGGATGCTAACAGACCAACATGAGCAACATCCTAGGTTCAATCATTAGTACCAAGGAAGAAAGGAAGGGGGAAGAAATAGATTTGTAAGGGGAGGAAGGGAAGGGAAAAGTGTGGAAAGGAGGGGGAAAGGAAGAAAGAAAAAAAGAAAAAAGAGAGGGAGTAAAGCACACTGGCTATTTTGCATTTCTATCATTTTGGGTTTGTTCAACCTTTTTCTCATCGTCATACTGAGACTATGTATTTTTGGCCATGTCACAGAAATGATGTAATTCCAATACTCCATGGCAAGGAAGTTATGAAGAAAATATTTCTGAGTATTTGCTCTATTAGACTGTAACATCAATAAGCTCAGAGATAACCTATTTGTAACACACACACACACACACACAGAGTAGGCGGGATCCCAACAACTATTGCAAATACACTAAGATCATTTTCAACTACTTCTTATCCAAGTTATTAACCATCACTAAACTCTGGCCTCCATTCTGACTGTCTCCCCAACGGCTACAATGTTAGAAGTAGACTTTCCAAGGCTCTTGGTCTTGGCTGCCTCCCTCCTGGCTGGGGCACACACTGCTGACAGACATTGCTCCATGTGTATCTGAACACTGAGTGGCAACGACAATCTGGTCCATGCCCCTAAGACTGAGTCAGGCTCAACAGTGCATCTGGCCAGACCATGGATACCTGCCTACCTATGAGCATGGCTTGTCACATGATAAAAGACTTGGGGAATTTTATTCAAGAATCTCACCTTGCATTCAGTCAGTATGAGACAATACATCTTAATTCTATGTTCTGAGGGAACGATAAGCATGCTACGAAGGCAAGGGAAGCTTTTCCTCACAGCTGCCTCCGCGTACAGCCAGCTTCAAACTAGCCACTGAACAAAAAATGAGCTTGTTTGGAAGCCATCAAAGGTCACCCTTCTCCTCACACAGGTGTAATGACATAAAGACTCCCATTTTTGCTGATTGATTTGACTTTGATTTATTTTGTGCATTTATGGTTTTCCTCTCAATTTTCTTATTAGATAAATACAGCCTGGAAAGTGCAGCTTCTTTCAATTTGAAAAGCCATTTGCTCTCAGACTTGGTCACCATGGCAAAGAGCTTTAATTATTAAAGAGCTGGAGCGCACCTGCCAGCCCTAAAATGCCCTTGCAAGATGCGCTCCAGCAATACTTCTGCAAAAACGCCTTATTCAACAGCACACTCTCATTTCCCTTATACACACTTCCCTGTATGACATGATTAAAAGACACACTCAAAGAAGAGGGGAAAATGAATAGTTCATCTCACAAATAGAAACCTGCAGAATGGTGAAAAATAGTTAAGCGAGCATAGTTTTTTAATAGTGATATTCACTTTCTTTTCAATTCTGTTTGGTCTTTTTGAGTCACAGCTACCTACCATCCTCCAACTTGTACCAACAGTGAAAAAGCAAGGATGCTCAGAATGAGAAGTGCATTCAAGAACTCTTGGTAAACATCGCTAGGCTAGAGAACAACGCATATTTGAAACAAATATTGACAAATACACCTATGTCTATAAACCTCTTCAGTGCTTAAAATATAATACGGCAAGTTACTGTGAGTGAATAGGGAAATACTCGCTAAATACTTCCTACTTAACATTTACTTTGCATGCATCTGTGTGCTCATGCCGCTGAACGCAAGGCCTGCTAGGGCAAAAACAAGCACAGGAACCCTGGAGGTGAAGTTAGGAGCCTGTGAACTGCCCAGTGAGGACACACTGGACCCCTGGAGGTGGAGTTAGGTGCCTGTGAACTGCCCAATGAGGACACACTGGACCCCTGGAGGTGGAGTTAGGTGCCTGTGAACTGTCCAAGGAGGATGCACTGGATCCCTGGAGCTAGAGTTAGCTGGCTGTGAACTGCCCAATGAGGACGCACTGAACCCCTAGAGGTGGAGTTAGCTAACTGTGAACTGCCCAATGAGGACACACTGGACCCCTGGAGGTGGAGTTAGGTGCCTGTGAACTGCCCAATGAGGACACACTGGACCCCTGGAGGTGGAGTTAGGTGCCTGTGAACTGTCCAAGGAGGATGCACTGGATCCCTGGAGCTAGAGTTAGCTGGCTGTGAACTATCCAATGAGGACGCACTGAACCCCTAGAGGTGGAGTTAGCTGACCGTGAACTGCCCAATGAGGACGACTGAACCCCTAGAGATGGAGTTAGCTGACCGTGAACTGCCCAATGAGGACACACTGGATTCCTGGAGGTGGAGTTAGCTGGCTGTGAACTGTCCAATGAGGACACTAGGAACAGAACTCAAGTACTCTGCTAAAACAGGACGTGGTCTTCACCACTGAGCCATCTCTCCAGCATGGTTAAATATTTCTTATTGACTCTAAAATGAGGCTGTCAGGAACCTTATCCCCTGGAGTGGTGCTGGAGCTTTGCTTTGATTGGCCCACCTGGTACTGTTGCACAAGATCAAATGCACATGCTCACATTAGCTCTGCTTCTCATTCCTCTAACAAAATGTATTAAGAGAAGTACTTAGGGGGCTGGAGAGATGGCTCTGTAATTAAGAGCACTTGTTGCTCTTGCAAAGACACTAGATTCAGTCCCCAGCACTCACAGGGTGGCTCACAATCTTCTGTAACTGCAGTACTAGAACATCCGGCACCCTCTTCTGGCCTCTGTGGGCTCTGCATAAATTTGTTCACAGGCCAAAACCATTTTTTTTTAAAGGAGAGATTAACATGAGTTTGAGGCCAGCCATATACCATCTCTAACAACCACCACAAACAAAACATTAAGAAAAAGAATTGCATCTGAAAGGCTGAGTTACAATGCAGATTCCAACGTTTTAAAAGGAAAGCTCTGAAAACAGCAATTCTTGATGGTGGCAGGCACTGGTGCTCAGAGAGGAGAGGAGAGGGCAAAGAGAACAGCAAGTGTTCCTGGAGCTAAGGAACATCACTGGCTGGCACGCTGGATCGGAGTACCGAAGGGACGCGGGCAACTCAGACTTCCCCCTTGGTTCTGTTCTCAAGGATCAGCCTTGCTCCCAGACCCTCCTGATAAACTCCCAAAGACATGGGCTAGGCTGAAGTGTGGAAGAAAGAGAAGTCAATTCCAATGTGTGAGAGATGGCTCAACATTAACAACTCCGACTTTAAACCAAAAAGTCAGAGTCAGCACAGGGCCCCAGGAATGTAGACTCCAGATCAATTACACATTGGACACAGGGCCTTCCGGTCCCTTGAGTGGCTTAAGCAGAACTCAGATTTTTTTTTAATTATTTTTGAGTGAGAAACAGATTTCTAAACACAGAGGATGGTCTAGGGGAGAGTTCTAGTTTGGGACTTTCCTTCAGCCTGTTTGGTTCAGGGGCTGGAGAGACGGCTCAGTGGTTCAAAGCACTTATTGCTCTTGCAGACAACCTGGGTTCAGCCACCTGTAACTCCAACTCCAGGGGCTCCAATGCCATTAATTGCTCACTTTGGAAACCAGGCACAGTGTGACACATACAAACATAAAAATAAATGAATCTTCAAAAACATATATGAAAAGTTAAGAGACGGCTCAGCAGGCAAAGGCACCTGCCACCGAGGCTGACGACCTGAGTTCAATACCTGGGACCCATATGATAAAGAGAAAGAACTGAGTTCACCAAAGTGTCCTTTGACCTCCACAGGTGTGTCATGACACATGCACCTTTACCTCATATGCCATACACATAAACAATATCAAAGATTTTTTTAATTTAAAAAATAAAGTGTTTGAAGTTTATTCCTATTCCATCTGCCTTAGTGGGGACAGGTTGGTTGAGTCAACAGCAGCCAGCTCAGTTGGGCCATCGCTGTTCCGACCCTTTAAACAGTGTTCTGAATTTCATCTGGGAGATCAGAGGACACCCAAATCCACTTAAGGCTGAACTGCTATGTTTTTGTAATGTCTCTCCAGTCCTTGATGAGATTTCAATCCTATTAGTCATCAAGGGAGAAACCCAGGAGACCATAGGTGGCTAATGTTCTATTCACAAGAAGAAAGAGCTGCTTAGCATTTGCAAAGGGCATTGATTTCTGATAGTTCCCTCAACAGGACAAGGCTCCAGTAAGGAAACATGACCAGAAAGGGCTTGGGAAAGGAAAGGTAGAAAAGGTGAGATTGCATTTAGTGAAACAACTGGACTCTATATGCTCCTAACAGCTTCACTTGAATCCAAAGAATGGAGTCTTCATGGACACTAGGTAAGAGGAAGGGTGTGCTTTCGCCACGCAGAGATCCTGTTACTGAGAAATCGGGGGAATTACACTGGGCCTTTGATTGATGCTGAGGAGGTGCCTCCAGATATACAGGCTAAATGAAGGTTACGTGGAAAAGGCTTTTCATCTGAATGATAAATTGCCAGATTCCATTATGCCTAATGAGACTCATCTATGCATAGCTAGACTCTGGGAAATAATAAGACCCCTTTCAAAGCCAAGTATAAACAAATGAGAAGAGTTAATAATAAAACCCTATTAATGTGCGTGCAATTTCAGGGAGTTAATGAAGTCACTTTAAAAAGTTGGGCTAATGTAATTTTGGCATTTCTTTTTAATGCCTGATCATCAAAATGGGTTCTTTGGTTTCACCTCCCTCCTTCAAATAAATCCTATATGAGACTTAAAGATTACATTTCTTTTGCTCAATTCTTCACTTAGAAGTTAGGGTGTTTGACAAAGAGGGTGTTTCAGGTCTTGGAATGTATAAGACACTTATTGAGTTGAAAGTAAAAAATGAGATTCACTCCTGTGAATCGACCAACTCAGATTATGCTTCTAGACCACAGGGATATTGCTGGAAGACATGCATCCTCAGTCATCTACTCAGTGACACATGAATACTTTGCTTCTTACTAGGTCTCCGCTAGGTGAGCTTGGCAAAATGGCTTAGCCAGTAAAGTGCTTGACTCAGAACCATGAGGACCTGAGTTTAATCTGAAAATCAACATCTAAAGTTGGGTGTGGTAGTGTATATTATAATCCCAGTACTGGAAAGGCAGAGACAGGTGCATCCCTGGAGCTCAATGGCCAACCAAGCTAAACTAATCAGTGAGTAACAAGCCAATGAAGAGACCCTGTCTCCAAAGCAAGCTGGCTGTTGTCTGAGTCTGAGGAACAACAACCAACACACATAAACACACACACACACACACACACACACACACACACACACACATCTCTGCTAGAAAACAAGCATCAAGATGTATGAACATCCACATGTGGTCAAAGAGAAGCAATTGTGTCCAATCTGCTAAGACCTCTGGTTCCTAATACGGAGCCACCTCATGGGTTTTTATAAAACTTTTCTACAACAAGCCATTGGTCAGGGTCAAAAAACCAGACCTTTACCTCTTCCTAACAGGATTCCTTCAAGCAGTCATTTTTAACTACCGTGTATACTCAAGCATCTCATCCGAAGATATGAGAGAGGGGAATGGAGCAGCCCCTGCTCTAGAGCTGCATCCTTAAATTAGAGGGCACAATCAGACACGGGTGTGTGCTTATCACAGCACCATCCACCTATCTTCCTGTCTGTGCACCTATTTGGTGTGCATGAGTGTTGGGAGTGCACATGCCATGTGGAAGGATTATTTGTAAGAATTGGTTCCTTCATTCTATCATGTAGGTCCCATGGATAAAACTCTGGTCCTCAAACTTGGCAGCAAGCGTTTTTGTTCAGTGAGCCATCTGTCTGGCTCCTTATGTGCATTCTGGATTCCCATTCAAATGAATACTACATGCTCTTTAATGCCAGGCAAAATAACATGGATTCTGACTACAACATGTTCCCCACCCCCACACATACCAAAATGTTATTTAAAGCCTTACTATGTTCAAAAAATAAAATTTTTAAAAAGTCTTAAAGTGTTTTGGAAGTTATAAGGAATGTGGAAGTAGCAATGAAGACCACATTAGAAGTTAAGTTCAAGCCTGTTTGATGTATCACTAGATCAAATTTTGTGTCTGGCCCTCGGTGAGCACTCAATAGGCAAGTCTTGCATCCGAGTGGGAGAGTGGTCCCACCTACACTCTGGTATATAAAGTGTATACTGTATGCTCTGGCCAATTTTAAAATAATGTATGTTTTTTCCAGTTACGTTCTGAGTTTTGAGAAGTATAATCCTTCTCCTTCTCAAAATATTGTCTTTCCTGGGTACTACTGTGTCTTATTGGTTCAGTTCTGTCTCCATATATCAGTGCTTCCTCCTCCTCTCACGTGGCCCACTCCCCCCTATTCATTGTACAGGGCTGTATAACTGCAGTGCAAGCCTCTGTGCAAAGCTATATAGAAACAGTCAGAACCTAAACCTAGTAAAATTTGTAAGGAACAGAAATTGGAATAAATCTAAGGCCCACATCCTCCACTTTTAATCTTACAATTTTGTGAGAGCCACTTGTACCCATTCAAAGCTTAATGATGAGGCTGGAAAGACGGCTCTGAAGTCAGTGACACTTGTGACTCTTGCAGAGGACCCACCAGGCTCAGTTCCCAGAACTCAGGAAGTCCTGACACCTCCTAGTCTCACACCGGCCTGTGAGGAGACATTCATACACATAAAAACAAATGCATAATTGAAAAGCTAACTTTTGAGACCTAGTGAAGGAACAGAAATGTAATTAGAGAGAAAAGAGCATCTTGACTGCGGCAAAGGAGAGGAGCCCTGGGGTGGCCTTGATGGTGGAGTGGAGTCCTTACATGCAGAGCACAGAGAAGGGAAACTATTATTGTGAGCACCGGCAGCAGGGCTGGGGGAGTCCACAGCTGTATTTAAGTCTCTGAACAAGGTCAGGTGAGATGGCCCATTGGGTAATGGCTTCAATCATCTACCCTGATGACCTAAGTTGTTCTATCCCTGGGACCTACATAGTAGAAGGAAAGAACTGGCCCCTTCCAGCTGTCTTCTGATATCTATATATGTGCGGTGGCCCACATGCTTCCCTCACACTATGATGATAACAAATAAAATAAATTATACATAGGGAACTATTAAAGTACTTATTAATTAAAATAAATGTCTGGTAAAAGAAATGGACAATAGAATAAAACTCTTGCCACACAAACATGAGGGCCAGAGTTCCAATCCCAGCACCGCATTGGCAGCTTGCCTGTAATGCCAAGCCTGAAGGTGCAGGCTAGATTCCCCATGCCAGCTGGCTAATGGGACTAGCTGTATGGGAAGTTCTGGGTTCACCTTAGAAGCTCTGCTTCAGCGGATAAGATGGCAAGTAATGTAGAAAAGTCCTTGACATTAGTGTCAGGCTCCCCGTGCATCTGCACTGACATGTGGGTCCACATACATGAGAATCAGCACACACAGGCATACACCACACAGACACTTGAAAAAAAAGTACACAGAAACCTGAAGATCAAACATAATTTAAAGGGTATGCTAATGAAGACAGGAAGCCTAAAAGGGGAGCTGGGTTCAGTGTCTAGAGGACCAGGACAATGAGAGGACAGGACACCGCTGTCTGGCGAGGGCTCAGAGTGACCAGTAAATCCAGGTCAGAGGCCGGTCTGCTCTCACAGGACCTGGCTGAGCAGGGAGTCAGCAGAGTAGGCTGGGTGGCAGCAAGAGTCACAATCAAACAGCTGCCCCGCCAGCATCTCGAATGAATGAAGGAGCTTACAAAGAAAGAGCTAACACCACCTGAAGTACCAAGTGCGATGTCTCAGCCTGAGACAAGTAACTAGCACAGACTTTGTATAGTACTTGTGAATTACAGTCACTAAACTAGATGGTTCTATCATCATTAGCAGCGTGTGTGTGTGTGTGTGTGTGTGTGTGTGTGTGTGTGTACAGGGATTGGTTCTATCATTCCACTGTGACTTCCAGGGCTCAAATTCAGGCCTCATGCAACAAGCACTTTTACCCACTGAGCCATCTCGCCAGCCACTGCCAAGATCTGTATTCTTATAGAAACTCTTAGGGCCCCCACGCCCGCATCGGCAGCTTCAACTTCTTGGTTCCCATCTGCCAAGTTTAGCATTCAATTGCTCCTTCTGTCAGGGGGAGGTCACAGGTGGGCGTGGGCATGAGGAGCAGAGGGAGGAATGAACCGGACCTCTGTCCCTGAGTCTTGGACAGGATCCAGCAGTGGCGGAGCACTCCCTAGCCAGAGAAAGCAGCACCTGCCACCTCGGAAATTAATTACACACAAGGAAACCTCCCCGCATTCTGGCTCACCCCATTTCCGAACGTCTTAATTGCAGCGCCTAAGCTTATTAAGGACGGCTCAACCACCGTGAGAAGATTACCCGGCATTAAGTTTAAAACCTGTATGGTCTTCATCCTTCCTGACAGGAGTCTATACGGGTATTTTTCCAGAAGTTCAATCCGGAACGATTGGAGAGCTGCGATTTGTTAAGCAGCTTATCTGCCAATGTGGATGCGAGCAATTTGTTTCTAATTATTTCATTAAACAAGCTTTATAAGAAATCCTAATGGTAAAGTAACTTAGGCCACAGGAAATAAATCCTGGTGTTCTCGATATCCAGATGATGCAGCCATGCTATTACGAGCTGTCCCGTCAATAATGGAGGTCTATGGGTAATGGCAGAGGTCTATTACCATAATACGCCACTGGTGCCTGCTGCAAAGAAGTTTCCGCATAACCTCCGGGGAACGTGCAGCAGGCTGCACTCTGTGCGCCTGCACTGGTCAAAAGGCATTATTTCACACTTCACTGCTCTAACAGATGAATTAATAAAGTTCTCCTGCAGAGCCTATGAAACCCCTAACACATATCTTTTCCAGTTCTCAAAGATAACGACCTCTATCTAGGTCTCACCTTCCTATGTCCTTTGAGTCATCCTTGGTGATGGTGTTGGGGAGATTTTTCTGGGTTGCCCCACCTTGAACTCCAGATGTGTGTAACTGGGATTCCACCCAAGCCTGGGGAAGAGGTTCAGGGCTGGGGAGGGTTTCAGCCTCCTACAACATCTGAAGGGAAGAAAGCTCGCGGGATTTCCTCTCTGTGTATTTTGGGAGCATACACGGACAGATGACAAAATATATACAAGTCTAAAACTTGCATACCAAACAACTGGAACTATTAGCAAATGTAAGGTGTGACCTTCAGAAAGGGCTACTTTCTTACTCCGTTTTATGCATTTCCAGGGCAAACAAGCATCCTATTTGTAATAAAATAAAACAAAAATTAAAACAGAAGAGTTTAAATTTAGTAACTACATTCTGTGGTATGTACTGAATATTCTAGGAACTGATCTTATTTTATTGTCTGGATTATAATTAACCAATGACCTCAATCAACAAATAATTTTGTTTCTGCATTCTACCCTTAGGGTAAAGAATCAGGCCCTAAGACATTCATCTCGTGTGGTGGACTCGAGGAACAGGATCAATCACCCACAGTAGGCAAACTTGGGGTATGACCCCCATCTTTGCTTCTGAATAAGGCTGAGAGGAGTGCAGTCCATCAGCACCCCAATTCCCCAGGAAAACAGCCCAGGGGCCTGGGTTTTAACAAGGTCCTGGTGATACGTAAGGACTTTATGTCCTAGATGCTCTAGTCCTGAAGATTAACCCAGAGAACCACCATGATTCATAAATGACAAAGATAATTGATTGCTGGGGAGGTGGTTCCATTGAGTATCAATTAGGTGCTCACGACCCAAACATGGGAACCTGAGTTCAGATCTGCAGAACACAGAGAGAGATGGATAAAGCCATAGGACCTGCAATCCCTGCATAGGAGAAATGGAGATGAGCAGAGTCCTGCAGCCTGCAAGCTCACAAGCCTACCCGCAGGAGCATGCTCCAGAGGCAGGCAGATCACATCTCAAGAAATAAGATGGAGAGTGGTTGAGGAAGATACCCAACATCAATTCTAGCCTCTGCACACAGCATTTGTGTACATGTGTGTACACATGAAGAGGTACAACACCCGTGCACCACATCCCCCTCCACCCAATAAATAAGTGCAGACAAGTGGACATTTGACAAGAACGGATAAGTATTGAAAAATAATAAAGTTAAGTAGATATTCACGTAATCCACTCCTATTATCTCACCAAATATGGAAAATAACAAAACACAAGGGAATAAAAGACAATGGAAGTTTTTAGTATCAGGCATGTCTGAGAAAATATAATCCTCTAACTACTTGTTTAAGCTCTCATACTGTGCTCAGATGTTAGCAGGATATCACAACCAGGTCTCAAATCTAGTATGACAAAGCATGACATAATCATACCAATGATACACAACAACATCACCAATATTGACAATAGACATCACCAATCAATCATGGTCCTTTCTTCTCCCAGTCTCTCCATCCCTAGCCAATGATAGACATCACTAATTAATCAGACTACTTTCTTCTCCCCCTACCCACAACACCTGAGATCCACTAATCAATGATAACACTTTCTTCCCTCCCTCCAAAATGCTACACAAGAATCCACCCCAAAGCCTATTCCAGACTGCAGGGGCCCAGGCACTAGAGTCAGCACTTGAGAGATCTTTCCACTACTCCTATTTTTAAACTTCCAGACTTACATAGTAAGCAGGATGAATGATTTGAGTTAATGTTGTGTAGGCACTTCAAATATTAGGTATTAAATATTACCAAAGACTACTTTCTACACAGAAACATATTCTCCTCCATCCCCAAACTGGTCAATGGGGAGTGAAATTAGTAGTCAGGATCGCTGAACATCAGAGGCACAAGGACTCCTCTAGAAGACTTAGCTTGACTTCTTCCTTTACATGGGAAAAACAGGCCACAATGACCACACTGCACGGGTATGTGTGGCAGAGGCCAACAGCAAACAGATCTGTTTGATCTCTATTCTGCCATTACATCAGATGCCTCTTAAACACACAGAAGACCCTGGCGAAAATAACCTGGCTACAGATACATCACAGATGTAGAAATGAAAAGGAAATGACTCCTCTCATCCTAGGGGGACACTCACATAATGGCAAACCATGCTTCAAATAAGTCTTTAAAAGCTCACCATCAGAAGCCTAGCGCTGGGGTAGCAATGGTAATATGCAGGTGGAAAATCTCTTCCATATCAATGATAGGCATCACCAATCACTCATGCTACTTTCTTCTAGTCTCCCCCCCATTTGAGTATCAGACATTACCAATCAATCATGCTGTTTTCTTCTTTCATCCTCCCCATTCCTGGCTATTTCCAGGAGCAGTGAGTTCTTGCGTGTCTGAGAGGGACTCAGATTTAACACACTCAGACTTAAACTCTTGAGCAGCACTATAAAACAATATGCAACTAGTCCCATCTTCTCTTCATGAGAACACTACCCACTGAAACTGAGTATCAATCTCATATCCCACCATCATAATGACATCCATGTTATCCCTACAAAGGGTTGGAATCATCTATCTCTCCATATCTATCCTGTTAATATACTAGTCAGAAATACTGTCCTCTCTTATGTAGGGTTTTATTAGTTTATTAAAACTAATCTCCCACACACATTATACCTAACTTCACAGTCACTTCATCACCCCACAAATACAATGGTTATTTTCCCCAATCAAAATTCTGCCACTCACTTACACTTAAAACCATTCAGTACTTTGTTGGTTTTAACATGACACTCAAGTATCTGTATAATCCTCCCTCTTAGCTTTCTGCTAAGGCCCCATTCTTCACACACTATGAGCAATCTCTGCATTCTGCCCACTTCCCTCTGCACAGAAACCACCTTTTCCTCAATAGTTTCCCTCGCTCACATTTTGGATCCTGACTAGGAAGGCTATCGATTCCCGCAGAAGGTCAAGTCTCACACATTTTTCCCTTAGGAGACCTGTGCCCATTTATAATTATTCCCCCACTAGGGCATCACTTCCTTCCTTCCTGTCTCCTCACTCTCAGAAGCCTGGACACCCATGAGAACAGGCTCCAGTACTTTCAGCTCACCACGCTATCCTCAGCACTTACTTATAAATGCCCTCAATGAATACTCAATGAATAAGTGATAAAGGAATGAATGAAGGCGAGATGATTAAGCTCACTCTACCCTTTGCTGTGATTGGAATGTGGCTCATGTGTTTGAACACTAGGTCCCCAGCTGCCAGTACTGTCTGGGAAGGTTGTGTCACCTTTAAGAGGAAGAGTTTGGCTGAAGGAAGTAGGTCACTGCAGCAGGCCTTGAGGTTTCTGAGTCTGGTCCCACTTCCTGTTCATCCCCTGTTTCCTGATTATAAAGGCAGTGTGCTCATTTCCCACCCTCCATGCCCACTCCTGCTTCCCTTTCGTGTTGTGAACCAAAACAAACCTTGTTTATGTGAAACTGTTTCTTGTCAGGTGTGTGGTTATAGCCATGGGCAATGTAATAAGTTCACAGAGCAACCATGAGAACAATCAGACACATGGTCCAGGTACAAGTAAGAGTGACAGACACATTCTGGGTCCTGGAGGGGAATCAGTTCAGTCCCAGTCTCCATCTAGAAAGCCTTCCTTCACAAACCCACAAAATATCCAGTCTTGGGAGACACATACCATCTATGAGTTAGACCACAGGTTCCACTGGGCTCAGACATATTGTCAAGACAATGTGTCTCCTCAGATTAAAGTGACCACTTAGAAGTCATGTCTCATACTGAAATAGAGATGCAAAGTCTATAGACATCTAAGTTAGCCCCAGGTAATAGTTAATAACTAACCTGAAAACTAAGGGCTAGAGAACATTCCAGAAAAAAGTTGCATATGTTCTGGTATTTATTAGAGACTGGACGTGGAACATTAACAGTGAACCCACCATTCTCCTGCTGTTATCATCTGCAAGTAGTTCTCAACATCACAGCTGATAATTAGCTGACCTTCATGGTCCATCTATTTCTTTTCGGTATCACAGACAACTGGATTATAGCATTTCTATTAGAGCTACAATAATTACAAAGAACCGTTCATATTCACATGGGTGAAGGTCTGAGTTCTCCTGCATTAATTTTTATTTTCATTCTATGTCTCTGTCTCTGCCTCTGTCTGTTGGTCCCTCCCCCCTTCCTCCTCCTTTCTTCTTTCCCTCCATCCTTCTTCTCCCCTCCCATTTCTCTCTCTCCTTACTTCCCATTTTCCAGAGAACTCCAGTATTGGCCTGATGTGGGATTCCGCTCTGTGTGCTGTGAATACCACTGATTAATAAGGAAGCTGTTTTGAGCCTGTGATAGGGTAGAACAGAGCTAGGTGGGGAAAACTAAACTGAATGCTGGGAGAAAGGAGTCAGAGGGAGAAGCCATGTAGCCCTACTGGAGACAGATGCCAGAACTTTACCCGGTAAGCCACAGCCACATGATAATACACAGATAATAGAAATGGGTTAAATTAAGATGTAAGAGTTAACCAATAAGAAGCTAGAGCTAATGGGGCAAGCAGTGATTTAATTAATACAGTTTCTATGTGGATATTTCGAGTCTGAGCAGCTGGGAACAAGCAAGTGTCCTCCTTAGAACATTGGTCAGTGTGGTGGTTAGTATTGATAGCCAACCTGACAGGGTCTAGAATCACCTAGGAGACATACCTCTGGGCATGCCTGTGACTTGCTAAATTCAGGCCTAGAACCAAGAAAAGTCAACAACATATAAAACAGTTAGTAATACTCGGCCATAGTTTCCAGGTTGTTAACTGAGGAGGGAAGACCAAGTCTAAGTGTTGGTGACACCATTGCGTGGGCTGGGGTCTCAGATGAAATAAAAAGGAGAGAGTGAGCTGAGCACTAGAATTTGTCTCACTGCCTCCTGACTGTGAGTTCACTGTGACCAGCTACCTCATGCTCCTGCCTCAGTACTTTCCTCACTACGATGGACTGGATCCTCAAATCCTCCCTCCTTTAAGTTGCTTGTATCAAGTATTTTTTTGCCACAGCAATGAAAAGAGTAACTAATACTGGTGATGAAACAAATTCTTTTCACACAAAACTACATTGAGTTCAGTGTGACTATCTACAGTTCCTTGAGCTCAGTGTGACTATCTACAGTTCCTTGAGCTCAGTGTGACTATCTACAGTTCCTTGAGCTCAGTGTGACTATCTACAGTTCCTTGAGCTCAGTGTGACTATCTACAGTTCCTTGAGCTCAGTGTGACTATCTACAGTTCCTTGACCTCAGTGTGACTATCTACAGTTCCTTGACCTCAGTGTGACTATCGACAGAGTTCCTTCCTCTGTCAGCAGATTCCTAAAACTGAAACTGACCTTCAGAATTTCTTGGGCTAATGGTAGGACATTTAGATAATCTGAGTAACATTTTGAATAGGACAACTTTCTCTCTGGATAATACTTGATATATCCCTATCAAATCCTCAAGATTAAAGTAGCCTTTGATCTCACCCCTAACCTGCACTGCCAACTACCCATACCTGAAATGTATATGACGGGAACATTTCTTCCCTAGGGTGGCATAAACAATACCTGCCACTCCTTAAAGTGTCCCGAAAATCCTTCCCAAAGAAGGATTCTCTCAATGCGCACCCTGGGAAAACAATGTGTTTTTCGGGACTACTTATCAAGTATGGAAAGGGGTCTGGTAGGAGCATGGGTGACTGGAAAATGATCAGAAAAAAAATCCAGAACCTTCATACAGCATGGATGATGGCTTCCCCATAGCTGAATAGATGAAGCCCCCTTCAATGAATCTCTCCAGCCTACAAACTCCAGTCCTTTGGGAGACACCAAGGCCACGTACAATCATGGGGAAACTGCATGCGCATGGCTGGGAGGAGTAGTTTCAGTCTCAGGTGAGGCTCCAGTGACAGTCTCCACCCCTCCTTCTCTGGGGGAACTTCAGCACTCAACGGTCCTTGCCTGTGTGGATTCTGTGGACAAGTCCATATATGGTATCTCTCAAAACCAAAGAGGGCAACGCTGTTTCTGGTAGTTTCTGTCTGATAGCTGGAAACTATTGTAGCCTTTGGAAAGGGTCAGAATACCAGCCAATGATGAGCTCTCTTGGATCACACCTCCACGATGTATATACAAGAGAGACATCAAGCCACAAACATACAACTCCAGGCTCCAGTGACGAGATGAGAACTTGTTCTGGAGCTTTTCCATAGAGAGCCAGGTTCAGTTCTGAACAGAGACTGAGTCTGGAGCCTCCCTGTGAGAAAGACAGTTTCCCTAATGAGGTAATTACCAAGGCTGTTGCTCACCTCAGAGCCCGTGGCTGCTCACATGGTCCCACATTCAACCCAACCAGCTCTTTCTGGAAGCTAAACTCATGGATGTTACATCAGAGACAGGGGATGTGGGGTAGAGCTTTCCAGGGAGAAATTAGACATCACGCTTATTTTATGGGAGATTTAAGTGGAAGCCACTGAGCCATGGAGCAATAAAGTCAGTTTGACCTTGTCCAAATCCTACACCCAGCAGCGCTTTTGAGGTCTGGTTGGTTCTGCCTATTCGTTCCAAGTTGTTTGAACTTCAGTTGAGCACAGGGACGCTCTCAGTTATCAAAAATGTGCTTATACATGCATATTATTTCACGTTCATCTGCACCTGCCTCGCAGCCAGCACCAGAGACCCTAGAAATATTCAGAAAAGCGCTGAAGTGTGAGCAACAGTTAATAAAAAATTCCTGAAGTTTTAATTACAAATAAAAGCAAGCCCACTCCGACTCTATAAACTAGATCTGGGAGACCCAGAGAACTGCTGCTGTTTATTAGGCCAATACATAAATTATATTCATCTTTCACATTGAGTTAGTACACGACTACAGACACATATATATGTACACGCACACGCACATATACACGCATATAATGAAAATAAAAATAAGCTCCAACAATTACTTCTACTACCTCTTCTGAGAATTCTATCTAACTCAGACGACAAAATGAATAGAATAATAAATAACAGCTTCATCCACCTAGTCACAAGAGTCTATTGCTGTGTAAGCCACCTAATCTACGAAAGAAAGCTCAAAGGCAATAAGCAACCAAAAGGAACCAAGGAGCAAATCAAAGGCTGGGGAATGGTGAGCCTGTAAATGACCTAAGGATAGATACTTGGGTACCATATGAAAAGCTGGCTGCAGCGGCTTTCTATATAATCCTAGCTAGGGATGGAGATGAAGACAGGGGGATCCAGCAAAACTACTGGGTCCACATGATGTTCCAGGTCAATAAAATATGTCTCAAGCACCCGTGGCCTGACACCCAAAGCTGTCCTCTGATCTCCACATAAGCACTGTGCACAAGCACACCTATAACCACACGTACATGTAGAGCCAAACATACACCACTAGCCCCCCCACACCCATAATAAGACTACAACACTACAACAGACAACATAAGGCAAAATGCATGGGAACATCTCACAAAGTCCTTTCATTCAGATGCAGAGGTCAAGGAACAGTGTCTTAGGAGATGGTCATCTGAGAACAGAGAGGAGCCGTCTTAACCAAAGGAAGGAAATGGCAGTGATGGTGAATACCTGCAGGTTGAGGCCCCTGGAACCAGGATGGACGTGGCACATCAGCACAATGTAAAAGCTGGAACTGTCCCATTCATTCCAGAAAGTTTTTGGCTAGATAGTGATCAAAGGATATTAAAACCCTTGGGCACAGGCTTTGGTAGTTGCTACTCCAACCTTACAAATGAATGAATCAGCAAACGGTAATGCATCTTCGTACAAAACTGTTTTATTAGAAAGTATAGAGCAAGATTAAATGATCTGAAGAGAAAGACATCTCAGTTGATCAGTGAAGTCACCAGAAAGGTGACCTAAAACAAATCCTTAGTCTCCATGGTAGGTCCATGGAGACGGGACTGAGACTTCAAAGATTTATTTTTAATTGTGTGTGTATGTGTGTGCATGCCTATGTACAGATATGTGCACTAGTGTGTAGCGCCCGCAGAAGTCAAAAAGAATCAGGTCCCCTGGAGCTGGAATTACAGAGAGTTGTGAGCCACCCAACAAGTGCTCTTAACTGCTAAGCTATCCCTTCAGCCTCATGGATCCAACTTCAAATTATTGTGAAAATGTATAACCCAAGGTCTGGCAGACCTCAGAGAACTGAAATACTTTACAGTTGACCTTGAAATAATAAAACTGGATGCTTCGGTCATTCCCTCTGTGAGAAGAAATGAAAATACTTAGCAGTACGTTCCTGTGGCCTAGAAGGAAAAACTGTGCTGGGCTCCTGATGGCTTTGCTGGTGACCTTGGTCATTTCTTGACTTGTAACAGAATCACCTTGGTCTCTACCATCACCCTTGAAGTGTGAGCTCCTGTACAGACCTGTGTCCACATTACCAAGCTGACAGTTAACCATCAAAAGGAGTTTGGATGCTCGCATATTGACGTTTAGGGAGCATAACAGAACCCACAGCATGTGTGTGTGTGTGTGCAAGCAGAAGTCAGAAGTCAGGTCAACATCAGGTGTCTTCTTCAACTGCTGTATATGTGTTTGTGTACGTGCATATGTGTGTATGTGTGTGTGTGTGTGTGTGTGAGAGAGAGAGAGAGAGAGAGAGAGAGAGAGAGAGAGAGAGAGAGAGAGAGAGAGAGAGAGAGAGAGACTGGGCTTCTAGTATAACCAGGAGCTCGTCACTTTATCCAGACTGACGGACCAGCAAGCTCCTGGGATCCTCCTGATGGCCTCCATGGCACTGGTACTGCAGTGTGCTCCTCGGTACCCAGCCTTTTTCATGTGGATTCTGGAGGCCACAACCTAGATCCTTATGCTTGGCCAGCAAGCACTTTACCAGCTTAGCTGCCCCCACCCCAGTCCTCAGGTTCCCTCTGAAGCACTCAAAGTCATCCAAGTGAGGTTTCCAGATGTGTGCTAGGTTTCTCCCAAGTATTCTGTGAGTCTCTTCCTGGTGAGCTTGAGTTTGTCTTTGCTTGACTATGATGTGATGGGAGGATCAACACCATCCCTTTTAAAGGGAATCAAGCCTCTCTCTGCTCTTACGTCAGAACCCAGTGGCACAACGTCATCCAGAAGGAAACCCCTTGTTTAGCTGTCTATCTTTGTAGTGAGCCCCTCCCTGGCATAGACTGGCAGACTCACCACCCTGACCACAGCTGGACTCCATGAGCTGACCCAGAGAGACAGCTATTTCTGGTAGAATTCCTCTGCAGGTTCTCATACCATGCCCTCACAGTATTGCTACTAGAAACTGCATCTGGTTGGCTTTCTTTACCATAGATCTCATGGCCCAAGACTCTCCCAATAAAAATTCCATGTAAGATTTATCAGCCATAAGGCCAAGGCTATCCCATACATGCAAATTATCGTAAGCATTTCTAATACACATAAGGAATTATTCTTAATGCACAGATGTGCAACTCCCTTCTAGAAAACTATCATAAGAAATGTAAAGTCTTACCATAGTCAAACTGGGACACTATGTACTCTGTAACCTGCCCAAATATTACCGAGCCCCAAGAACAGTTTGTTACTTAATTCCCCAGAATGCACCAGTTCCTTTCTGCAAGCTCATTTTTAGAATGAACACTCCAGAAGGCAACCAGACTCCCTGAGCCATCAGAGGACAGGAGGGTCAGTGAGAAAGAACTCTGTAAAAATCAAAGGCACCTTTCACCACTCACTAAAGCGCCACTGAATTACACGCAGAAGGCACTTAATAAAAAGGCTGTTTTGAAAATGGTTTCAGATACCATTGGCTATGCCATTCTATTCTAAACACAGAAACGGTCAGTGGAGTGCAAATAGGAAAAGATGCCCAAGAAGGAATCACCAAGATTGATTTCTATAGGGCTGAATAAATAACCATAAGAGATAAAATGGTTTTTATTGCAGTATTCAGAGTATTGGATATGAGATATTTGAGAGACTGTTTTAAATTATCTTAAAGGGAGCTCGGGAGATGACCTAGTGGACACAGTACTTGCCATGCTAGCATGCAGACCTCAGTTTGGATTTCCAGAATGCATGAAATTGGAAGCAGTAGCAAGTTTCTGTAATCCCAGTACCCTATGGTGAAGTGGAAGGCAGAGCCAAGAGAATCTCTGGAAGCTGGATGGCCAGACAGTCTATGTAAACGGGTATGAATAGGAGACCCTGCCTCAAACACAGTAGAAGATGAAGATCAATACCTGAGGTTGTCCTTTGACCTCCTTATGCCTGCTGGCTAACACACACAGGCACACACACAAAGGTACACACATACATGCACACACACATATAATGCTCGTACCATATGCATACCACACAAATCACCACCACCACCACCACCATCAAGTTTAAACTGAGGTCAAGTTATTATTTTGGCAATAGGGTGAAGAAATAAAGTTGGTTTTCTAATGCCTGGGCTGTAAATCAAACAAGTCAGACTTCCTATGAACTGCCATCATGTAGAACTTGGCTTTTGGTGATCTGTATCCTTTGGGGGGTTCCTTCCAGAACATTCTTTACCCATTTATTCTTCCCAGTGGAGATTTCATCTTCTTCTTTCCTGGGTGGGAAACCCAGGGCACCTGGCAGAGCTAAGCCTATCTCACTACAAGCTGTGTTCCTCCCCACACTATTTGCAGCTTCAGTGGCACAGGCAAGCATAGCAATGCACAGCACATGCACAGCACATGCACCTGCATACACAAATGAACACAGACAGAAAGCACACACACACACACACACACACACACACACGAGAGGTTTGCTATTGAATCACCAGAATTATCTCAATAGAAAATGATTATCTGGCCAACAATACCATACTAAAAACAAGACACATCTATTTTTTAAGCTGTAGTGAGCTATGTAGACAGAGTTATCTATTTTAGAGATTTTTATTCATGTGTCTACATGTGTGTTTGTGTCTTTATGTGTGGGCATAAGCATGCGGTGCCCACAGAAGCCAAAAGAAGGCATTGTTAGAGTTCAACGGTCATGAGCCACCATATGGGTGTGGGAAACTGAACTTGGGTCCTCTGGAAGAGCAGCAACATTCTTAACCACTGAGCCACGCCTCCATGCCCCATGTTTGTCTATTTTAAATTAAAGCTTGTTCCAACCAAGAATCACTAAAACCAGAGAGTATTAAAATTCTAAAGGAGGCAAACCTATTGGTCTTCCAAGAAACACAGAGTGACTAGGAGCCAGGCCCAGGAGTAGGTAAGAGGTCAAATGTGCATGGGAAGGCAACCCAAGTTCACCACTTACAGAGCAGGAGAGAGAGGACCCCCTCGACACTCCCCCAACACAGACACCCGAGAGTCAATTCAACAGTTCTGAGCACCTGCCTCAATCCCAGCCAGGTAGTCAATGGAAAACAGAGGGGATGAGTGTTTGGATGTGAGATTCAACAGCTGGAGCTGTACTTGCCATCACAAACATTCTTATGGCTTGGATGTGAAGAGTTTCCCACAGGCTCACTGTTTGAACACTCCAGTGCTGACGGCTCTATCTGGGAAGTCTGCAAAACCTCTAAGTACTGGAACCTTATTGGAGGAAGTGGGTCCCCAGGGCCAGGCCTCACTTGCTGTGGACGCTCTGCTTTCTGACCGAGAAGGCCGGCTCCTGACGCCATGCTTTCCCCACTGTGAAGAAATGCATTCCCTGCAGCCTGTAATCCAGGCTAAGCCCTTCCTTCCCCCAACTGCTTCTTATCAGGTGCCATGAACAGTAATACAGTGTCCTAGCTCCTGTCCTGTTGATGTGACGGGAATACCTGGCAGACACAACTGAGGAGACAAGAGGCTCATCCTCCACCTCACAGTTTCAGAGGGATTTCGGCCATTCTGGTAAGAAATGTGTGGCTGCTGTGTCCTTGGTACGCCTCCATCATGGTGATCAGGAAACAAGAGAGGTCTGGGTGTAAGGGTGGGCTTAATCTTCAAAGATGTACCCTTAGTGACTAAAGACCAGCCTCCAGGCCCCCAAAACTCTAAAGACCTTCAAAACAGTACCACAAGCAGGACACTAAGCGTCTAAAATATGAATCTGTGGGGGGCAATTCAAAAGCAAGGCACAGCAGCATGGCAGAGAGGCTACCTGAGAAGAGCAACAGAGGGGGAAGAAAGAGGCAAAAAGAATGATGAACAGAAACTGAAGACACAGAAGTGTCACCAGAGATGGCCTGGTCAGTCGCCAGAAGCCACCTCTACACTGTCCAGACTGTGGGGAGCCCTGAAGTCCACAGACAATTTGCCCTCATTATGGATTTGAGCCAGCGGTTTCTGCTCTGAGTTTTTTGAGTTTCTGCTTCAAACCATCACAGCTTTGTAAGGAATGGTAAGGGAAAGGTAGTAGGAGAGATAATCTGGGAGCTGGAGACAGGGAGGATTGCTGCTGCTGTCTTCAGGAGAGAAGGAACGGACTGGGTCATGGGGAGCTCTGGTAAGCAGAGGAGGCTCAGCACGGTCACTACACAGATGAAAGAAAACGCCATCGCAGGAAAACTTCAATAAAAAGCAAAGGAAAGGAAATTGCCATGGCTGCAGGTTGGAGGTGATGTGTTTGGATGTGGTTAAGGAGTTTAAGATTCTGTATAAGGGCTGGGGAGAGGCTGGGTTCGAATTGTCACCATGCAGGAATGAGGACCTGAGTTTGAAGTCCAGCACCTATAAAAGCAGTACATAGCGGTGCACACCTGTAACCCCAGGGCTGGAGGCAGGGGAGCAGAGGTAGGTGATTCCTAGAGTTCACTGGCCAGTCAGTATAACCAGTGAGAGGAGGCCAGGCCCAGCAAGTAACCCTGCCACCAAAAAACACGGTGGAGATCAATTGAGTAAAACAGCAGACCTCTGGCCTTCACACTCGCACATGTATCTACAGGCACATGGACACACACACATTAACACACACATAACTCCGCGCACACACACGAGCACACAAACAAGCACGATCTTGTGCCTCCTGGCATGTAAGAATTCACACTGGGAAAGCCTACCCAAGTGTTCTCTTTTCAGCATTTTATATATGGCTTTCAACATTTTTTCCCCTAATGTTTCCATTGAAGAGAAAGCCTGTTAGCACATTATTAAAAGGGCCAGTCGTGAAACCTGCAATAATATTTGGAAATATCTGCAGGAGAACTAACTCCACTTACTCACCACGTTTTCAAGTACTGGCTGTGGACTCTTGCCACACAGCATGGTATAGCTAGACTTTTGTGTAGTAAACTTAATGAAAGAGGATGGACTCGGGGGGCTTGTCAGAACTTCTCCCAATTGAAACAGACCTAAGCAACTGTGAAAACTGGTCGGTTTACACGTGAACCCATGCCAGTTTAATGCAGAAAAGCCCCATTGATACTAACCACATTTTTGTCTCCTATTAAATTGCTATATAAATATATAAAGCTAGTCTCTAATACTCTATGTTGACACAAACTCATTTTTGGCCAACAAAAGTCTTTCCATTTTTAATCTCAATCTTTCTTGCCCTGAATTCTTAAATTAAAAAAATCAATACAGTAATTTATTGGAGGGTGCATGCTATAGTGTGTGTGTGTGTGTGTGTGTGTGTGTGTGTAAACAACTTGTAGAAAATGGTTCTCACCTTCCACCATGTGTGTCCGAGAGCTTGAACTCAGGCAAATAGACTCGATGGTAATCTCCTTTAGCCCTGAGCCTCTTCATTGGCCCAGAATTCTTAAACTAATGTTTACCTGCTCACACGCATAAATATATACTTATTCAGCATACATACATTCTCTCTGTATGTTCACTCACATACACACACACACACTGTGGAGGTCAGAGAACATCCTCAGACGCTGGTCCTCAGGCACTATGCATCTTTTTGAGATAGGCTGTCTCACTGGCCTGGAACTCACCAAGCAGGCTGGCTGGTGAATCAATCCAGGGATTTGCCTGCCTCTGCCTCCCCAGTGTGAGTCACCATGCTAAACTTCTTTGGCATGTGTTGTGGGTCAGATTTGGGATCTAAAGCACTTCACGAACGCAGCTCTCTCCCCAGCTCCCCCTCCTGCACATTTTCTTCCATTTTGTACTTAACCTTTCTTTTTGCTCTTCATCAGGTTCAACCATAACATCCATCGAGGTTAACAGCAACTAAGACAGTCAGTTTCTCAGAGCCCAGCTTTCATTTGTCTCGGGAACATCAGTTGAAGCTAATTGTCATAGACCTAAGATGGTTGTGGTTTGAAGGGCCCTCTGAAAAGCTATGCCCATGCCCCAGATCCTGGAGTCTTCCAGTGTGACCTTATTTAGAAGTGGGGTCCTTGAGTATGCAATTAAGTTAACAATACCCAGATGAGGTCACTCGGTAGCAAAGCCCAAGTCCAGTGGGAAGAATTCTTAAGGGAGACTCCAAGGGGACAAAGGTGGGCAGGAGAAGACAAAGAGAAGGAGAAAGAAAAAGAGGAGGAGGAGAAGGAAAAAGGAGAAGGAGGAGAAAGAAGAAAAAATGAAGAGGAGAAATGAAAGAGGCATTTGTGGTTGTCTACAGGCTAAGTAACATCTGAGGACAATAGATAGAAGCTGAAGGAGGCAGCAATTGTTCTCCCCTGTAGCCCTCAGAGGGATAATAATGCCAACTGGAGAAAAAACTCATTCCTGAAGGAATTAATGTCAGCATAAATCCATTAAGGTTAGGGCATTCATTTTCATAAAGGAAATAATTAATGAAGAATTAAAATACCACATATAGCTGGTATGGTTACAATGGTTTACATATTACTAAAAATTACAGAACTTGACCTAATTTACCTTAGGTGGAACCTCCTAAGAGGACAGTAAAAGGCCTGAGGCAGTTACACAGGTAGCTGCTGTTAGAATTCTTTCTCATAGGGGTTGATGTATTTAGTCTAGTCACCAGTGTGTTACTGAGTTTGTAAAAGATGGAATGTCTAGTATTTAATATAAGGCTCTCAATTTAAATAGCTTTATTTCACAGCCACATGACCTGTCTTGGAGTCTTCAGGAAAATCCACACATTGACGTAACTGTAAGAACTCCAGGCTGACAGCAGATCTGATGGTGAACAGTGCAAAAGTGTAAATTCCTTAGCAACACGTGCTATTTAAATGGGCAGCCGGTAGGGTTCCATAGCTGATCTGAAGTTACGGGTGTGGGCTGTGTGTGTGTGTGTGAAAGAGAGAGAGAGAGAAAGAGAGAGAGAGAGAGAGAGAGAGAGAGAGAGAGAGAGAGAGAGAGAGAGGGAGGGAGGGAGGGAGGGAGGGAGGGAGGAGAGAGAGAGAGAGAGAGAGAGAGAGAGAGAGAGAGAGAGAGAGAGAGAGAGAGAGAGAGCGAGCTTCTACTGACTGTGCTGTGCTGGGGTGGGCCTAAGCCACTGCCCATCAGTCTGTGTTCTTGTGTTCCTGATCTCTCCTGTGCACCTAGGGATGCTACACCCCACTTTTCCAAGCACAGGTACCCCAGCTATTTGTACCTCTGTTTCCCTTACCCCTCAGGGATTGTAAATTGTGTAAAAGAAGATCTTTCCTTCCAGTCTTCCTAGCTGAACATCTACCTGGAAAGAAGCAATAGAGAAGATGGGAAATGGTGCTTTCGAAGTGTTGAAAGAATAAAGGGTCTGAAATTAGGCTGCATATATCCAGAACATACACATATGCATGTGAAACATAAAAATCAAAGAACCTAGGGTTTTGACACATGTGGGTATCTAAAGCTCATTATGCGTGTGATGACAACATGCTTGTCTACTCTTCTAGCTCAGAAGTAGCTCTGCTTCCTTCCATTTGGAGATCTCTGATGCTGCCTTGGAGGCCCAGCAGCAAACCTAGCATCCTTTGTCATTGTCCACCTCTGTGTCTGACCCAGCATCGTTTGAAGCCTCTTTGGATGCACTAGCGTGTCCCTACCTCTCACAAATCCAGAGGTTAAGCATGTCTTCTAGGGCCTCCAGCAGAGACTGCCCTGCTTTGCTATCTACCTTGTAGTTCCTCCGATGTAGCTGAAAATTCCCTTGTTTTTTTATATTTATTTATTTATTATGTATACAATATTCTGTCTGTGTGTATGCCTGCTGGCCAGAAGAGGGCACCAGACCTCATTACAGATGGTTGTGAGCCACCATGTGGTTGCTGGGAATTGAACCCAGAACCTTTGGAAGAGCAGGCAATGCTCTTAGCCATTGAGCCATCTCAGAGAGAGAGAGAGAGAGAGAGAGAGAGAGAGAGAGAGAGAGAGAGAGAGAGAGAGAGAGAGAGAGAGAACAAGAGTAAGTGACAGCAAAAAGGACTTACAGAATAAAAGCTTAGTGACCATGAAGGCCATGAAAAATAAAAGTTGTCCCATCGGGGTGGGATGGCAGAAATGGCTTTCTTTCCATTAACTGCAGTTCCCTCTCAGAGTCAGGAAGGGGAGCCACTGGCTACAGAACTAAAAACCTCAAAACACACTGGCCCTGGAATTTAGCTCCCCTTAAGTAAAGAAGTCCACACTGAAGCTCTCACACATTCTGTTCCCGGGATCTGGCAAAGCCAACCTTCCTGCTGCCATCTGGAGTAAGAGACGATGCTTGTCACTAGTGTAGTTTATATGTTTTCAATTTATGCTACTTTCTAATACTTTGCAATGCTTTTGGTTTCTGGCTTCTGTCATTTTTAGATATATTTAGTTTTCTTTGTCCCACCCATGCCCCATTCTCTCCTCTCCCTGCCTCCATCTGGCGTCTTCCCTTCTGTCTCCAGTACTTCCCCTCCCACTCTCAGATCACGTGTGTTCTATCATCCTCCCTCAAAGCCTCTCGTTTCCTCCTCTCATGGGCCCATTTCTGATTTCCTGACCTCCACTTAAAATCTACATACGGTAAAGAAACGGCTCTGTTTCTGGACCTTGGTCACCTCGCTTGATAGAATAATCTCCAGTTCCACCCACATTCCTGGAATTTCCGTCATTTCATATTCCTTTATAGTACAGTTTTCGATAGGTATCAAACTTTCTGACACCTTCAAGATACCTGGGTTGGCATGAAGAACACTGTCTCATGTATGAGGCTGTGTTTCGATCCTACCATTCATGATAGCCTCAGCTATCTTGCCAAAGAGGTAAACTCTGGCTACTTCTGCGAAGCATGGAGAGGTAAGGTCCAAAAAAGGATGTTCATCTGCCGTGTATTCCAGATGAACTGAAGGCTCTGGGAACTCAGCCGGAACTTTCAGGGATGTAGGCTGTTGTGTTCGACACATAAGGAAAGATATTTCAAGTTTTCTTAGAAACACAGAAATGTTTGCTCTCGGGATAACCGTTGTTTTCTCCCGGGGCCTATCTGTACACAGTTTGAAAACAGAACAAACAAACTAATCCTAGTTCCTTCTGTTGGCTTCTTTTAAATCCTTGAGTGATTCCTAGTCCAAACCAGATTTGCCCAAGCTTCCATTTAAGAATAATCCATTTACCACAGCATTCAAAACAATTAGGCGAGCCAGGGAAGATGGGTACCATGGGGGTGGGGGTGAGTTAGGAGAGGAGAAGACGCTGCTCCGGCTAAACACATCCCTCCACCCCAGGCAGTAAGTGTGCCTCACACTTAACAAGCTGAGCTTGGGCCTTCTTAGCAGAGTTCGGTGCTGTGAATGAGTGTCCGTCGAGGTCGTCCACTGGCTGTTTTGAAATCTGTGTCAAACTGAGGCAACCATGAGCAAAATTGAAAAGTAGCGTGTGCAAACCAGCACAAAATACAAAGACCATTACAAGCAAAGTACAAGTGCTTGGTCAGCTTGAAATCACAGAGGACGAAGGAGGGAGAATCTCACAAATGAAAAACAAGTGTTTTGTATGCAAATACAAGTAAGCGTGATTTCAGTCCTGGTAGGAAGGAAAAGAAACATGAAATTAGCCAGTGGTGGGAGCAGCCTCATAATGCATAGACCCTGCCCTGTCATTCCTCCTTATTAGTCGTCTTCACAGACCGTTAGACTCTCCATTGTACAAACTGAACACCCCGAGGACCCAGAAAACGTGAGCGATATGGATGTGACTGCAGTCTCCTCGAGGCTAGGGCCAGGGCCAGGTCAACTAATGGATTTTCCTTCATTTCAATGTTGAGAGGTGGCCAAATGCTTTTCTGAAGGCATGTCTACAGAGGGGGGAGCCTTGGTGTGTCCTCTAAGCAGTGTGAAGTATCACAGAACAATGGGTCAAATATTGCCACCCTTTTACCCGCCTTTGAATGGCAGCAGCTTTGAATGGCAGTGGGGTTTTTTGTTTGTTTGTTTGTTTTTTGTTTTGTTTTTTTCCAGTTCTGGGCATGGAATCCAGAGCCTGTATTTATGCTTGCCGCCATCACTGAGCTAAAGCCCTATTTCTTTGTTTGTATGCAGCTAGCCCTCTGCATAAGTAGGTGGGATAACTACTACTGATTAAAAAATATTCAGACAGGAGGTCTGAAGAGACGGCTCAACCATTATGAGCAGGTACTTCTCTTGCAGAGAAGTTCCCAGAGTCCACGTTGGGTGGCTCATAAATGCCTACAACCCACGCTCTAGGAGGACCCAGTGTCTTTGGCCTTTGTGGGCATTTTCATTTACATGAACAAATGCATACATATAATCTTTAAAAACTAATATTCAAATGAAAGTCATGCCTGTACTGAACACTTCCAGATTGCTTTCCCTGCTCTTATTTCCTAAGCAATACACTCTAACAGGTATTTATACAGCATGTGTATTACCTTAGGTATTATAAGTAATTCAGTGTGATTAAGAGCATTTAGGAAGACATGCAGAGTGCACAGGTTGTCTGCCAATATGCATAAGTGATTTGTGCATCCCGGGATTCGGGTATCCTTGGTGGTTTAGGAACACTCCCTCATAGACAATGATGAAAGCAAATATTCTGTCCATCCCTCTCTGCGAGCTGTCCTAGGTCTTCCGCGGATGGCATCAGGTCTCCTCTCTGAGACTATAAAACCCTCCAGGCCAATGCTTATTCCCTCTGCATTTGACTCGTGTCCACCACATGAGCCTTAGTTAATGCTTCCAAAGCGGATTCGTTGACATCTAGTCATGTCTCACATGGATTGCCGCTTTGGCAAGAGCTACAGTTACCAGGGAAACATCTGTGGGCTTATCTGGGAGGGATTTTCTAGGTTAGGTTAATGTGTCGGAAGACCCGCCCAGAATGTGGCCAGCAGCAGTGTAGAGGGTGGGGCCCTGGACTGAATAAAAAGCAGAAAGAGAGCTGAGGATCAGTGTTCATCTCTCTCTGCTTCCTGATGGTGGATGCAATGTTAGTCTCACAATGATGAGCTAACTGTATTGCCTTGAACTGTGAGTCGAGCAAACCCTTCCTACTGTAAACTGCTTCATGTCAGGCTCTCATTAGAGCAATGAGAGGAATAGCTAACAGCATTACCCAAGCTCAGAGGCCCTGAGCATCCCTGCCGCTCGCCTTGACAGGGAGTGGGGGGATAATCACATGACCTACTTGTGATTCTCTTTGCCCTTCTACTCCTGCAGTGGGAGCCATGTGCAGCAACTCTCACCACACCACTGACACGGGCAGATGTGCCTGCATGCCAGTTCTGGGCAGATCCTTGTGCCTGCCGGTCTTCAGATTCGGCCTCTGCCAGGAGAACACGTGCCTAGTAGCTGGTTTGACTATTACAGAATCAGGCCTCCGAGATAAGATCAGAAGAGACCTTACCCTAACAGCAGCCAGGCTTCAAGCCCAGTCAAGCCCAGTGAAACACAGCACAGCCACAGTGGACGGGCAGAGCCATGGCTGAGAAATACCCGTTGGCTACTATGAGCCACCACGTATTCTGAGCTTTGACTACAGCAAACCTATTATCAGTCATCACTCTGATACCAAACTCTCCAGAGAGCGGAGGCAGAGGCCAGTTCTGCATCGGTTTGGCGCTAAAGGCCCAGTTCTTTTTGACATGAGGGGACAACTGTAGAAGCCAGTCTTGCTTCTACAGGCTGTGGTAGAGGCAAACCTTGGACCAGATTTCCCGGCTCATATGTAAACATTTATTAAATAAGCTTGCTCTGGCAAGCAGGCATAAAGAATGGCCCTCATTTCCTGTTGTACAAGCTCAGAGACAGCCTCGCTGTCTGCCTTTCCAGGTCCCTGCCCAATGCTTTTCATGAGAGGCAGAGGCCAAACATCTCACAGGCTCAAGTCTCTTACTCCTTTTAGTCAAGAATTAAAATTCTTCGTAGCCGAGCCTGTGACTGAAGAGACACAGGGATTTAGATGGAGCTGCTATCCTGTAGGGGCAAGCCAAGTCTTCCTAGACTCTTAAACCTTGTTCATAAAACAATGGTGATTATCTCTAAACTGTATGGAACTAAACCATAGCTGCCAAAGACTTAACATGCTGAACTTCACCAATAACACTAAAACCCCTTAGCATAATTAGAAATCCAGCAATTTCAAAGTGTTATTTTCTATTCTGATTTTATGTGTAGGTTTGTGTGTGTGTCTGTGTGTGTGAGAGAGAGTGAGTGTTGTGCACATGCATGCATGCATGCCTGTGGATGCCTGTAGAGGCCAGAAGTGGGTGGCAGATCCCCTGGAGCTAGAGTTATAAGTAGTTATGAGCTGCCTAGCAGAAGGGATGGGAACTGATCTCAGGTCCCCCGCAAGAATACAAAGTGGTATTAATCACTGAGCCACGCCTGGAGTCCAAAGACTGCAACTGCCGACATGTTCAGAGACTCTGGCACTGGAAGAAACAGCAATGGCCCCAGGTGCTGCAGAAGTGTGCTGCAATCCCGAGATGACTCTGCCTAACCACTCATGGATTGAGGATTTCCCATAAGAAATTTGGTTGTCCTAATGGTTTGGCTTCAGAGGGAGAAAAGGGGCAGGGAAGAAAGTGTATGCAATAAGCCCACAATCCCAGGCAGTGCTGAGAGTAGAGCCTGCGGTCAGGCTGCCTGAGGACATGTGCAGAGATGACCAAGTTCAGATGGAAGAGAAGATCAATGTTCAGAGATGGGCAGCAGGACAAAGGAACGAACCTGTCAGAGGCCCAAGGTGGGGAAGATTCAGTCTGGAAGACAGGGATGCTCTCCAAGAAGGAAAAGCAAGACAAGCTGTATCTCCCACCAAGGTTTTAACCCTCTTGGTAGGAACAAGGCATTCCAAACAGACTTATGCTTCTCACTGGGACTATCAGACTATTAAAACAATGAATCTCAAGAAATTGGAATCCCCCCACCTTCCCAGGAATTTCGTGCTAGAAGAAAGGAAAAGGTAAAGCCTGGGACTAGTCAGAGGAGGAATAACTTTTCAGATCAATCTGTAAGGGAGAATGAAACACATACAATGAAGGTCAATGATCGGCTGAGCCACACCTTGACCAGGACCCCTTAGCTACTGCATGTATCTGGCCCTCTATTTAAGCCTAAGGCTCATGTCAGGGGTGTCAGCAGCCTGCCTGTCTCTGTACTTGTTCCTTGTCCCAGTGCAGCTGCACTGGGTACTAGTCCTTTCCCGGCCCTTCACTATTACCTGTCTATTTGACTGGCTACTAGAGATGGGGCTGTCAGAACCCAGACTCTGACCTTGACAATGGTGGTTACCAAAGCAGACAAATTCCTGAATCCAGCACGAGGCATGCATTGCAGTCTCCAGAGTCTCCACATCGCCCTTCTCCACCCAGCCTTCATCACCTGTCCCCTGACAGGTCCCCACAGACACTAGGCTTTCCCATTCACTTTAAAGTGGTAGAGGTGAGACCTGGTGACCTCAGAGCTCACCTGATTTTGTGCTGTTTGTCTGGAGTTGAGCATTGTATGGTGAATAGGATTTCAAAGACCTGTGTCAATACTGGTATCCTTGGGACTTAGAACATAATGGGTACCATAAGAATCGTCTATGGGAGCAGAACCACTTGGGGTGGCTTCCAAGAACGATCAATGACTTTCCCAATGTCATAACATTTTTATTATATTTTTATCATAATTTTAGAAACTCAATGAAATACAGTGAATTCTTGAAAGTCAAACACATACCCGAATTTATTTATGAAGCAGAGATCACACAAGGTTTATAGATACAAACTGTATAGATACAAACTGAAATTCTATAGACCCGCCATCTCCACTAGTGACCTACATGTGTGCACCCTGTGACTAAGAGAAAAGGTGTCACTCCAAACTGAGCCTGCCTTTTGATTTTCTGAGATTAAAACATTTTTCATATGAGAAATCTGTTCCCTTGGATTTCCACATGGTAAATAACTCGAGTGGAATCATCTGCCCCAGGGACAGCCCTGTGTCCCCGTTACCAACGAACAGCAAAGGACAAAAACCAAAGGGATGCTGTGGGGGATGGGTTGAGTGCATTCCTTATCAGGCCAAAACATGAAAATACACTCTGAAAACCAACCTCCTTACTCAGGTCCACTGTTGGGTCAGTTTTTATGGCCTCTAGTCTGTCCAACATATGGCCCAGCCTCCCTACTTTAGCCTATCCACAATGCACAGAAGTCCTCATTTACAGATTTCTCTCTCTGCTGACACTATTTATTTCATTTTTTAAAAAGCACATTTAGGGGTGAGGGGTGGGTGTGCACGCATGCATATTCCTGTAAGTGGAGACTCACATGCTCGTGCACATGCGGTGGTCAAAGGACAACCTCAGGTATGGTTCCTCATTTTCCACCTCGTTTGTGATCAGTGTCTCTGCTATTCTCTACAGGATACTCTAGCTTGCCGTGAGCACCTCCCCACTTGCTTCAGGAGCACTGGGATCACACATGTACATTATTGCAATTGGCTTTCACAGGTTCTGGGGACTCAGAAGAAGATCCTCATACTTGTGTAGGAAGTATTTACCTGGTGGGCTATCTCCCCAGCCTCTGGTTAGGTCATTTTAAATAATATCCTGTTTTATAATTCTATCACGCAAATAGATTTCTTTTTTACAATCAGAACTTCACTAGAGGTGACATTTTAAAGCTCCAAAACTGGGTAAGTAACAAATGCATTTTTACATATTCTGTAAGACACAAGTTAACTTCTCAGAAGAACTAAATGGCATTTTGTTTCAGGAGCAGATGCAGGTTCTGGCTAATAACCCCACCCACACAGTCTGCTGAGCCATTCACTGATAGGATTGTCTATCTCTCCCTGGCATTGAACTTTGACCTACAGTGTGCTTGCCCTCCTCTTAGCTGTTTTACAAATCAGTAAATACACAGACCAAGCTGCTTATGCTCATTGTCCTCTGGGTGACTTTCTGTGGTTATACAGCTTAATTCGATCCAGTACTCCTCAAATGCTGCCTTGGTTCCTGCTGCAGAAATGAGTCCTTTTGTGCCTTATCACAGCCAAAAAGATATCAGGTCTGGGGAGGGCAAGATGGCTCAGTAGGTAAAGGGGTCTGCTGCCAAGCCTGAGGACTTGAGCTCAATCCGTGGGCCCATAAACCCATAGGAAACAAGGAGACTTACTCTTCAATATGTCTTCTGACCTCTACAAGCACACTGTGACACGTGCACACATGCACACAAACACTCACACACAAATCAATAAATAATAAAATTTGGAATTTTTAGTAAATAATAAAATTTGTAATAAAATAAGCAAAAAAAACAATGGAAAAAAAGAGATTATACACCTGGAGTTCTTTACAAAGCATTTGCACTCTGTAATCTGGCTCTCACCAGTGGCCACAGATCACACACACAAACATAAGTTGCTCCCTGGGCTATATTAAAAGAATCAGCTGTTGCACTTGAATCAGGTCACCGTATATAAAGCGCAGAATCTGCTCGCTCTGTGTGGGGCATCAACTGGGCTGTGTGATAAGGCATCTGGTGAGGCCGGGAGGCCCTTCCAAGTTTTCTGCTGCCGAGCGTGTGACAGCCAGCTGGCGGAGCAGCTGCAGGCTGGGGTCATCTGGGGAGCCAGCTGACCATAACTCTCTCAGCTAATATATGCAAAGGTCAAAGGGGCTCTGGCTCTTCCTTTAGACAAGCGTGTTTGGTCACCAGGGGATCTATTGACCAGTGGGGCTGCGGAACAGGCTAGCAAATTGCAGCTACCGTAATTAAGCTAAACTGTGGCCCCTTCCGAGGACAGGCTGAACCTCAGGAAGGTATTGTTATTCCATCTTCAAACACTTGCAACCATGCCTCCTATGCGCCAAAGTTCTCATTAGGAAGCTTTCAAGAACAACCGATTTTCCTCTCCGTTTTTCTAAGTATGAATTCCCTTGAATGGCTGGACCAGTACAATAGAGATCAACTTCAGTTCTCATTCCAGAGATGTACGCATCTACACAAAAATAATATACTGGACTTATGAGATTGCTCAGAGAGCAAAGGTGTTAATGCTAAGGCTTGGTGACCCGAGTTCCTGGGTTTGATCCTCATGATGGAAGGAGAGAAGTGACTCCCACAAGCTGTCTTCTGACCACACACAGACACACACACACGCACGCACACACACACCTATATACACACACACTCATAATAAACTCATAATAAACAAAGAGATAGGGTCCAGGGAGATGGCTCAGTGGGCAAAGGCACCCACTGCCAAGTTTGACAAGCTAAGTTTGATCCACAGGACTGTGGCCAAAGGAAAGCACAGACTCCCACAAACTGTCCTCTCACCTCCATGTGTGCACCATGGCATGCAAGCACAAAAAGTAAGTTCAAATGTAATAAAAAATAGATTTAAAACTGTTTTAAGTAAAATACCCCATTGAGGACTGACCCGTGAGCATGGGTTTTGAGAATGGTCATGTGTGCCCTCCCAAGAGTGGCCTGAAAGAACAGTTCTGGTTTCCACAGAGTAACACTTTGCTCTTGTGCAATCTTGAGACTCCAAGGGCTGATAATCCTCAAGTCTCTTCTGCCTCCTCACAGTACAGTGGGTGATTATACACTCAGTAAACACCCAGGAAACCTTCCTCTATGTCAGGCATTGAGCGGGGCTCTGGATTCAGCGAGACGAAGTGTCCTGGCTAAAGGTGGCACGAATGAGAACACTACTCTAGACATCTTTCATTAGCTAGCTCTCCAGAATCTAGACATCTTTCATTAGCTAGCTCTCCAGAATCTAGACATCTTTCATTAGCTAGCTCTCCAGAATCTAGACATCTTTCATTAGCTAGCTCTCCAGAATCTAGACATCTTTCATTAGCTACCTCTCCAGAGTCTAGACATCTTTCATTAGCTAGCTCTCCAGAGTCTAGACATCTTTCATTAGCTAGCTCTCCAGAGTCTAGACATCTTTCATTAGCTAGCTCTCCAGAATCTAGACATCTTTCATTAGCTAGCTATCCAGAATCTAGACATCTTTCATTAGCTAGCTATCCAGAATCTAGACATCTTTCATTAGCTAGCTCTCCAGAATCTAGACATCTTTCATTAGCTACCTCTCCAGAGTCTAGACATCTTTCATTAGCTAGCTCTCCAGAGTCTAGACATCTTTCATTAGCTAGCTCTCCAGAGTCTAGACATCTTTCATTAGCTAGCTCTCCAGAGTCTAGACATCTTTCATTAGCTAGCTCTCCAGAATCTAGGAGATGGGAGACGTCCTATACTAGCTTAGCAGAAGGGAATTCTGCAAAAAGAAAGGAATCTCTTAATTCATCAAGGAAAACAAATGTCAGCATTCACAGCCACATCATGTCTTTTCCTCTTTGTGTGAATGTCTACCTGTGTCCTCAAAGGTAAGAGAGGGCATTGGTTGTCCTCCATCTCTCTCCTTCTGTTCCTCTGAGGCCAGGTGCACACTGAACCACAGGCTTGAGTTTTCTAGCCTTGGTTGGAAGCCAACATGCCCAGAAATCCTCGTGTCTCCCCAACACCTTGGAGCTACATGCTCTGGACACCTCCCCACACCCCATCTTGTTACACAGTGTCATGATCCAAGCTTCAGGCCTCAGATTGTACAGCAAGCTCCCTTAACCACTAAGTTATCTTCTCTGGGGACACAACTACCTTTTCATGCTCTTGGGATTACCTTTAGGGTTTCTAAAAATTGGTGCCTTAAAAAGGGAAAACCTGTCCTCTTTGTTCTTAGGGAAAAGGATCCCAGAAAACAGAAGGCATCTCCAGGAGGTAAAGATGGCTCGCGGGCAAAGTGCTTGTTGTACACGCTTGAAAATCTAAGATCCTCAGCACCCATGTAAAAGCCAGAAAGACATAGTGCAGTGCACATCTGTAGCTGTAACCCCAGCAGTGAGGGAGGGGGACAGTCACCGGCAGGCCCTTAGGCTTTCTGGTCAGCCAGCATAGCTCACATAGCCAGGCCCAAGTTTAGTGTGAGACCCTTTCTCAAAAACACAAGCAAACGACGGTGGAGCCAGAGACAGCTGCCGTGGACCTCTATGCAGGCTACACTGAAGCTGTAATTAAGGCTCTGACTCTGGGAACTTGACACTGAAGAGTTCCCAGCTAGGGCTCTTACACAGAGGAGCATCGTCTCAAAAAAAAAAAAAAAAAAAACAGTTTTAGCTTGGTATTGTACGAAAAATGTCACAAATTATAGATTTTTATAAGCTGCTGTTTGGTTTTATCGGTCTGTAAGATTGTCACTCAGGTCAGACCCTCCTAAGCTTCACGTGACAAATACTTAGGACCCTGAACCAATAAGGTTTATGGTGGAGAACACTCTCAGTTCCTGACGTGAAAAGTCTCAAGTTCAAGAAAAGAAGTCTTCTAAGTGCAATAACTTTTCATTTTATAAAAACAAATTGGTGAAAAAGGCAATTTTTATTAAAAGATTGCTAGATATCTCACTTTTAAAATATTATTTTGGGGCCAGGCTGGTGAGATGGGTCAGTGGGTGGTACCACTGGAAGCTGATCTGAGTTGATTCCCAAGTCTCCTGTGGTCAGAGAGAGCTGATCTGAGTTGATTCCCAAGTCGGAGAGAGCTGACTCCCAGAAGCTGTCCCCTAATTTCTCTACCGGCACACCGGCATGTAAATATATACACCCTAAACAACCATAGATACATAAATACACATAAATACTGAAAAATAATTAAATACTGCTAAAAATTTTAAATCGCTTTTGATTTTACACCTTTATAAATGAATCATGGAAATAATTATTTTTGTTCCTGACAGCATATTAGCATATTTTAAAGCAAAGAAAGAAGCTTTTGTCTCTTTATTTCTTCCCTCCCTTCTTTCTCTTTCTATTTCCTTCCTTTCTTCCTCCCTCCCTCCCCTCCCCCCTCTTTCCTTCCTCCCTCTTTCCCTCCCTCTCTCTCTTTCTTTCCACTAAGGACCATAGGATGTTTCCTTCCACTTGACTCGTCTGTGTTCCTACGTGACCCCCAACAGTTGGCACTCTGATTAGATCCTCCCAGAAGGCCAACTCCTGATTTTTAACAGTCACACAGGACGATTTCCTATTAACCCCGATTGCCCCACCTCCGGCACATGTGCATCTGTCTCACAAGGTGAGCCTGCAAGGCTCCTATTAATATGTCACAGCTACTCATCAACCCCTGGCCCATTTCCCCAGGTTGATTCTGCGAGTTCACTATGTCAGTCAGACACACTGCCCCAGAAACGCCCAGATTGCTGGCAGGTGCCTCTCCCACTGGAGAGGTGACACCGAACGCTAATCAGTGGGTTGGGGATGGAAGCCCGAGGCTTTGTGAGCTCACAGGGAAGAAGCTATTGTCCTCGTGGTCCTTCAATGGAAGGACTGTGAGAAACACGGTGTAAATCAAAAGATGGAAAAGCCAGACCTGGGAGCAGAGGCTAAACAACCCTGGTGTGATTTTGCCCGGAGAAGAGAAAGCCAGATCCAGGGGTCAAGTGGGCCATAATGGTGGAAGGGCCATTATGCCATGAATAAGGCCAGCTGTTCAGCCATTTCACGTGAGAAGAAAGGGGACAGATGAAAACGGGAAACAGATGCAAACCTCAACATGAGAAATCTGGTTGACATAGTGGGACATTTCACATGGCAGGGCTATAAAGCATGTGGGGTGCTGACAGGGCAACACATTTCCTACACGAATTTTAACATGAAGGCTTTTTGTTCTTGTCAATGGCTTTAAGATAATTTTTCCAGAATTCGAAGAAATAAAGGGGGGAGGATGTCCAGGCAGTGGAGAGAGGCTGAATCAGTTAAGGACTTGCTGGACAAGCACAAGCGTGACAATCTGAGTTCAGATTCCAGCACCCATGTATGAAGGTAGGTACAGATGAGAGCAGCTTTAATCTCAGTGCTGGGGAAGGTCCTTGAGCTAGCTGACCAACTAGCCTTGCTGAACCAGTGAGCTCTGGGGGTAGAGATAAACCTGTCTCAACAAATACACAAGACGATGGATAACTGATGAGAACACACAAAGCCAACATGCATATACATACATGTACATATGCACCGCCCCACACAAACATGTACACACACACAAAGATGTTGGTACCCACTTGATTTTAAGCATGTGCAATGTAAGATCTTGGGGATCACAAACTGGACTTGACAACCAATAGTCTCCGAGAGGGATGCTGTTAGAAGTTGCCACCCCTTGCCTTCCTTTAATGATTTAGTGGGACCTGTCTCTGTGGCTAAGAGATTGACAAATACCTTAGGGGACAGACATCTGATTCCACGCCTACAGCTAATCAACTATGAGACACTGAACATGCCCAGAACCTCAGTTTCCCTCACTGACAAACAGACGATAATTTCCACCTCGTAAGATGGCATGGAGGACAAAGTTGTAAGAGAAACAAAAAAAAAAAAAAAAGAACCCAGGTGTGATGTTAGTCTCAATTGCCAACTTGATGAGAGAGAAAATCACTTAGAAGACAGGCCCCTGGGCATTCTTGTGGGTTTTCCTTGGTTAAGGTTACTAAGGTGGGAAGCTCCACCATAGTTGGCCATGCCTTTTCCTTAGCTGGGACCCTGACTGGATAAAGAGGAAAAGGAAACTAAACACAGCAGCCCTTGACAGTTGATGCGGTGTGACTAGCTGCCTCATATCCCGCCACCACGACGAACTGTGCCACCAAACTGTGAGCCAAAACAAACCCTCTCATCCTTAAACTGCTGGTCTGGGGTGTTTGTCACAGCCATAGGAAAGGTGACCAAGACACCAGGTGTTCATCCATCAGAGTTCAAACCTTAGAGCTGCTGCAAAACAGAAGAACCAGGCTCTTGGAACTGTTTCAAGAGCTCACTCAGATGCCAGCTCCAGGAAGAATCCAGCAGCAAGTTGGAGTCCAGGAGCACATTTCAAAGGGGTCTCTCTTACAGTCTTGCCTTTTCTGACCAGTCTAATATGAGACAGAGCTGGGTGGCATGTGTCAGCTCATACAGGTCCTACATCCAAAGGTAGCTTCTGTAGTTCTCATGCCCTCAGTGGGAAATTTTTCTACAGGAGGTCCTGGAATAGCAGAATTAGAGAAGCCTGCTGTCCCATGGGCTTGCAACAGGGCGTTGTGAAGTAAAAATTTAAGAAGACAAATATAATGAATAAATTTAAGTGTTCCAGCATAGGAACAAAGCTGAGGAATTTTGTACCCCTCAGGGTAGGTTCAGGTTGAAGACAAATTTAGTCTCAACTAAAAGAAAAAAGAAAAACTTTGCCAAAAGACTCATCTCTCTATAGAGAAAATATCAAAATGCATGCAAGACTCAGATGTTTCAGGCTCAGTCATAAGGAGCCCATGAAGGCCTCAATCACATTCTGGACCAACATTAAAAAAAAAATAGAAACCTTGGCAAGGCCTATGCCTATAATCTCAGCACTGGAGAGGCAGAGACAGGAAGATACCTGTGACTCACTGGCACTGGCCATCGGGTCTACCTGAACCACTGAGCTCCCCGGGATCAATGAGAGATCTGTCTCAAACAAAAGGTTTCTGAAAAACAACACCTGAAGCCAAGCAGTGGTGGTTCATGCCTTTAAACTACTCAGGAGGTAGAGGCAGGTGGATCTCTGTGAGTTTGAGGCCAGCCGGGGCTACAATAGCAAGTTCCAGGACAGACTCTCAAACTACAGCAAAACCCTGTGTCAAAAAAAAAAACCACCTGTAGCTGACCTCTGCTTCCACACACATACACACAAAACACATACACACAACACACACACACCTGTACACATATGATGCTGCACACAGAGTAGCTATCCAGAGACCACTTGGTTATATTTTATATTTAGTAGGCTGTGGTGGGTGTGTTGGCATTTCCTCTCCTTTCTGCTGAATAGTACTCTTCTCTATTGCTCTGCACTGTGTTCTCTCATCACACCTTGGGGAGGTGGGGAGGAGAGTAGAGTGTTAAAGATTAGATAGATCTGCCTATCCCCCTGCTTGTCCATAAATTTCCACTGGAAATAGAAATGGAGTTCATAAAGAGAAGGCTACTTTGGCTGGATTCAAACTGTCTCACCTCACTCTGTTCCTTTCTCTTGCTGCTGTCTGACAGCAAGCATATGCCTGAACCACAGCACTTTGGAAACCGGAGGGAGGAGGGTCCCTGGGGCACAGTAAATGCCTGAACCCCAGCACTGTGGGGACCAGAGGGAGGAAAGTCCCTGGGGCACAGCACATGCCTGAACCCCAGAATTGTGAGGACCGGAGGGACGAGGGTCCCTGGGGCACAGTAAATGCCTGAACCCAGCACTGTGGGGAACGGAGGGAGGAGGGTCCCTAGGGCACACTGAACATCAGTCTAGTTCTAAGTTCAGTGAGAGATCCTGTCTCGGGAGTAAGACAGAGAGGTGATGGAGCAGGATGCCTGAAGACTCCTTTTGGCCTCTGTGTAAGTGCATGAGGACACACACACACATATACACATACATGTACATGCATGAACACATGTGTAAGTGTACGCACACACATGCACAGAAGTGAGTAATCAAAATGGAGCTGGCCCTGGCTGCTTCTTCTAGCTGCCTGGAACGATTTAGTTACAAGTAAGACACAGACTCTTGTTTTCTAAAAGGCTCACCTGAGCTGGGCCTGCATTGAGAGTCTTTCTTTAGTTTCATGGAGCCCTTTCCCCTGTTCTTGGGATGACACATAGTCCGGTTCTCAGTTCAGGGCTGGGCTCACCCCAGCCATCTTGCTTGCTGTCTGCTGGCCTTTTCTCACTAACACAACATCCCTCCCACTCATGTTGTGTGCCACCTTTCCATATTAAACACTTGAAGTGTCGCCTAAGTTCCCTCCCCCACCCCATGCCCTCCCCATCCGACTTTTAAATCTGTAAAACAGCCCCCAGGTAGGAGCGAACTTGTTTCTGCCCTCCTAATTGGAATGCTAAGTACATGTCTCTAATCATTACCATCAAAGTGCACTGGCAAAGGAAGGCATGTGGATGAACTCCTGTCCAAAGCATCCAGGAAAAGGCCTGGGTGCCAGTCATTTCTCAGAAGGTATTGAAGCGCAGGTCTTCTGTGTACCGTGGCATCCGTGCCCCTTGCCTTAGGTAAGGACCGGCTGAGGTGCACTAGGTAGCCAGAGAGTTCATCTCAATTCAAGCTATCACCAAGCCACGGGTATGGAGACTGTGTTCAATGGCTTCTAGCCAACCTTCAGCTCCCCAGCCTGACCCCGAACGCTTACCTCTACTAAAGCAGCAGACAAATGTACCAAGTCACCTCAGCTGGGTCCCCAGGATGGCCACAACCACTTTCAGCCTCACCGCTGGGATCTGACAGGCCCTGTCAGCCAGTGCTCCCCTGTGTGTGACCAGCTCCGGTGTGCTTCCTCCTGCCTGTCAATATTTAACTACCCATCAAGAGCTATTACATCACCTGCATTCATCCCACCTCTCGGACTTGAGAGGGTGTGCCTGCTCTATTCGATCCAGCCCAACACGTGGGGAACCCGGGTTCACCATTCATTCCTTCCAGTATGGACTGAGAGTCTATGCACTTGGCAATGGGAGCTCAGAAATGAGAAATCTATTCCTCGAAGCCCAGTTCAGAGCCAGATGAAACTGAATGGTCTGTGCTGTGACGACAGAGTACAGAATACAGGGAGACTCACCTTCCTTATGGAGCGGCTGAGGGAGAGAAAGAATGCGCAGGAATAGAGTCCCCAGAGGCAGTGGCTGTGATGGGTGATGCTGACTGTCAACACGACAGGCTCTAGAATCAGCTAGGAGACAAACTTTTGTGCATGTCTGGGGTGGGTAGAATTTTTAACTTAGGTGAACTGAAGTAAGAAGACCCATCCTAAGCAAGGGCAGCTACAAAGGCTGGGACAGCAACATAAAACGAGAAGGCAAGATGAACACCAGTGTTCAACTCTCCCTTCCTCCTGACTGCAGATGTGACCAGATGCCTCAAGTCCAGCTGTCACGATTCCACAGCATGATAGACCACACCTTCACACTGAGCACTGAAATAAACCCTGTCTTCCTTAAGGTTGCTATTTGACCCCTGCAGCCAGGACAATGACACGGAAGGTGACATCTCTAATAGGCTAAATTAGAATGTGGCAACCAACGATGAGTTGACAACATGGCACTGTGCCCAAAGAATCAGCTCAAAGGCACAGATTAATTCCATAGGTAGGTAGCATTGCCAGGTAGAGAACCAACGAGGCTGCCCACTTCACAGGGCCTCATGAAAATTGGCTCATTAGCTCTACCAACAGTTGAGCATGTTGGGACTGGGGGGCGGTGTAGTGCAGTTAGTAGAGTGATTGCCTAGTATGCAGGGTTCAATTCCCAGCACCACAGAAATCAGGCATGATAGTGGACAGCTACAGGCACTCAGGAGGTAGCAAAGAGAAGATTACAAATGTAGGCTGTTCTTGGCTACACAGTAAGTCTGAGGCCAGCCTGGGCTGCAGGAGATCTTGTCTAGGGGAAAACAAAAGGTTAGGTGTCTGAACAAAGGTATCTAGGGGTGAAAACTGACTATGTTTTATGGACTTGTTAGTGCTACACATGTAAGTGACTGTTTGGAGAACTGAACAGATAAAGCTAATGAATAGCGAGATTGCCTGGAGGCTAGCAGGACGCTCAGCAAAGGCTCCATCTTCAAAAGCCTGGGGGATCTGAGCTCAAGCCCTGAAACCGAGAAGAAGGTGGATGGAAAGAATAGACTGCAGAGTTGTCTAATCTTTACATTTGTTTTTTGGCATGCATGCACACAAACACCCACACCGAGAGAGGTGGGGGGAAAGAGAGAGACAGTGAGAGAGAAAGAGAGAGAGAGAGGAGAGAGAGAAAGAAGGAATGGGAGAGGAGGAGGGAGAAAGTAGCAATTACCTGGGACCCATTCTCAAGATAAGAAAGAGAATTCATGTGGCTAATCCACATTCTTTGCTGGCCAAAGGAATGAACTGAAGACTAACAGGCTTGGCCAAAGGTAAACAGAGGCCTTTCAGGTACATTCCTAATCACCCCAGAACTCTTCTTCCACCATGGCATTGCTGGCACTTCATAAATGGATGATGGTTCTCTGCAATAATGTAGAGAGTAGGGCAGAGCCACAGGGCAGAGCCACAGGGCAGCGCCAAGCTGCCATCTCGGCTCCATCTGTTACCAGCCGCCTTAGAAGCTACTCACTCGGGACATTTCTGTTTCCCTTCAAAGTTTGCATTTACCACCAAAGCTCACCTCTTAAATGTATGCACACAGCCCTCTTTCTACCCAAATTCCCTTCAGCTTCATGGTCCAGAGAACAAAGATTGCCATTGATGTGTGAACATTCAGAGGACCCCACCGCTGCAGAGCCCCTGGAGAGGCTGTCTAGGAAAGTACTGGTGTATTTGAATTGCAAAACACGGCCGCGGGGATTGTAGTATGTCTAATTTGGGTCTTGTTCCAAGCTCAGGAGACTATGGAAGCAGATCCGCTGGTTGGTATAAGAAGCGACTTTCTAGTTTTATGTGCATATTTCCCAAAGTATCTCCAGTGCCAATGGTATCTGCAGCTGACTGCGCAACTTTAAGGTTAGGGTTTGACAAATACTGACACCGCCACCATTCCAATATAAACCCATGACCCATGGCTAATGCCCACCCCTTGACTGTGGCTGCAGACATTTTTAACTCAATCAATGACCCCTTCAGGAAAGTCCCTTCAGGATCTGCCCATCAGCTCCGGGAATGTGATTTAGGCACAGTGGGCTGGCATGCCACAATGAATGTGAAATTGCCAGGAAACTGAGTTTGTTCGCATTCAAGCACGTTGTGTCTCTTTTTCGGTTTTTCGTTTGCTAAAAAACAACAAAGACAAAAAAGAACTTTGTGTATGTGCACCCACAGGAACGCTCCCCTGACTCCAGCCATGCACACGTATGACAAGACAAGGCACGTGGAAGCCGGTGTCGTCACCTTCCACCTTGTATAAGAGTCTCTTGTTTTCCACTGAACGCCATCTGGCTTTCAGACTTCCGGGGATTTCTCTACCTCCAGTCTCACTGCAGTATTGCAGACGTAAGCTACCGCATCAGCTGCATGTGGCCACAGAGGATCTGAACTCCAGTCTTCACGCTTGCATGACTCACTGAGCAATCTCCCCACCCTCACACTGTTTTTGAACCTAGATTTTATTTTAGAAATTCTGACACAGCAGCACATAGCACACATGACATTAAGAACATCACACATTAGAAACCGTATAGCTGTTGCTACTAAGTGCTGAACGCCCAGGGATTTCTGGATCCAGCTAGAAATGACTTGCATCTTTTATCACATCATCTAGCTAGAAGGATGAAGTGCTACATGACCTCTGGCCTCCTGTTTGTTTTGGTTCTGTCTTTGGAGATGAGGTCTTGCTATGTAATCCATGTGTACCAACTCACAAGCCTCCTGCATCCATTTCCCGTAGTCCATGGAATTACAAACATGTACGTCCCATGCCCACCCTGCTCTCTTTCTTTAGAGTCTTGGCAGATTTCAGCATCGTGTGGTCCATGTTCAAACACCGTGGATAGCGTGCTGCTGACTGCAGCTCTCAGCCTATGGAGAATAACTGCCAAGGCTGTTTAAAACCCCAAGGCCTTCATCTGAGGGACCTTCCTTTTTAGAGGATAGGTGAAACGTGTCTATTTCATCTCTCATGTACCTATATTTTCAGAATAAAAGGAGGAACTTGGTTTTAATAAGAAATCATAGAGGTGTTGTAAAGTAGAGCATTACTCCAAAGTCACTTTACTGATGTCTGCACTCTGGTATCTAACTCTGCCTCCACATCCTAGCTCCAAGCCTTCTGCAACTTTTCTGAGCTACCAGTTTCAGATTCTTTAAGATCCAGCTGAGTCTTCAAAACAAACAGTATTTAAAGAAGGGTTTAATAAATAATACGATTTCTCATTTCTTTTAAAATTACATGGGCACACATATGTGTGCACAGAAAGATCGGAGGACAGCGTAGAGTCAATTCTCTCCTTCCTCCTCTAGGGTCCCTGGGATCAAACTCAACTTATCATGCTTGCTAACAAGAAATTTGACTCACTGAGTCACCTGCTAGCCCAAGATTTCATTTTTTGATGTAAAAATTAAAACAGATATAGAGAGTTAAATTTTTGGCTGTGGAGTTCAGAAGTTCCAACACAAAACTGGCCAACAGCTGAGAAGGCCTTCAAGTCCCAAGCCTCTAAGACTGCTCTGTAGGGTCAGGAGTTGACACCCCCAAGGGTTGTTAAAAATGCACAAGCCAGGCCTCCCAGACCTCTTAATTACAGTCACTAGAACACTGGGAAACGCCTCAGGTAGTTGAGTGACTGTACAAGCATCAGGACCTGAGTTTGATCCCAATAAACCACATAAAAAAATCCAAGGGTGGTGACGCATGTTTAGAATCCAGTCACCGAGAGACAGGGACACACAGACTCCCTAGGGCTACCTGCCCAGCTAGCCCAACCAAACCTGCAAGCTAAAAGCCAGTGAGAGGTCCTGTCTTAGAAATCAAGGTGGCTGGTGACTGAGGAATGACACCTAAGGCTGACCTTTGGGTACACATGCATGTGTCCACTCAGAAGAATCATCCCCATTTCTATAAGGTCTCTCTTGGCTCTGAGGCAGGGGAATAACACTTTTTTTTTCAGAGTTGGTTTAAACCTGAAGAGAGAGGACTAAGGCTCCATTAAACATCTGACATTATTAAATGGATGGAAACATTCTTCAAAGCATTTTGACAGAGAAAACAGCAGGCATATTGCAATGAGCTTCTGCTAGGTCAGACAACGGTTGATTCAGAGTCCAGAAGGCCATCAAAGAGAAAGTCCAGGGAGATGGGTGGTTAGGTTCATGGTTACTTCAATCTCCCGCTTCTGTGACAAGCCCACCATGATGGGCTTTACTCTTGAATAAAGCTTTTCTCCCTTATGGTTGCTTTGTCATTATTTGTCACAGCAACAAGGTGGGGGAGGGGAGAGGGATGATCTAAAACATGGGCTCAGGAAGCAGAAGGCTGGAGACCTTTGGATTAGATGGCTTGCCTAAAATTTTAAACCCTACAGAAGATGAGTTTCCATGTTAGAAAGTAGGATCACCTCTGTGTTTCCCCGAGATTATCCTACATACACACTGTTGGGCACTGTCCTTAGCTCCTAATACCTCCCCACTGGAAGATTAAACTGGGTATCCCTGAGTGATGTCAGAGTTTTCTATTTACACCTCAGGAATCATTGCGTGGGTAAGGAAGGGAGAAGGGGAATTTCTGAAACACAAGGGCACTGTTTTGAAATACAAGGTTTGAGCTATCTGACGGGCACCTATACAGAATTTGTGAAGTTGGTATTTGGACAAAGTGGCTTCCAGGTAAGCAAGTCAAAAGAGTCTGCTGAGTGCTCTTGGAGAGGGCCCAACCATGGTGGGTGCCGAAGCTGACAGGAAGCTGACATTCTGAGCAAAAGAAGCAAGCTGCCAAAGCCACAGTTGATAAGCGAAGATTCCCAATGGTAGAGGGGCCACTGAGGCAGGACACGGACAAAGAGTAATTCAAGTTTCCTTCCTGAAGTTACAGATGTGTTTTATTTATGGAAAATGCAGTATCTGAAGGCAGAATTCTAAATACGATCAAGCATTTCTTTTATAAAGTCATGCGGGTAGTGAGTGGTTCTTTGGGGCCTGATGCGTAGAAAATGAACAGCCATCTTTTATGCCCATGAGACAGAGAAGTCACAAGAAACGACTGTGCATGTGATCACCCCAAAACATGGAAATTTCCCTAGAGGAAACAAAGGAAGGGCAGAAATGCTGCAAAAATAAAAACTTAGTACAGACAGTAAGTGAGGATTCAAGGCAAAAATCACTTTAAATTTCCCATGGAAGAATGAATACACAAAAAAATCCATTCCCAAGACTCTTGAGAAAGTCTTGTGTGACAAGATATTAAACTATTATTTAAAACATTGGAACTCACATGCTAAGTTATCTGCTCCTATAAGGAGGGCAAATAAACCGCAGTAAGATAGTTTCATATTTTATTTTTACTTTGCTTTACAGGAGGAAAGAGGCTTCCATGACTACATTTTACACAGGGTACAAAACAAAATTTTTCAAAGATTTATAGAAAAGAAAGCCTTAAAAAAATATAAACCCAGGAACTGGAGAGATGGCTCTGCAGTTTAGAGCACTGGCTGCTCTTCCTGTTGTGATTGCCAGCACCCACACGATGGTTCACAACTATCAGTAACTCCAGTTCTGGAGGATGTGATGCTTTCCTCTGGCCCCCATGGTCACTGGCTTGCAGATATACATGCAGGCAAAACACATACAGGCAAAACACCATAGACATAAAATAAAATTAAGTAAATCTAAAAGTAAAACCCAAAGAATAACAAACTCTGAAAAAAGTATTTTGTGAGAATGAATTAAACTGTATTTTCATAAATTCAGAGTATAGGAGGGAGATTACTGAACTCAAAAGCCATATAGGGAAAATCATATGTAATTTATACAAAACCAGTAACATTCTGAAGCCAAAACACTGTGAAACAAACTAAAACATAACAACAAAATATTTCTAACTCCTATTTAAAAAAATAAGACCAAGAATAAAGATAACTCTCTGAAGGAACAAAAAGAAACAGACCCCACGAGAAAACTGGGTGAAGAATATGAGTGTGTGCTCATCAAAGATTGCCATCACTCATACATACTGGAAAATGCACACTTCTCACTGTCAACAACTCAAGGATTTTCTCTAGTAGATGCACTAAAATTATAAACATTAATAACATTCAAATGCTATTGAGGAGAGTGGGGAAATGGAATCTTTTATACCATCAGAAAAGGAAAAGTGACATTTTCTGGGAATTATAGCTCACATCTGTGGAATTCAAAGTCTATGATGTCATTGATCCAATAGTCATTTATGGTCTACCTCATGAACGGAAGTGTCGGGCGGCAGGCTTGTTTGAAATGATGCCTTTTCTATTGCTCCCTGGAACCACATGACACCGGACACTTTTGAATGACCCTCAGCATAGCCGCCACTGTAGAAATTATGACTCATGGAATATCAGGCACAAATGACAAAGTCTGATGTTGGTCTTTATATGTCCCCCCTGAAATATTTGCATAAAGGCTACAGAGGAGGCTGCAGGGTTAAGAACACTTGTTGCATGGGTTCATTTCAGAGCACCCACACGGTGGCTCACAACTGTCTGTAAATCCAGTTCCAGGGGATCTGACATGCTCTTCTTGCTTCCATGGGAACAAGGTACATGTGCTGCATGTACACACATGTAGACAAATGCTCATACATACACATGAAATGCACACTTCTAGCATCACCTGGGAAAGGAACATGAGGAACCTTCTATACCATGTTAGCCTTGTGGGCAAGAGTCGTTTGGGTTTAGGCAACATTCCTGAAGCTGGAGACCCTGGACTGTGTTAGAACAGAGAAAATGAGCTCAACACCAGCATGAATGCGTTGGTCCATTGCTCTCTGCTCTTCCCTGTTGCCATAACATAACTAGTTGCTTCAGGTCTCTGCCATCTTGCCTTCTTTGATATAATGGACTATAACCTGGAACTATAAACCAACACCCTCTTTCTCCATTAAGTTGCTTTTCTCACACTATTTTACCTCAGCAACAGGACACAAAACTTAGGTGGGATGCTATGTTGAAAATCAAGCCCCTCACACATTATTAGATGCATATTCATAGACAAATTTCAAATATTCAACATGAAAAGCTGGAGAGACGGTTCACTTGATAAACTGCTTGCTTTGGAAACACAAGGACCTGAGTTCCATCCCCCAGAACTCTCAAAACCCAACATTGGTGGAGGAAAGAGACAGAGGGATCCTGAGCTCACTGGCAAGCCAGTCTAGGTGAACAAGTAAGCTCTTAGTTTAGTGAGAGAGAGAAAGACCCTGCACGACATCAATGGTGGACAGTAACCAAAGAAGACATCTGGTACCAACCTCTGGGACATGCATGTGTGCGCACACATGCACCACAGTTTTACTTCAATGAAAAATCAAAATATTATGTAGCCAGAAAATACTCTTCTCTTTGTGTGTTTCCCTCTCTCCTACAGTATGATTTCCAAAGTCAACACAAGGTCAGAATCAACCACCTAATAAAATCAATTTAAATATTAAAACTTGTAGAAATGTAAGATAATCTTTCCTTGGTTCTTCTACCTCTGCTCTCCAGCCTGACGAAGGTATCTATGTCTTTTCTTTAATGAACACATTCATTCAACACATTGATCAAGAAAGATAAATACACAAATCACGGAATTTATCTTGACAGCATTTCTCCACATTTGCTAATACATTCACAGGTAAAATCAATTCAACACAAATATCCTTCGCTTCTATTTAAGTTTTTATTTTCTTTTTAATTAGGTGTACATGGGTGTCTATGTGCAGATATATGCAAATGAGTGCAATACTCACAGAGGCCAGGAGAGGGCATATGATCCCCTGAAGCTGGAGTTACAGGTGATTGCAAGCTGCCTGCTGTTGGTTACAGCAACCTAACTCAGGTTGCTGGAGCAGCAAGCACTCCTAACAACTAAGCCATCTCCCAGCCCCCAAAGCAAATTTCTTTAAATACCTAATGGAGTCCTTTGTCTCAGGAAAGCTCATTAAACTTTGAAGGGCAGACAACTGAGTTTACGAAAGAACAGCCCAACTAATACACCACATTATTCGTCTCTTCCAATCATTATAGTTTCATGAAATACAATAAAAACACTCATCAATTATTCATATCATTTCTACTACACAAGATTAAAAAACAAAACAAAAACAGTATGAAAAGCAGAAATGCCCTTATCCAAAACAGTTAGGTCAAACAAAATAAACCACAGCAGAATTCAAATACTGGGTAAAGGGAACCCTGCTAGACCTGGACACTGAAGTCAGTTGAGTTTCTAAAAGAGAACACTGGAGAGCTATGAGAGGCCCACTTTCTTACAGGTTCAGGGAATGAATGTTCTTTGTCTACTGCTGTTGAATCTTATATGAAGTCAGTACCAGGGTCCCCCACCTCCAACATTGACTCAGCTCCAAACACAAGCCTGTCGAGTAGCCTGATCAAAATGAGCTTTTAGCGATTTTTTTGAAATCAATGTTGATTTCTTTTGCAATCTTATATTACCATGGGGGCCGTAACACCAAAACTTTTGTTTTTCTTCTTTTATTTTGTGTATATGGCTTATTTTTATAACATTGTATTTATTTGTGGGGGCGGGGCACACACATGGAGATCAAGCAACAACCATGTGGGACTTGGTGATCAAACTCAGGTTGCTGGGCTTGGTGGTAGATGTCTTTACCTGCTGAACTATCTTATCTTATTACAAATTAGCTTCAACATGATAGTTCCCAAATGGGATTTTTGTGCATATTATTTTGGTTAATTCTCTTCCCAATTGCCCCCTTACTTAGTTATTGTACCCATTGGGTCCAACACCGCCCTTCTCTTCCCCAACTCCTCGAAGCTGATCTTTCTCCCCAGGATCATGAGCCTCTGAGGGGGTTTCACTCACTTTTACTGCCCCTGTGTAGACATGTCAGCAGAGGCCAGGACCACATATGAGAGAGAACAGGCACTGTTCATCTTTTAGACTGGGTTACTTGATTAACAGAATCTTTCCCATTTTTATCTGTTTCCCTGAAAAATTTACAATTTCACTTTCTTTATATGTAAGTAGACTTACATCAAATATATGAACTGCATTTTCATTATCACTTCATCTGTCGATGGATATCTAGGTTGGTTGCATCTTTTCTTGCTATTGTGAGAAGAGCAGCAATGAACACGGATGGTCCAGTGTCTCTGAAGTAGGGTGTAAACTCTTTGGGGTATATACCCAGGAATGGTAAAGATGAGTCAAATGCTATTTCCATTTTCCATTTTGTGAGAAGCTACCATACTGACTTCCAAAGTTGTACATTAGTTTACAGTCCCAGCAACACTGGAGAAGACTAGTTCTTACTTTGTATGTTATTTTTTGCACATGTATATTCCAATGTGCACAGAACCAGAGAAAGACACTGAGAGCCCTGCTTTATCACATTGTACCTTATTTCCTTAGGACAAGGTCTCTCACGGATAGCCAGCAAGCCCCAGTGGCCCTCCTATCTCTGCTCCCCACTCAGCTCTGGGGTTACTGGTGTGTACACCACCGCACCTGGAGCCTTATGTGAGTGCTAGGAATTCAAATTCAGATCCTCATGCTTGCACACCAAGTGCTCTTACCCACCGAGCCACTCTCTAGCCCCCTAAGACAAGTTTTAAACAAGCAATCAAATTCACTTCATGTAAAGATCCAGATGTGAAGACAGTATGCCAAACTCTCCAACAAGATTCTCTGCTTCCAGGACTCCGTAGCAAACAGCAATGATACTAACATCAATGTAGTCTCAGAACCTGGAACACATCCCACACTTATGCTGAATGTCTTACATGGCAGTCATTTCTCCTTTATGCATCTGATAACATCATGAAAATGGAGAGAGCACTTCCTTAGCCAAAGCTGCACTGCTGGGCATCTTATTTCTATAGTATTTTAAACAGCGTTGTGGGGCTGTGGAGATGGCTCAGTGGGTAAAGCGCTTGCTGTACAAGCATGAGGATGTAAGTTCGATTCCCAGAACCAACATCAAAGGCTGAGCATGCACCGGTAACCCTGCGCTGGTGGTGGAGGTAAGAAACTCCCAGGGACGTGCCTGGCCATCCAACTAGTCAACTGATGAGAGACTCCAGACTCCCAAGACAATAAGGTGATGAGAAGACAAAGGAGAAACCCAGTGCCAACTCTGGACTCCACAAGGGCATGCATGGTCCTACCTCCCCTCCAAACACACACACACACAACACCCAAAGACACACAAATGCCCCACAATACACAAACACACAAATGCCCCACACATACACAAACACACAAATGCTATGCCAAGGAACTTGATATGGTTTCCCACATGATAGATTTCCAATTTGAGAACAGCTCAAAGAATCAGAACATTGTTGTGGTTCTTGATAAATGTGCTGCACAATTAGTTCTGAATACATGAACAAGTTCATAAGCTAAACATAGAAGAAAAGGGCTTTTTACTTGCTCATGAACACCAGCTAGTACATTTTTTTAAAAAGAGTAAATTACTTAAAGGAAATGAATGTTATCTACTATTTTGTTAAAAAATTTAATACATTTAATTTCATAGGTTGGACCTTAACTTGGCTCAGCTAATTATTGTATTTTCTCTTTTGTGTTTCATCCTAGGAATTATCTGAAATGTTTGCCTCTTTCTGGATAAGGACCTTTCCATATTCTTCTTCTTACATGTGCACATGCAAATTCATGTGCCTACACATGCTCACATGGACATACATGGTTGTGTATGTGCACTGTGCATACATGTTCATGTATGTGCAAGTGAACAAGTATGCATTCACATATGTAGAAGACAGAGCTCAATTTTGAGGCACCACCCATGTTTTGAGACAGGTCTTTCACTGGCCTAGAGCTTACGAAATAGGCCAGGCTGGCCTGTGGGACCCAGGGAGCCGGCTGCCTCTCCCTCCCCAGTGCTGGGATTACAAGCACTTGCCAGCATGTCTGGATTTTTTAAATGTGGGTTCTGAGGCTCAAACTCTGGTGCTCATGCTTGATTAGCAAGTAAGTTATGTGTCTCCAGAGTCAATTCTGAGATTGTTAGAGAAACCGGGGACAATACCTTCGTTAACCGTCTGATGCCTTTCGTTTTTTAATACTCCTCAGGAGAATGACAGAAACCTTGAAAACTAGAAATTCAGTCACACTTCAACTGGCCAGTGATCTCTCTACTAAATGGACTTACAATAGACCAGGAGCCTCCCGGCGATATTACTTACAAGTGTGTTGATAAATATCTTTGGAGCTTTTCATGCCGGAAGAATTAGCGAGTTACTTTGCAGAGGCACACCAGATTTATGGGCCAATAAATAACAGACTAAATAAGTTACAGTCCGAGATCAGCCTGCACAGAGAAACCTGACACCTGGGAGACTATTCCGTGGTAATGAAACGGAAGGCTGTCACCAAAGGCTGTTATCTGTCTGGGTGGGAAAGTGCTCGGTAGAACAGGGAGCGCCCAGGAGGCAGAAAACTGCATTAAAGCCAGGGAAAACTTTGAGTGGATGGCAGATTGTGGACAATAGCTGTGTGATAAAATAAAACTTTCTCAGGAACTCGAGTCTTTGAAACATCACCTCGCAAGTGCTCTGTGGCTTGGATCTGGTGTCTTTATATTCCAGGGCTCTGGGTCTTTTGGATTGGGCAGTAGGTGCCTTCAGATGTGTGGGCAATCTGGGAACATGAGAGCAGGGTCTCTAAGGTAGAATCTGGCTTGTGTGTCCCCATGAAGAATTTCACAAATATTTATAGATGACTCCCAAACTAAGAAGTCCTTCATTGTTCTCCATACCCGTGGCTTACACACACTGCAGCGACATTCCAAGAATACCTACAAAGATACTTGAGATAGGAGGGCAGAATTTCTAAACGATAAGCCCAGAAGCAAGTGGCGAGCTGTGTGTTCACCTCTTCCTTCCTTTCTGTCTGTCTGGGCCATGGGTGATAAGAAAAGTCCTTATCTTAAGAATGTTTCCTTTCGAGCATCATTAATACAGAGAATGCAAACTCTAACAGAGATGAACCTGTGACCACCTTCCTTCTGTAAACAACTACAAAGGGAGCTTTATTCTGGTCTCCAGTGGACATTAGGGAAGATCAGGGGACAGGAAGTGAGGCACAATGCTTAGGAACAGGGACAGAGTTAGAGGGCCTGGGTCAGATGCTCAGATTGCCCCTACTAGCTATATTACAGAAGGTGTCACCCAACTCCGTATTCCTCAGTTCCCTCAACCACCACGCAGTGTTGGAGAAAGACAGCACTATGGAAGAGTTCCTAGAACCTAGCATCACTTGATATGACAACCCAGAACCTAGTATCTGTAACTGTGTGTCTCAGCACCTGATACACACCTCCAACACACAGGGAGTAAACTGAACCCTGCCTCGGTTTTATTTTATTTTTTTTCTTTTCATGTATATGTACATGTGTTGTGCATGCATGTGTGTGTATTGTGAAGGAACACGTGTATGAGTGCATATATATGGGTGTGTGCATGTATAAACCCGAGGTTGATATTAGAAAACTTCCCAGGTCAATCTTCCACTTTATTCTTTGAGGCAGGGTCTTTCAATAAAACCTAAAGTTCATGGACAAAGCTCATCTCACAAGTCAGCGTGCTCTGGGAACCTCCTGTCTCTGCCTTCCCAGGCTGAAGCTAAAGGCAAGATGCCATGGCCACCCACATTTAAGCAGGCTCTAAAGACACAAACTGTACTCTCTTGCTTGTTTTGAACCACTAAGCCATCTCTCCAGCCCTCTTTAGTTTTCTGAGACAGGCTGTCAAGTAACTCAAACTGGCCTCAAACTCCCTTGTGTAGCTGAGGGTGACCTTGAACTCCTGATCCTCCCACTTCTACCTCCTGAGTGCTAGGATTCTATGCTTGCACTACAACACCAGTTTGTGTAGTGCTAGGAATGGAACCCGGGGCTTCCTACACAGTAGTCAAGCACTCTACTAACTGAGCTACATCTTCAGTCTCCCAGTCTCTGTAGTAGGCTTTTGTTAAAGGAGAATGTTTCCTTCTATCTTCAAAGTATGACGTAATTCAAAATGGACCTGGCAGATACACTTCAGAAGGGATTCCAAAGTGAAGGGTCCACACACCTGGGTGGCTCAGCAGCATGCACAACTACAGAGCCATGCACAACATTCTGTGGAAAAGTCGCACTGCTAGAGAAGACAAGCAAAAATCTCAACACAGATGCAAGCCATTTGGGATAAACACCTATGTTATTTTCTTGATGCAGCCCTGATCTCCTTCTGGCTGATAAGACAATGACTATTACAATATCCAGGATGAGTCAAGATTAAGACAAGATTCTGATAGCATCCCTAATTACTCCTTTACTCAAGTAGGGTGTGAACCGTGGTGAGAGCATGACAGGGAACGGATTTCAGAGTACACAGGCTCACTGCTACAACCCCCAGGAGCTGTGAGCTTACTTAATCTCTAGGACATCTGAGATCATGATGTTGCTGGAATGACATTTATCCCATAAAACCCCAGAGTCATCTAGGTTTTTCTTTTTAAACCATCTACTTAGCAGTCACAGCCCTCACTATAGACATTCAGTTCTGTGTCTGGGATAAAGGAACGTGGTGATTTTAATAGGTGCATAAGATACCAGGAGGAAAGACATACAGCTGACATCACAGAAATGGAGACAGACAGGGCTTACAGAGCAAGAGGACACGCAGCCTTGTAGGGATCACGGCAGCCTGCACATACCATTCCCTGTTCCTTTTTACACAACAGGGAGACAAACAAGAGAGAGGCTAAGAGAATATGTGAGATGAGGATGTAAGGGCTAAAGAAACATATGCAGTGAAGTCAGAGAGGGCTCTTGCCTAGAACAGCTTGATGGGGAAGCTAAGGTGACGGTTTAGTCAGAAAACATTTGCCAGAGAAGCATGAGAATCTGAGTTCAAGCCATAGGGAAAACCTGGTGTGAAGGCATGCCCATTCAATTGCAGCACCAGGGAGGGAGGAACAGGCAGGTAGGAATTCCCTAGCCAACAATTTAGTAAAAACAGTGAGCTCCAGGCTAGTGAGAGCCTGTCTCATAAAGCAAGGGGGGCGCTGGAGAGATGGCTCAACATTTAAAAGCTCTTCCTGGTCTTACAGAGGACCCCAGTTCATTCCCAGCACCTATTCGGAGTTGCTCCTGTAACTTCAGCTTAATAGGATCCAAGATTTTCCTTTTATCAGAGGGCTCCTGCCCTCGTGAGCCACCACGTGATTACTGGGAATCTAACTCAGGACCTTTGGAAGAGCAGGCAGTGCTCTTGACTGCTGAGCCATCTCTCCAGTGCCCACACACCCATATACATGATTTTAAAATAAAAATAAGTCTTAAAGGTTTTCTAGTGAAACGTGATGAATGCACTTGAGGAATCCCCATGGTTGATCTCTGGCCTCCACAAGTACAAGCACACATGCCTATGTGCACTGCACACACATGTGCACCTACAGTCATACAAACACACACAAATGAATTATTCATAGGACAATCATATTCTTTGATTCTCAAGCCTACTCTAGGGTAGATAATACACGGCTGTTTACCCAACCGGTGAGGTTACTGGCATTAATGCTAACATAGTTTTAGCTGTGCTATCAAAGGAAATCTAAAAATAAATGTAAAATCAATATCAGTACATTTCTTAAACATTGTGTAGCCTTCTTTGTTCAAAGAGTAAAAGGAAGGAATCAAGGAAGAAATGAGTAAGTGGGGAGGCATATAGGTAAAACACTGTAATACCACCCTCTGTGGTATTACACTGTGAGGCAAGCCTGTTGAAATTACACAAGGAAACAAATTTTTAAACAGCATCCATCACATTTTTAACAATGGACTTTGGTGGGAAACAGGTGGAGAGAGGGCTCAGTGATTAAGCACAAATACCTCTCTTGCAGAGGGCCCAAATTAAGTTCCCAGCACTCATGGTGCCCAGCTAGAATCATAATCACGTACAACTCCAGGGGACCCAACATTCTCTTCTGGGCTCCTCGGGCACTTTCTTACTGTCTGCGTACCCATACAGACACAGACAGACAGACAGACACACACACACACACACACAGAGAGAGAGAGACAGAGACAGAGAGAGAGAGAGAAAAGATGGATGGATGGATGGATGGATGGATGGATGGATGGATGGATGGATGGGTAGATATTTTAAAAAATAAATCTTAAATGTTCTTTAGAAAGAGACTAACATTTTCTTTGTCGGTCACAGGTCACTCACTATGCTTATTTTTGTGTTCTCTGTGGCCTTGGGGGAATGAGAGAACTTCTAGATTGTGTCAGTGAGTGGGAACCAAAAATGTGTTTCCTGGGAGCTGTCCAGCCAGTTCTGGGGCCTCGGGTATTCGCTCTGGCTTTAGAAGGCCTGCAGGTACTTAGAGATCATTCTCTTAGAAGATAGTGACTTTGGAAAGTCACTTAAACTCTCAGTCTTCTTGGAAAGGTGTGTATAAGAATCCTCATATGGGCTGGGAATGCACCTTAGCATGCCCGAAGCCCTGGCTTCCACCGCCAGCAGCCCAGAAACCAGGCATGGTGGTGCATGCCAGTAACCCCAATACACAGGAGGTGGAGGCAGGAGGAACAGAAGGTCAAGGTCATCCTTGGCTATACATGGAGTTCAAGGACAGTCTTGGCTACCTGAAATCTTTAAAAATCAACAAAGCTTTCAGGGCACTGGGGTTCAATTCCCAGCACACAGCAGCTAACAACTGTCTGCAACTTCAGGTACAAGGAATCTGGCATTCTCACAGACGTGCATGCAGGCAAAGACCAATGAGCATGTGTGGACACGTAAATGCACTCACACATATGCTCTCACACATATACACACACAACACTTACCTCATGCAATTATTCTGAGAGTTAAATGAAATTGTGTGTAGAGTTTAACACAGTATGTTTTAGACAATGCTTGGACTATTTACTGACCCTGATTATTATGTCTGTTTTTCTTGTTGGATTTGCAGATATTTTCTTTGAGAAAATTAGTCTATAGTTTAAAATGTTTTGAGGAACTGGAGAAATGGCTCAGTGTTTAAGAGCATAGACTGCTCTTATACAGGAAGGAGTTCATTCTTCATCACCACAATGGGCAGCTCACACCCATCTGAAATTCCAGTCCAAGGGATACAACACCCTCATCTGGCCTGTGCAGTCACCTACACACATGTAGTGCACAGACAGACATTCAGGCAAGCACACATACACATAAATAAAGCCAGATTATTTTTCAAAGAAAGACAAAACTTTGAAACAAATCACTGTACAGGTCCTGGCTCAGCTCTCCTCCGGGATCAGTGTAACCTGAGTGTCTAATGCAGCCAGTGTGATTCCTTCACTCAGCACTCCAGACGCAGACACCCACACCTGCCTGCATGCTCCCGCATATCAGCAGAAAAGAAAATACCAATCTGGACTCGGATTCCAGAGTGAGCCACAGGTGGTATCAAGTGCCAGTTTCTGACAACGGGGCATGAAAGAAATCAATGTTCTTGCCAGTAGTAGAAATATTACCACGGTGTGTCTATTACAAATATTTACTCTGTTCACTGAAATACCAGCAGGCACCAGGGCTCCTATTTGAACACTGCTTTGAGGAGAACTCATTGAGATGACAGAGAAGCGTGGCCTAAGAACATTGTGATTCTACTTGTGGCATACCACACCATCCAGTACAAAGGAAAGCTCAGGAAGACAGAGGAATCATAGCTATCCCCACATCACCAGTCCCCCAAAACAGACCTTGCAAAACGCTTAAAAGAGATTCTTCAATGAGACATGCATGTGAGCAAAGGCTAAGGGGCAATGCCATTGCCAAGCTGCAGGCAAGGTATTGAGTCACTTTTGAGGTCAAACACCTAAGATGGAAAAGATGAAGCACTTAAAATATTTTTTTTAATTTTGTATTTATTTTTTAAATATTTATTTTCAATTTTTGTGTGTGTGTGTGTGTGTGTGTAATATGAGTGTAACTTTCCTGAGACCAGAGGATAGTGTTGGATCCCCTGGAGCTGAAGTTACAGGTAGATCTGAGCTATCCACGGTTAAGTTCTATGAACTGGGGTCCTCTGCAAGAGCAGCGAATGCTCTTAAAGACTCTGCCAAATCTCTTAGACCTAAAATAAAAGTGATAAATCTCTCCACTGGTAGGAATGATAATATTTGTAATTATCTATAATTTCTGGGAGGGTATGTGGCATAATAATAAAGATGACTAGGTGGCACTTTAGGCTTGCTCTCTGTGTATGTGTGTGTGCGTGTGAGAGAGAGTGTGTATGTGTGTATACATATGTGTGGCTAACTACTCACATGTGCATGTGGAAGTTAGAAATCAATGTTCAGTGTCTTCTTTGATAGCTCTCTGCGTCAGTTTTTGAGACACTGATCCTGGAGAGCCCCAATTCAAGGGCTCCTCCCATGCCCCCCCCCCGGCATACAGGGATGTGCTGCCACACCCAACTTCCTATGTGCAGACTAGGGATCGGATTGTAGCCGGCAGCTTATTAATCAGCCATCCCCGATTTCTTTAGTTCTTTCTTTGTTGCTCTTTGTTTGTTTGTTAATTTGCTATTCTTGTGATTATTTTTAAAAAACAACTCAATATATTCACTCATATTTAAAAACCTGGCTCCGATCATTTTGGTTTTCTCCGAGGAGTTGGTAGATCAACACAAGCGTATGGAAATGAAGCCGAGGTATCCGTGCTTCCTGACCAGGAGGCATGATAAGTCGTCTCGAGACCGTTTGATCTTATTGCCATTTCTGCTGAACGCTCCCAGTCATGTGTGGATACAGAGTGCCTTTTATTCCAGAACTTCTAGAGAGGAGATTGTATCAACAGAAACTCAGCCACAGCACCTAAAAGGCGGCATTAATACCCATCCTAGGATATTATATAAAATATCGGACTGGAACGCAAATTTTCCTGTAGCCTCCCACTAAGAGGCTCATCTTTCATAATTTTAACTGTGAGAGGAGAGGGTCTGATCTTTCACAATGGAAAGGGTGAACTAATTGGTTTGCCTCCTTTGGTTTCTTATCAGCGATGAGACGAGATGGACTTGGGCTCAGTGGTGACAGTGGTGGACTGCAGGAGCTCCGGACGGACAAAGCTGGAGAACGATGTTAGGGGCAGCGGTGCCGGCTCCACACCTAAGGGACCAGACAGCCCAGGGACAAAGACTGCTCTGTGACACTTAGATCACCCTGCAGCACCCCGGGTCATTGACAGAATGTCCATCCCTATGCAGGAAACGAAGGGCAGTGACAACAGCCCTCTGACCTGTCCCTTCAGGAGCCCGTGTACCAACACAGTGATTCTTGCTGTTGAGAAGCTTCCACCCACCTGTCACGGCCGCATCTGGCCTGCCCACACACCTCCACAGTGAGGCTCCAGCTCAGGTGTTCCTTCCTTCACAAGTGTTTGCACCGCTCAACCAGCCGCAGGCCACACACTGCAGACTGATATTTAGGATGTCAGAGCTCAGGAGGGTTTATACCATTAGCCCAAATATTTTAAAACCCAGACTGACTGGCCAGGATAACAACTCCCATACAATGACAATGTCCACAGAACTCTCCCTTTTGGGGGGTTTTCTGGAAGCAATTTTTCTCTTTGGGTTAAGCCTGAAATTTCACTGCACTAGATCCCCACATAATCTGGTAATTGCCTTGTCTCCGGTGCAAATTTCCTCCGCACTGATGGTGTCTGTAGGGTACTCACAGCCGTTCACTTCTGTAGTGCCCGCTTGGGGACACCTCTCAGACACAACAACCTACACACACATACATGTGAACACACGAACACACATACAACTATCCCCAAACACACAAACTATATGTGCACACATACATCTACATAAACATACACACGAACAAACGCACAAATAAACACATGCACACAAATATATCTACATGTACACATATGCATGAATGCACACATGTGCACTCATGCATCTACACATATGCATACACATACTCATGCATAAGTGCATACATTCACATGCATAAACATATACACATGTACACGCATACACATAAGCAGTATACACATGTTATATATACACATGCATATACACACATACATGATCACATGAACATACATGCTCACATATACACACATACTAAAGTCAACCAGGTCTAACTTCTTTCCTCTCTCATAACTAATATGGTTGCTAACGAGTAGCTGAAATCGACTAATTTGTCATTTGCCAGAACAGCAGGGCCATGTGACTAGAATAGAAACCTGGAGTCATGGCTGGTCCTCACTGGAAAGACTGTGCGACCATCAGTGCTCCCTAGAGAAGTTCTGAAAGCGGAGATGGCAGATGACTAAGGAGGGCAAGATGTGTACAGGTTCTGCAGTGGGCAGAACTGTCGGTGTCTTCTCACCAACTGCGTCAGTTCTGAAACGAGAGCTCCTGGGGTAGAAGATGTTGTCTCAGTTTACAGAGTGAACACTTAGCATGCACAAAGCCCTGGATTCCATCTCCAGCTCTGCTAAGGCAGACAATGATGGCAGAGCCTGGTGTCCCAGCACTGACAAGATGGAGGCAAGAGAATCAATCAGGAGTTCATTCTAGCACTGTGATGGTGGGATGGAGATAAGATGACCAGGAGTTTAAGAGTTTAAGGTCATCCTGGCTACATGGTTCGAGGCCAATCTTGACTAGCTAAGATCCTATTCAGAAGAAGAAGGAGAAGGAGAAGAAGAAGAGAAGGAAAGGAGAGGAGAGGAGAGGAGAGGAGAGGAGAGGAGAGGAGAGGAGAGGAGAGGAGAGGAGAGGAGAGGAGAGGAGAGGAGAGGAGAGGAGAGGAAAAATCTAAAACAATTTCATTGAGAAGTTCTACAGCTGGCGCCAAGAAAGGTGAATTGCCTGGAGGTAGCCTGCAGCAGTCCTGGGAGCATCAGGTGAATGTGACATACAACCTTTCTTCCCAGCTAAAACATCAGACACAAAACATGCTGTCACACACTGAAAAGGCAGGCATTGTGCCCCGCCCCCCGCCCCCCCCCCCCCAGCTCTGTACAGTGACGAAAAATGGGCCAGGTGCCCAAATCGGGATAGAAAGGAAGGAAGGGCCAGGAGGAAAAGAAGAGCAGCCTTATGTTGATCTGGCTGAACTAATAAAGACCCCACACGGTCCTACACGTTAGAGGCAATGATGATGAACCAAGATGCCCTCTGTGTCCCCTGAGGCTGCTGCAGCCGGGCAGTAGGCGCTGATGTCAGCCTTGCCTGTCCTCTAGCCTTTGATGGCCCCGTTATCCTATGTGCTCCTAGACCGAGGAGGAGCTGTGTGTGTATAAGTACGCATGCACATATGTGCATGCTGTCTGTGTAGACACGTGCCAGGACCTGGAGCTTGCTGAGTCAGCTGGGCTGGCTAAGCCGTGAACCCTGTCTCCACCTCCCTGGGGCTGGGGTTACAGCTAGGTACTGCCACATTCAGCATTTTTATATGCATCTTGGGAGTTGAGTTCAGGTTCTCGCGTTTGCAAGGCACCTCCAGCTCCTCCTCTCTGCTACCCTGGAAATGAGGCAAGACAGCACGGGGTCCATAAGCATTTCCGGAAGCAGTTTAGAAGACTCATGTTCCTCTGAGAGGAGCAAGGCTTAATTAAAAGGGCTGGTCTAGGCAAAGAGCTCCTGGGCAGCTCGCGCTGTGCTATGTCAAGCAGCTGCCTGGGAAAGGGGTCTGCTAGAATGGTCTCATCACAGAAGGGACTCTGGCCAATTGCGTGAGCATTTCTGAATTTTCATTTCTAGCAAAGATTAGATCATTTTAAGTTGATCTAGATGTTGGTTGTTTTTAACCCCCCACCGCCCCCCCAAAAATAACACGTGCTGAGACACAGCTTTTCTTTACCTATGTATTGTGTCCAGTGGCACAAACCAAAATGAGAACCTTAAGCTGGTGACTGTTGACTGTCTCAAAGCAATCTAGTGTATGTGCATGTATGTGTGTGTGTGCGCGCGCGCGAGCATGCACACAAGTGTATATGCAGGTTTGTTTAAATGGGTATGTGTCTATGTATTAATGCACAATTGTGGAGGTCACAAGTCAACCTTTGGTGTCATTCCTCAGGCACCATCCATCTTGATTTCTGAGACAAGGTCTCACTCTTATTGACTCTGAACTCACTAAATAGGCTAAATTAGTAAGCCAGTGAACTCAGTGCGCCCCCTGCCTCTACCTCTCTATTTCTGTGACTGCATGCATGCTGCCCACCGTGTGTGTGTGTGTGTGTGTGTGTGTGTGTGTGTTGGTATTTGCAGGTAAGCACCAGCACCCACAGAGGGCAGAAGAGGGCAATGGATTTTTTGCAGCTGGTGCTACAGGTAATCGTGAGCCTCCTGATGTGGCTGCTGGAAGTCAAATTTGAGTCCTCAGCAAGAACAGTATCCACTCTTTGCTGAGCCATCTCTCCAGCCCTACGTTTGATATTTTTATATGGATCCTGGCATCAGATCCAGGTCCTCATCCTTGTAAGGCAAGAGCTGTACAAATTGACCCATCATTCCAGCATTCAGATGACTACTCTTAATTTCATGAAGATTATTAATCAGCACACAACAAAAGACACAGCTAGTGTGACATTCTGTGACACTCCAATACACATTAAGCACAGAAAATTGCTTTTCTACATGGTTTTTTTGAAGAATTTTTTTTTCAAAATATTCTGCTTCTCATAATTGATCTACTCAAGCTTTTAAGGAGCTCTGTACAACAAAAATAAAACAGATTACAGGTGTTATTATTGTTTCTTACAGTGCCCGCATTTCCAGGTATTACTTTAAAACAGTGGTTTAGGAGGTGAATGGAGAAGCTGGTCCTCTCTTTGCCATCCCTCTCACCTGAGGCTGACGACCTCTGCCCTCTTCATCCCTGCAATTGCTAAAGGGATCAGAGAGATATGGATGTGAGGCTCCCACCTAAAGCAGAGAAACCTTAGTAGTTCCCAGACATCCTCTGCTGGGCCTGGCCAGGTAACTGTGATTGCTTCCTTTCTCTGACTTGTACTCTTTGTCTTTCTATTTTATTGACTCAAGAAGAACAGGAGTCAGGTCTTACTCCAAAATTGCCTGGCACTGCCTCTGAGCTCACCCCCAACACTGGGGCGCAGGGGCACCATGGCGACTGAGCTAATCACCTGTCTTCTTCACGTTCCCTCAGTAGCTCCTCTATTCTCACACACTGTGCAAGTGTTTCAACTAATGTTTCATCCTTACGATCTCAAAAATGGTCAGGCAAGATGACTCAGGAGGCCAAGGCATTTGCTGCCAATCCCAATAGCCTGAGTTCATACCCGGAAAGTGACTATTCCCCAGAGCTGCTATCTAAGCTCTACACCACGCCACCACACACACTCTCTCCCCCTCCTCTTCCCCTTCTCTCCCTCTCCCCACTCTCTCACCAATATGAACCCAGAGACCAGCAAGCAAGTAAAGGTGATTGCTGCCAAACCTAACAACCTGAGTTTGATTCCCAGCCCCATGTGGTGGAAGAAGAGAACTGAGTTCTGCGGTTGTCCTCTGACCTCCACATACGTACACACTAAAGCACACACAGTGGGGGAGGGGCAAGCGAACACACACAAAACAAAGAAATAAAATGTGATTTTTAAAAATCGGGAGAAGCTAGAATGGACACCATCTGATGACAAAGACCAAACCTCCCAAATTATTTCATGAGCTTCACATGACGATAGTGAACATTTTTTGTGTTTAAATATGAATCAAATTAAATTAAAATTAAACACTCAGGGAGGGAAACACTTCTATAAAGACCAGGCAAGGAGATAAGTGGCACACAGTATTGTATAATTTAACTTTTATTCATCATGTTTCTCTACCTTGAGACAGTTCCCATATCTAGGCAGTTCTCAGTCAACGTGAGGGAGATGTTTCTGTGCCGACACTGTGAATGTTTTGTAAGCTGGATCTTTCAGCACTCTGCATATGAAACCAATCTCAGAATCTGGAAAACCTGACACTGTAGGCTGATTTGGAGGACAAAAGATGTTAAGGATAAAATGGAAAAGAAAAAAACTTTTTTAAAAAAAATGAAACTATGCTAAATATTAGTTTTGAACTAGTTCACATCTATCTGATAATTCCCATCAAAGTCGTACGGTGGGGAAGAACCAGGGTTCCTTGGGGCAGAGGCTGGGGAGCAGAAACAGGAACTCCCTGGAATGCTCATGTTCTCTGCTTCCTGGCTGGAATGCAGTGTGGCCTCCCACCACACCTCGGCACCATGTCTTCCTGGAACGAAGCCTTCTCTGCCTTTAAGCTGCCTTGCTGGTTTTTGCATTGCTATGGTTTCTTTTTACAGCCATAAGAAAAGTTTCTGATATACAACTGAGCATGGCCAAAATCACCAAACCTTAAGCCCAAATGATCTTTAGACACAAAATGAACCTTTCTTCTTTGTAAATTGATTATCTCGGGTGTTTTGCGTCAGTGATGGAAAAGTCAGCTGGTGTAACAGTCTTGATGTAACTGCCTAAGGCTGGGCTTCACACAGCATTCCCTAATGGTCTTAGTTCATTGCTGAACAGGCGCATCTCAGTAAAGCCCACCGCCTACCACTAAGCACACTATAAACATACTGACATGAAACAATGGACATCAAAACCTAAAGAAAACATGTCTTAAATCTGAAATCTGCCTCATTTTATGTCAATTGTACACATCCAAGAGGAGGGAACCCCAGTTGAGAAAATGCTCCCATAAAATAGGGCTGTAGAAAAGCCTGTAGATCATTTTCTCAAAGAGCAGTTGATGAAGGAGAGCCCAGTGTGGGCAGGGCCTTCCCTGGGCTGGTGGTCCTGGGTTCTGTAAGAGATCAGGCTGAGAAAACCATGCGGAAGCAAACAGTAAGCAGCGCCCCTCGATGACTGTATCAGCTCCCGCCTTAAGATCCCAATACCATTTGATTTCCATCCTGACTAAAACCAAGTAGGGAAAGCACAACATATGAGCTTCCAGCACCTCTGAGTCCTTCCAGCACGGGATGCTCATGGATGATTGTCTGCTGAACTATCAGGAACCCTCACTGACACCAGAAACTGCTCTCTGTCCTTGGTCCCTGCTTCTTCTTCTCAACGCCAGCATGAAGATCCAGAGCTCAGGATGGGGAGATAGCTCAATGCATGAAGCTTTTGCCATCCAAGCAAGGGAAGAGATCTGACCTGAAGCACATGTGTGTAAATGCCATCCGCTCCTAAAGACAGCCTCGGAGGATGCCTGGAGCAGGGCACCCAGCTAGACTTGTTGGCAGGCTCTGACCTCAGAGAGGGACTGAGGAAGACTCCAGATATCAACCTCAGGCCTCCACATACACATGTGTGCATGAACACATGTGCACACACGTGCACACAACACTCACAGACATGAAAAGAAGATCTGAAGATTGTGGGCCCTCAGGCAGAAGCAATTAGAAATAATGGATTCTTACTAAGAATATGTAAAGGAATTTTATATCAGAGTTGTGGGACAACAACAAAATATCTGAATGAGATTTTCCAGACCACAGGGATATAGATTCTTGCTTGGCTGGGAATACTAGACCCAGATATAGCTGACATTTGTAGCAGTCCAACATTTGGGGCTCTCCCTCCAGTGAGAGCCTCTTGTTTGTCAAACAAACAAAGAAACACATTTGATTTCAGGCTAAAAATATTCTGGATAGGGGAATACAGAGGTAGCAGTTCCTTTTAATGATACGACCTGGATTTTAAAGCATTCTGCTCACAAGATCGATGCATGTGGGGGATCATAGACTGCAACTCCTGACCTCACCCCTTCCTCTCCTGGAGGCCATATTGATTTCAATGACAGAGATTGAACTATGTAATTGACATAATTATACATCGTCCAGATCTCAGCCAGAAGTTTTACACAATTTTCTTCCAAAACAAGGTATAAAACTTGAAAGCAAGGGACTCTCAAAGGTTGCATAGCACTGTTTGCACTGGTTTTCTCCTGAGCATGTGTATGTGTGCGTGTGTGTCTGTGTGTGCGCTTGTTCACTTGCAGTTACACGTCTGTGCACATGTGCAGGTCCGAGGACAACTCTGCTGTCATTCTTCACATGCCATCCATACTGGTTTTCGAGACCAAGTCTCTCACTAGCATGGAGCTCATTAAGTATGCTCGGCTAACTGGCCAGCGAATTCTAAGTGTCCTGCCTCTGCCTCCCCAGCACTGGCATTACATGTGTGACCCCTCTTGCAGCGTTTTATTTTATTTTATTGAGCTCGACATTTTTCTCTGCTCCCCTCCATAACTCTCCCCTCCCCTTTAACTCTCTCCCATGCTCCAAATTTACTCAGAAGATCTTGTCTTTTTCCACTTCCTAAGTAGATTAGATCCATATGAATGTCTCTTACCATTGTTGTCTAGGTTCTCTGGGACTGATTTGTAGGCTAGTTTTCTTTGCTTTATGTTTAAAATCCACTTATGAGTGACTACATATGATAATTGTCTTTCTGGGTCTGGGTTACCTCACTGAATATGATGTTTTCTAGCTCCATCCATTTGCCTGCTAATTTCAAGATGTCGTTATTTTTTTCTGCTGTGTAGTACTCCATTGTGTAAATGTACCACATTTTCCTTATCCATTCTTCAGTCGAGAGGCATTTAGGTTGTTTCCAGGTTCCAGCTCTGACAAACAAAGCTGCTATGAACATAGTTGAGCACATGTCCTTGTAGCACGATTGAGCATCCTTTGGATATATACCCAAAAGTAATATTGCTGGGTTTTGAGGAAGGTTGTTTCCTAATTTTCTGAGGAATCTTTTGCAGCCTTTTGACCTGGCTCCCAGGGCTAGGACTTGGGTCCTCGTGCATGCACTGCAAACACATTACTGACTGAGCTGTCACTCTCTGACCCAGCACACTCTCCGTTCATCAGCCCAAACTCCTGGCCACGGTGGGAAGCCTGTTCCTCTAGGCTTGGCCACTACAAGTTTCAAGCAACACAACTCCTCTCATGCGGTCTCAGGAGCTCTGTGGAGAGTTCTCATCACAAGGATGGAAGAGGAACCTCACAGCCACACCCAAAATATCTAAATTTGGCCTTTGGGGCCAACACTGGCCTAGCTGAACATCTCCCAGTAAACACATACCCAAACAACCTTTGAAGATTAGAAATTAAAAGGCTTATTTGCAGCTCAAGCCTGCCCATAGTCTTCAGGCTAACATTCCAAACTCCATCAACTAAGCTTCAGGTAATATCACCTTGCATTACGTTATAATCTCAACCATTACTTTCTGAATACATTCCAGTGCATCCATCAAGTTCAGGAGCTGATCCCTGCTGAACACGCCCATTCTGCACATAATTGGACTGATCCAATACAGAAGAAGAGGAAAACCTCCCTCATCCCATCAATGTAGCCTCCGGTAATGCTACCTTTCTAGGAGACAGTCCCATTAAGATTACTGTTAAGTATTTAAATATATATTGTGGCAAAGCAAAAGCCTTCTGATGATATGGATTTAGAACCATGCCAGACTTTATTTGTTTAAAATATGCTTCTAAAATACATTTAACATCTTGTTTTGGCTAAAACTTTGTGTGCAGGGGTATGTGCACAGGTATGTACGAAGATGGACTCCGGGCATGAGAACAGAGAAGGGTATCCGACCTCCCATCTATCACTATCTGTCTTATGCTCGGGGACTCACCACTTTAGCTCGATTACCTGGCCAGTGAGTCTAAGGACCAGTCTGTCTTCATATCCCCAGCGCTAGCATCACAAAGGTGTGTTGCCACACTCGGCTTTTGCCTGTGAGTTCTGGAGATCAATAACAGGTGGAGGAAGAGAATTGCCCATGTACCACACGTCCCTTCAGTCTGCCCAGGCTCTAAAGTGCCCAGGGATGCAGGGCCTGGCCCTGGCCCTGAGCTCTCTCCATGTTGCACACGTAATCACGTCAGTGTAGACAAACATGGATCCATTAACAGAAGATGCACTCGATTCACAGATTTTAAAGAGATTTCCTGGGACCGTGTTGATGCATGAGTATATGAACGTGTATGGGCAAGCATGTAAACATGCATGTGTGTGTGCATGTATGTACACGCGTGTACAGGCACACTTGTGTGTGAAGGCTGGAGGAGGACTCTTACTGTAGCTTCTCTTTGCATGCTGTTCGCTTTGGATTGCTTGGTTTCTCACCTGCGGCTCACCAATTAGGCTCACCAGCTAGCTAAGGAGCCCCAGGGACCCCTATTTCCACCCCCACAGAGCAGGGATTCCAGGAGGACATGTCCTCTGCCATGCCTGGCTTCTTATAGGTTCTGAGGCTCAAATGCAGGTCCCTGTGCTTGCCATACGAGCACCTCACTGACTGAACTATCTCCTCGGCCCCAAAGAAAAAGTTTTAACTAATCTCTGCCCTCAATGGGGACAAGAGCAGACAAGGCAAAATGTCCATTTCTCTCCTTCTTGGTCTTTTGTGCAGTCCTCGTCTTGATTTTTAACTGAAATGAATGCTGTCTCCCTGGGTCGATGTGTCGCTGAAGCTATGCTCCTGGCAGACTCTCCAGTAGCACAGAGGGCACTCTCCAGAGCAGGAAAGCTTGCAATCAGCACAGTCCAATCAGGGCTACTTACAAAGCCCTCCTCACTCTCACCTGATGGTCACAGCGCTGAACCACCTTTACATTAGCAGTGCTCCGTAAATACAAAGCCAGTTCACCGAAGACCATATCTCACCACACTATTGGCTGCTGTTCACATTGCAGGGAACTGAAGGCCAGCATTCCAGTGAGCTGGGTCAGGATGTAATCATGTGCAGACATCTGAGGGGCAAAGAGGATCCTCTCCAGCAATCAGCTTCATCATTGAAAATCAAGTAGTTTCTACAGAGAGGTGAGGGGCCAGTCTTCTAGTTGAACATTTCCCCAGAATGCCACACTACATATGGCCATGTACCAATGACTCCAAGGTGCCAAAATTTCTCTCTCTCTCTCTCTCTCTCTCTCTCTCTCTCTCTCTCTCTCTCTCTCTCTCTGTGTGTGTGTGTGTGTGTGTGTGTGTTGTATGTGCACATGCTCATGTACATGTGAATGTAATACCCAAGGACACCAGGAGATGGTATCAGATCCCTTGGAGCTGGAGTTACAGACTTCTGTGAGCCTCTTGGCCTGGATGCTGAGAATTGAACTGGGGTCCTTGGGAAGAACGCTAAGCATTCCTAACCACTGGGCCATCTCACCAGATCTCCCTCCTCTTCATCTGTTACAGTATTTCAACTTTACTGAGAATGTATCATTTCATTGGGGTTTTAGCTAAGTCTTTTCCTTCTATAGCCAGAGAGAGAGAGAGAGAGAAGAGAAGAGAAGAGAAGAGAAGAGAAGAGAAGAGAAGAGAAGAGAAGAGAAGAGAAGAGAAGAGAAGAGAAGAGAAAGAGAGAGAGAGAGAGAGGACAGACATATCAGAATCTATCAACTAAATAACTCACATCTCAGGCAGCTCCACAGCTCAGATACTCAAGCTGGAAAGTTCCAGATGCTTCCTGACTGCTGCCCTAGACCACCTGCATGATTCACCAACCAAAATGTGACTCAGAGCATCACTGAGAACAAGGCTCTTCTACCCAAGGGATGATGGAAATGTTCAACATTTGCTTTCTGTTGTGATCTGAATGTAAAATAGCCCCTACCCCACAGGCCCATATGTTTTGACACTGTCTCTAGTTGGCAGTGTTGTTTTGCAGGGTCCCAGATCTTTAGGTGGTGGAACTTTGCTGGAGGAAGAGAGAGGGTCACTCGGAGTGGGCCTTAAGGTTTATAGCTTCGTCACACTTCATGTCTGCTCTCTGATGCAATGTGACCAGCTGGCCCCTGCTTCCATGCTCATTCCTTCCCTACAGTGACAAACTCATGCAGTGACGAATACGCTATATGACATACACCATGACAAACTGTGTCCCTTCTTAAGTGTGAGCCAAAACAAACACTTCTTTCCTCTTGCTGCCTTCATAGGTCACCTTCTATGTGTGTGTGCCTGCATGTGCCCAGTCATGTATGCACACCTGTATACTGCATATGGATGTACATGCATGTCTACAGGGCAGAGGCCAACCTCAGTGGTCAATTGTTAGATACAATGAATCTCAGATTTGAGTCGACATGAGAACCACCTGGAAGGTTTCCAAATGAGTATTTTGTATAATATGAGTATTTGGTATAAACTATACCCCCAATACATCCAGGGTCCTGATCAACATCACATGCAGTGTCTAAGTGAGGACACCATGGGGCTGGAGAAATGTTGGTAAAGAGCTTGCTGGTCAAGCATGAGAAAGTCCTAAGTGTGATTCCCCAGAACCCGTGTATAAAGCCCAGATGTGGTGCTACATGAACTTGGGATCCCAGTACTGAGGAAACGTCACTGCTCATGTGGTGTCAGCTCACAGGATGAAAATGCTCCTCTCTGGGATAATGTTTCTCATATTCTCATGGATGCCCTTAGCTGACATTCATGGAATGAGGACACGTCTAATTCCTTCACTGAGTAACTTTAAGTATCAGTGTAGTTGAAAGGAGATGGATGTTATTCAAGAGCTAGACTATACTTTAGAGCTCCGAAAAAAGAAAAAAAAAAGAAGAGCTCCTGATGGGCTATCCAGTCCCAAATCTCAGCCCTAAACAGAGATATACAAGTAATACCAACTGAACTAGGCGCTCTCTGTCTTTCTCCCTCCCTCCCTCCCTCCCTCTCTCCCTCCCTTCCTCTCTCGCTCCCTCCCCTCTCTCTCTCTCCCCCCTCTGTCTCTCTCCTTTCTGTGTAACAATAACCAAACAGGTTATGAATTTTAGAGGGAGTGGAGGGCACAGGAGGAGCTGGAGGAGGAAGAGTGTGAAGGAAATGATGTAAACACAGTACTCACATAGAAAATTAAAGAGTAACATAAATGTAAAAGATAAAAAGTAACAGCTGTTGAAGGATGCCCAGTCCTCCAGTCTCCATTCTCATAATCAACATTGGTTCTTCTTCCTCTGCCTCACCGACTTGCTTATCAAAATCATTTTTCATAGAGTATCCCAGACATAACCATTTTCTATCCGTCATTGTCAAGCTGCACACATCACCCGGCCATTAAAAAGGACAGGTATGTTTGTTTCTAATACTTTACCTTGGGCTAAAGAAGCTAGGCCTCTATGATAAGAAGCTAAGAAATTAAGCTTATAATGTTCACTCTTCTAAATGAAGAAACAACAATATATCTTTTAGAAGCAGGGGATGGACAGTGGATTGTGTAATTGACATAGAATTAGGCATTATGAGGTAATATCAAGTTCAAAAACATCTAACTTCCAAACAAGTATTTGGTATGAATTACATCCCAATACACTTTGGGTTCGGGTCAACATCACATGAATTATCTGAATTAAGACACCATAGTGCTGGAGGGATGACTGAGTGAGCAAAGTGCTTGCTGAGCAAGCATGGGGACCTACGTTTGTGTCCCCAGAACCCAGTGGTGCCACTTAACACTTGGAATTCCAGTGAAGATACAGTGACCGGAGGATCCCGGTGGCTCACCGGCCAGTCATACTCTGTGATCTTCAGGTTCAACGAAAGACCCTGCCCTGCCTCAGAATATAAATTGACTAGTTATGGAAGAAGACATCTAATATCACACACACACACACACACACACACACACACACACACCACAGGGGGTGAGACTGGGAAAAGTCAAGCAGAGGACTGCAGGATACTGGAGAGCCTCCCCTAGTGTTCTTAGCTCTTGATACGTGCATCTCATCTCATCAGTGTTTACACTGAGCCATGTCATGTCTACTGAACACTCAACCTACACAACATGCAAATGTTTTCACAGTTTATATACATAAACTCCTCTCTGCTCACAGGGTGTTGCTCAGCCCTTCACATTCCAGCTTCTAGTTTCTGTAGAAGCTGAAGTGCTGTTAACATGGCCAAGGTCTTTAAAATAATCAGACCTGTCATATAACTGAGGCCCAACTAGATGTAAACATCTGTGTACTCTAGACACGTGTAACAGTTCAAGGGTGCCTGCAAAGACAGTTGTGGATCTATACACAAGGATTTCTCCAACTTCTTTAAAGGTCCCCAGAGAGCTGAGGATCAAAACTTGGGCTCTTATGCAAACTCTTCACCCAGAAGGCCATTTTCTTAGCCCTCCAGAATATCCTTTGTGAAATGGCCAAAAGAGAAAGCACCACAATTTTGGCATGATCATGGCATCTCAAGTGTTGATGATGATCTACTGAAGAACCTGAGATGACCCCTGCCAGTACAGACATGGTTCCTTCCTCAATTCAAGGGTGGCTTATCAATGTATCACTATAATATTAAATCATGCCTTTGTCTTCTTCCACTTATTAGAGATGATTTTAGTCATGATCAGATTTAAAAATTTTAACTTTAGGGGGCTGGAGAGATGGCTCAGTTGTTAAGAGCACTGCCTGCTCTTCCAAAGGTCCTGAGTTCAATTCCCAGCAACCACATGGTGGCTCACAACCATCTGTAATGGGATCTGGTGCCCCCTTCTGGCCTGCAGGCATACATGAAGAGAGAATATTGAGAATACTGTATACATAATAAATAAACCTTTAAAAAAAATTTTCACTTTAAACGTTTCATCTGTGTATACATTGTACATTGAGCATATACCATCTCCCTATCCCTCCCCCATCACCATTATTCCCTCTGTCATTTTAGACACTTCTACTTCCATGGCCTCAATATATATAATATCCCATGCACCTACATAACATTTAGGAACCACAAATGGCTTAATTCATTTAACATGGTTACCTCAGGTTACATCCATTTTTCTACAAAAGACATGACTTCTATCTTAGTCAATGTTCTCTTGCTTTAAAAAGATACTATGACCAATGGAACTTTTATAAGAGGCAACATTTAATCGGGGCTGGCTTACAATTTCAGAGGTTTAGTTCATTTTCAGCATAGTAAGAAGCATGGTCAATGGCATCATCACTCTGTGATTCCAAGTTAAGACTCATAGCACACAAAAATGAAAGCTCTAACCTGTCGCAGATTCTGGGAGTTCCCTTATAGTTTATAGGCTGTCTAACAGTGGTTCTCAATCTGTGGGTCACAACCCCTTTGCCAAATTCTATCTCCAAAAAAAAATTACATAACAATTCATAGTGGAAGTAAAATTATAGTTATGAAGTTTCAATCAAAACAATTTTGTGGTTGGGGGTCACCACAATACAAGAAACTGTATTAAAGAGTCATAGTTGAGAACCACTGCTTTATAAGGAAAACCTCTGTGCTATAGAGATAACACAAAGGTAAAGGCCATATCCCAGAATCCTTCCAGGAAATGGAAGAAATGGAGCAGAAGTTACAGGCATTACCACAGCGGGGCTTCTGAGAGAACTCCTGGAGATGTTTCTACGCCTGACCCTCTTCTTTATTCTTCTTCCTGTCTAGACACTCTGCCTGAAATAGCAGTGAAAGTGACTTACAATGTGGAAACCAAAAAAGGTTAGGAGGGCTGGGGCGATGACTCAGTAGGTAAAGTGCTGGCCACACAAGCATGAGGACCCGAGTTCAAACCCCAGGTCTCACATAAAAGGAATCCATGTGCGAGGGTGTGTGCCGAGGAAGCAGAGAAAGGTGGAGTCCTGGGGGCACCCTGGCCAGCCAGCCTAGCCTACTTGGCAAGGTCTAGGTTAGTGGGAGACACTGTCTCAAAAAAAGATGTACAGGACCTGAGGAATGACAGGTAAGGTTGTCCTCTGACTTCCATACACATGTGCACACATATGTATATACACACACACATATGTGCACACATTGTAGGTATATGTTCACAAATGTGTAAACCCACACAGGGTGACACGTACACACACACACAGACACACACACACACACAGACACTCAGAAGAATGGTGAGAAGACAGATATAAAAACTGTAGCTGCCTGGTGACACCCAAGGCCACAAATACTATCAACCTCTGGAACTTCTGTTTTACAGGAAATCAAATCCTTTCATATACATAAGCCACAGTATCTTAGGCCTGCTGCTTGAAGGGGTATACAACCCCTAACTGACATAATAGCTTCATTAGCCTGAGAATTAGAAGGTGAAGCTGACCGCAAATAGGAAATACATCAGCCACAAACTGTTTCTTCCTTTTCCGAGCACAGACTCGATAAAGCAAACACAGTTTCTCAACTGGATCTGTTTATTTATTTATTTATTTTAAACACTGGCCAAACGGGAAAGGCAATTTAGTAGTCCTTGCAGATACTACACACACATATTCAACCACATTGCTCTCCATGGCCAGACAGAAGTGAACAGGACAGTAGATACATTGCTAGAGGGGTAAGATATTTATATTCCAGTTCCTGTTAGGTTTCAGCAGTGTCTTTTCTGACCCCCCCAGCAAAGAGCTTCCCCACAGGCAGCACGGTAGGGAAGCATTCTCATGCAAGAGAAGACACTCGTCCGGACTGAGAAGCATCCTATTTCATACACAAGAGGGGTTTGACTTCCCTTGGGAATTATGTGATGAGAATACAGCTTCCATCAGACACAACAGTTCCCACTGGGCCTGCTGGTGCCGGGGACGACTGGATTAAATAGTTTCTGATAGCCTTATCAGGGCTCCAGTCCCCGTGATCTTTATTAACCTCCACTAATCACGCAATCATCTATCCATTCTGTAAGTGAACGAACAGCATCGTAAGATAATAGCTTCCAGGGTCTGGAAAAGCCGAAGGTAAAAATGACCTTCGAGAATCCCCTTCTGAGGGGCATGGAAGGCTTCTGTGAAAATCCCTATCCCGATCCCATACCACCACTCCCTTCAAAAAAAACTAACAGCCTACAAAAGAAAGCCATCAAAGAGAACTCGTAAAATTGTGATAAGGATGCTGAAATGTAGCTCTCCACAGCTGAAGGTCTCTGGTGGGGTACAGGTGGAGAAGGACTCAATTTTCTTCAGGGGGCAGACCACTGGGAGCTTAACCATGCTCCAGTAAGTATATGGCCAACAGAAATTGAATTTTTTTTAAATTTTGTTGTTGGGGAAGTTATAAGGGCAGGGAGGGCAGACAGACATGGATTAGAAAGGGTATGTGATCAGAGAAGATGAGGTGAAATTCCCAAAGTATCAATGAAAATATTATATTGAAAAAAAAATTCTCTTTCTTCTCTTGGTGAGACACTAAATCCCACCACTGAGGGTAATTTCTTTCTGGTGTTTCAGGAAAGATGCTCACAGAAACAGCTGTGCTGCCTCCAAGGTAGGACAGCAATGTAGCCTCCCACCACACTAGTTAGCATGGAATGCTCCAGAAAGATTCTAGAGCTAGGGCTGGGGAGATGATTCAGCTGCTTAAATACTTGCTGCTCATGCACAAGATTCTAAGTGTGGATTCCCAGCACTTAGATTTATTTATCTATTGTTGTGTGTGTGTGTGTGTGTGCATTTGACCTATGTGTATACGGTGTCAAGGTATGTGTTTGGGTGGGTGCTGTGCCTGTGCACTCAAGAGACCAGAGAAAGATCTCTAGCCCTTTCCCCCTTATCCCCTGAAGACAGAACAGTGCAGGGGATATAATATAAATCCCCTGGCTTTTTGTGTGGGCGCTGGGACAGGAACTGAGTTCCTCGGGCTTGCAGAGGTAGTGCTCTCACTCACTGAGCCACCTCTCACCTCCACCTGAAGTCATCTCCTAAGCATCAAGTACAAGCTAAGAATGTGAGGTACACGATATACTGAGCATCCAGATGTTTCCGATGTGCACAGTAAGTTGAAAAATTGGAGAAAACCACAAGATCATCGCAATCAAACAAAAATAGTTGGAGACCAGAATGGAAGACAGGTTCTGCCCCTTCGCATGTCACACACTTGCCTTCTAAATCTACACTGTGACAGAGGAATTTGATTAAAAAAAAAAGTTACCCCAGGGGAAAAATAAACCCCTAAGGAGGGAAATGCAGGACTTTCATTATTAAGATTGATGCGTCAATGTAAATGGATCTAGAAGAGGAGGGGGGTCTCAGAATTTCAAGAAGACAGGCTTAAGCCTTGTTAAATGCTGAGTTCTTTGATGTTGCCAAGGTGACATCTGGAAATAAGATAAGAGAAGTTCATCTCCACACAGGCAGATGTCATGGCAAACATAAATCTTTAAAATGGGAGGTAGAAAGATGGCTCAGTTGGTAAAGAGCTTTTCATGCAAGCGCAAGGGCATGAATTCCACCCACAGAACCCACATACGAAGATCTGGGAATGATGGTGTGTATTTGTAATCCCAACACTGGGCAGGCAGACACTGAAGGATGCCTGGGGCTCACTAGCCAGCCAGCCTGTGCCAAGTTAGCCAGTTTCAGGCTGGTAAGAGACCCCGTGTCAAAAACATGGTGGGTGATACCTAAAGAACAATACATGAAGTTGACCTCTGGCCCCCACATACATATGCACTTGCACATATAGAAACATACATGTGCACACACAGAAACACACACATACACACACAAACACACCTCACAAATGCACTAGTCATGACTGATGTAAACCTTCTCTAGGAGACCCAGGGACCACTGTGACTCTGAGGACACAGACACTCCATCATTGATGCTTAGTGGCTTCCCCCAGCTCCACTGTGCTCCCTTGTGTGCCCTTCTCTGTGAACTTTAGGGAAGAGGAGCTCATCCAAATTCAACCACAGCTATGGCACTTGAATACAGCCCAGGAAAGATTCTCTTAGCATCTTTCCTCACAGAACTGGACTCCAGGATATTCTAGATGTTCCTAAACCTGGGAGTCTAAGCACAGGCTTAGACCAACACTTGGTCTTACGTGAGCTATAATTTTTCAATAGTTTCCCTAGGCCTCTCAGAGGATGAGAACGAGCCATCCAGTCCTCCCTTTCAATAACAGTTTAAATTTTAGAATCATCCCCCTTTAAAACATATCTTATTAGATTTAAGTATACAAAATACTGAATTTTATTATAGATGCCAAGCTTCAATGTATTTATCACTCTACCAAACTAAAACTTCTATTATGATCTCTAAGTAAAATTATGCCTTTGAATAAGGAGATGCCTGTCAGGGCTAGGAAGTGGCTCTGTCAGGGCTGACTGAGCACACATGAGGCTCTGAGCTCGGATTCCCCAGCATCCATGGAAAAAACCAGGTGCAGAGGTACATGTTGGTAACCCCAGAGCTGGGTATACAGAGGCAGAAGGATTCCTGGAGGTTGCTAGCTAGTTGGTCTTTCCAATCAGTGAGTTTCAGGTTCACTGAGAAACACTGTCTCGAAAGCGTAGGATGAGCAATGATTGAAGAAGGCACCTAACATCAACCTCTGGCCTTCACATGCCCATACATGGGCAAGCACACCTGTACACACAGACCCACAAATGCATGCAACTGACACATGCACATGCATTCACACACACAGTTATCTGTAAGACCCGAAAGAATCCACAATTTTACTTTAGTTACTAAAATGAAATGGTTCCATTGCAGCCCAGCTTTCCCCACTGGTCACTAGTTCCACATTGCTTAGCATGACAGAAGACCCCCCGAACTTAGAGAGCCTGGGCTCTGTGTAGGTCCTGTGGTGGTTACAGTAATCACGTCACCGGTGATGGCAGTCGGCTGTCTACAGGAATGCCCAGCTGCCCACTGCTTCAGGAATGAGTAAGGGAATGGGAACACGACGAGTGAATGCCATCTTCTCTAAAGCGTGGCACTGTAGTGACAGCCCCGTGTGTGCAGGGCCCACACAAGATGAACGTGGCAAAAGTGGAAACATGGAGATCCGTATTTTAGGGGTGTTGTTGTTGTTATCTCTAAATACATTTACGATGGGCTGGGCCATCGAGATGGTTCAGTAGAGAAAGTGTTTGCCAAGCAAGCAGAAGGAGTAGGCTCTCCAGAATCCTTGTGAAAACCAGGCAGAAATGGCAATTGCCTGGAAGGAGTCAGGGGTCTCTCAGGGAATGCTAACAAGACAAGTAGAACTGATGAGCTCTGGTTTCAGGGAGGTACCAAGCCTCAGTCAATAAAGTGGAGAGTAATTGAGGAAGAGATCCCATGTCAACCTCAGGCCTTTAGACACACGCATGCATGGACACACACTAACATGTGCTTGCACACATGCACAAACACACACACACATATACACACACAGCATATACCACACTCAAGAAAAAAGTCATTTTTAAGTATGAGGAATAAAGACTTACTGGTTAGTAAGCAGATCAGAAAGAGAGCTATTCAGAACCAACACGCAGTCTCGTGGTCTTGGACTGTACTCTGTCTGAGTAAGAACCCAGTAACTATTTTCTTCCCTTCCAAAACTAACAAGGAAATTAGCCCACATGTATTTAACCACCCAATATGGTATCATTCTTAGCTACACTCTGCCATTCGACAGAGCCCTAAATCATTCACTTAGTGAGTAGATCACAGGGAAGGCTGAAATACACTCATTAATGAATCACTGTATCGCCTGAGGTCTGCTTAGAGCTACCTGATTCCAGAATTAATGATGGAATAAATCTTAAAAGGGAGACCACATAATTTAATTCTATGCATATTGGCAATTTGAGCAATATATTCTAATGCTGGTTTTGCCATAAATATCTTATTACTACTAAGTACCTGGGGGCTAAAACGTATCATACCAATAGACTTCACATTACAAACTTAAATGGAATTAAATTTTAATTTGCACTTTTTGGAATAGAATAATTGTAGCTCATTTGCAAGAATGACACTTAACAATGCACAGAGATGTCTGTAACACAAGCCAGGAACAAAAGTCATTTAACTTTAACTAGAACTGTCATGCACAAACTACGAACTATTCGTACATAAAATACTTTTCTTTAAGCAACTGAAACGGTGCCAAAGAGAAGCTGGTAATAGTCGAGATCTGTAATCTTGAGAAAACATGACTTTTTTTTTGTTGGAGAGAAAAATACTTTCTTGCAGATACGTTTATTCACAGAAAAGTCTTTCACAAAAAAATGTTAAAAGTGAAGGTCACAATGAAATATTCTTAAATAAATGAAAACATATAATGTAGAGTATTTATACTATAGCAAGGTATTGTTTGTGATTTTTAGTGGAAAAACAAAGCCATTTCTCCAGATGTAATAAAAACAGGCTGTATTAAAAGTTGCTTTATAATGTTTTTAATTTTTTAATTGCACAGTTTACTTTCTGTGCTTGTGTGTGTCCATGTATGTGCATGCATGTGTGTGTCCATGTGTGTGCATGCATGTGTGTGTCCATGTGTGTACATGCATGTGTGTGTCCATGTGTGTGTGCATGTGTGTGTCTATATGTGTGCATGCATGTGTGTGTCCATGTATGTGCATGCATGTGTGTGTCCATGTGTGTGCATGCATGTGTGTCCATGTGTGTGCATGCATGTGTGTGTCCATGTGTGTGCATGCATGTGTGTGTCCATATGTGTGTGTGCATGCATGTGTGTGTCCATGTGTGTGCATGCATGTGTGTCCATGTGTGTGCATGCATGTGTGTGTCCATGTGTGTGCATGCATGTGTGTGTCCATGTGTGTACATGCATGTGTGTGTCCATGTGTGTACATGCATGTGTGTGTCCATGTGTGTGTGTCCATGTGTGTGCATGCATGTGTGTGTCCATGTGTGTACATGCATGTGTGTGTCCATGTGTGTGTGCATGTGTGTACATGCATGTGTGTCCATGTGTGTGCATGCATGCATGCGTGTGTCCATGTGTGTGTGTCCATGTGTGTACATGCATGTGTGTGTCCATGTATGTGCATGCATGTGTGTGTCCATGTGTGTGCATGCATGTGTGTGTACATGTGTGTACATGCATGTGTGTGTCCATGTGTGTGTGTGCATGTGTGTGTCCATGTGTGTGCATGCATGTGTGTGTCTATATGTGTGCATGCATGTGTGTGTCCATATGTGTGCATGAATGTGTGTCCATATGTGTGCATGCATGTGTCCATGTGTGTGCATGCATGTGTGTGTCCATGTGTGTGCATGCATGTGTGTCCATGTGTGTGCATGCATGTGTGTGTCCATGTATGTGCATGCATGTGTGTCCATGTGTGTGCATGCATGTGTGTGTCCATGTGTGTGCATGCATGTGTGTGTCCATGTGTGTGCATGCATGTGTGTGTCCATATGCGTGTGTCCATATGTGTGTGTCCATGTGTGTGTGTGCATGTGTGTGTCCATGTGTGTGTGTGCATGTGTGTGTCCATATGTGTGCATGCATGTGTGTGTCCATATGTGTGTGTGCATTTCTGTGCATGCACATGCACATGTACCTACATCTGCACATGTGTACAGTTGTACATATACATGTGAGTAGGTCATGTGGCAGCCAAAAGTTGGCATGGGCATCTTATCTTCTTGGACAGAACCTCTCATCCAACCTGAAGTCCTGACCAATGAGCGCTGGACCTCCCTGTCACTTCCTCCTGGCTTACAAATGTGGACAACCAAGAGTACGTGTTATGTGGGAAGTGGGGATACAAACTCAGGCCCTCATGATGTTCTGCCTTCTCTAAAGTGGAATACAGACAGCTAGCCATCTCATCCACAACACAGAATGATAGGAATCTAAACTGTGTGCTGGGCATCTCGACAGCATCCAACCCTGCCATCTATTTCCTTCCTCATCTCTGGCTCATATTTCCCTTTGTTTTTCTTGTGATTGTGTTATTGCTGTTGAGGTTGGGAATAAATATTCTTGTTCTGGAAGAATATATGGTTCACCTCCTACAAAAAATAATTTTGCAAGTAAATGTTGAGCCCTGCACTGGAGTTGAATTTTTTTCAAAGAAACATTTGGGTTTTGCCCTCCACCCTTCCAAATTTTTAATTAAATTGTTTTCTCAAGTTGGCCCTCAGAGGAAAATATTCCTGCTGGGTTCTTAGTAAATCTAACATCAGCTATTTTCATTCTGAGACAGCAGCCCTTGGGAACTTCACCTTGAGTGGCGTCTGGATTTGATCTCAGTCCCATCGCATCCTGGAGGAGTCAGAGTAGAAACTGGTAGAAGGCTTTATGTGTCTTGGTACCCCTCTGTCTCTTTCATCCTTCCTATGTAATTTCCCGTTAGAGGTTCCTTGATTTCAGACATCATTTTAGAGGACAATCATGAAAATTGTTTGAGAAAGCATCAAAACCATGAGTATTATAATCGCTGATGAGCGTTTCTCCCCCACATTATGGGTGTTTTATGACTGTTGGTTCAACAGTGCTCCCTAGAATGGACAAGATTTGCCCACGCACGCTCGCTCACGCCATGCTCCTCTCTCGAACATCTGTGCCACTTCCTGCTCTCTGCTCTTCTGTGCTTCTCTTCTCTCTCTCTGTGCTCCATCTCCACTACTTCCTCCCACTTCTCTAGCCCTGGCCATTCGTGTCCAGTCTGTTTTTTCTCTCAGTTCTAGACTCTTCGGGGTACCACTCTCTTACACACAGTAAAATTCTCCCCCACAATGGAGCACTGGTCATGATGGCAGTTTCTTTACTTCACCCTCTCACAAATATATATGGTCTCATGTAGTCCTGCCTAGCCACTGAACTAGCTAGGTAACCAAGGATGGGGTTGAACCTCTAATTCTCCTGTCTCCCCTACAGAGTGCTAAGTCTACAGGTTTAGCCACCATAACCAGCTTGTATGAGGCTGGGGATTGAACGGGGGAGCTTTGTTCATACAAGATTAGCATTCCACCAAGGATCCCCAGCCCAGTCCTTAGAACTCTTCCTTCACCCTCAGAGGGGATCAATGGCAATCTTAACCTTGCTGATCTATGATGAGACATGAATAGAGTTCTTGGAACACCATTACCGGTTGGAAATAGGAGGGAGAAGAAACCTATGCGTTGATTTCCAACCCTTTTCTGCCATCCTCCAAAGACCCTTTCCTGCTGCTGGCCCTCTCTTATTGGTTCTACTTCTGAGCAGTCCACTGCCAATGCTGACGTCACCAAATATCTGTCTTGGACCTCCATCTGCATTTTATGTGATCTCCAGGAACGATAACTCGCTAGCATCCACAGTGAGCCACAGTCCTGCGGCTTTTATTGCTCCCCTGCTTGGCTTAATGTTTCTGACTTGGTACCATATATTATTAATCGTCGCTGGTTACAATAAAAGAAAATTAAGTGTTTATTTTGTTTCGCTTTCCACCACTTTACCTACAGCCCTTTTCCATTTCATTTGCACATAAATGAGCAATTGCTCCATTTTTTAGATGCAAATCGGGTTTTAACTTTGCTAATCATACAGTTTCCTTTCTGGGAGTTTTCCAGGCTGGTTCTCTTGTTACTCTGGAGGAATGCAGATTACAGCAAATGAAGGAATAGCCATGCGCTTCCTGCTCATCCTTTTATGATTCACTAATTGTTGTTTTTAGCGGAGAAATTAACTTTGGAAATCCAGTGGCCCTCCAAACATTTCTTTTGCAATTCCAGGTGTGCCTTGGCCCAATTTCAAGCTGAAGTCCAAGGTCTCATTCCAGATAATTTTCTAATAAGTAGTTGGGGACAACTGCCAAGGAATGTGTCACCAAAGGCATGAGAGAACCACATCAAATAAAGTGCATGGGACCACGTTAGCAGAATAGAGCCTCGGTTTGAGGCATGCGGCAATCCAAGGTCCACACCGAGGGTTTGTTCTAGGATTTCTACCCTCTCTGCCACCGCCATGCTGATATGCTTTAAATGAAGTGTTCTCTCTGTCCTGAAAAGACCAATTAATATTTCACATGGCAAGAACCCCTTTATTCCTGAGTGGGATATTTCTAACTTGATTTATAGGTTGGTGTTTAAATGTGTAAAAGCTTTTGTAAGGCAGGTTTTCAATCGATTAAGGAATCTAGTTTCCCCCGAGTCTTTCCTTTTGCATCAGATATTACCTCTGAAAGCCTACTTCCTAAGATTTATAATCCAATCTCTGCTCATGTTACCCATAGATCGCAGCGTACGCCCCACTGGACCAAGTTTGGGGGATTTCAGACTTGTATTAACACGTGGGGTGACTTCGAATAGCACCTGTGAGCTTGTATTTTCCAACTTCCCATCACGGGGCTCTGGATCACACGAGACTTAGCCTGTCCACCCGGTCATTTATATGACAGCGCTGGGGCTTCAGAAGTCTCCCAGCCTCCACCAACAGATCCCTGTGAATAGAGAACCAGGCAAGGTTCTATAAAAATCCTAATGATATGAACTAAAGGCAAACTCAAAGCAGACAACCCATCAAGATGTGGATTGCCTTGGCATAATGCCTTATCTGAAATATTCCTCCACACCCTGCTTCATCTTTACTGATGGGGGGAAGGCATGGGAAGGGAAAGGAGGCTCTCACCCAGAGTCTGACTGAAGCCTCTCACCGGCTGAGAATCAAGAATTCCAGCACACTTAATGACATTTGCTCCAGACCTATGCCTAGTCCCAGCTGTAAACCTGTGGGTTTTTTTTATTTTATTCTGTTTTGTTTTATTTTATTTATATTTTAGCCTCTCCCAGAGACCTCATTTACAAAAGAAGACATGTTCCAAGTACCACCCTTGCGGTGATTGGTTTTATCAGAGTAGTAACCTCACCCAAGGACTTTCCAGAGTCAAACTCAAATCTCAGAAAGAAAAAACAGAAGGAAAATTTATGTCCTCGCAACTCTTTGAAATGTAACCCAAGAGTCACGAAAATGGTATGTGTGGCTAATGCTGGGAACTTGAGGCTGTCCCTCGAGGGGCCCTTCCCCAAACTGAGGTATGGCTCCCTTCCCCAGCCATCTTTCTCTTAATGCCTGTGCTTAAAGTCCATGGTAAAACTTGCTTTTCAGACACGTCTGATACTTTTCAAACCATGTTATAACACGTCTTTAAAAGACTCTTTTTGTGACACCCACACCACACTCTCCATGTGCTTTATTCCTTCCCTGAGCTTTCTTTCTGTGTAATAAACCCCGACTCTGCTTAATTTTGGACCATCCTGAAATTCTCTTCTGTGTCAGAGTCAAGGATCCTGGTTTTCCTGAACTGAGATCCCTAAAAGCTTTAGCTCAGACTTTTGAGGAAAGCAGTGTTGCGCTGTGACCCTGCCCCTGTCATCATCCTTTCCGCCTCTCTGACATTTTGATAAACCTTATATGGAAGCATTTAGTTTAATTAAACTAGTCCCATAAATATCCTCAGCACACAGAAGCTCAAAGATAGAAATTAGGCCTCTTTCTCTCCATGTCTCTGTCTCTCTCTGTCTCTGCTTCTCTTTCTCCCTCCCCTTCTTTCTCTCCGAGAGAGAGAGAGAGAGAGAGAGAGAGAGAGAGAGAGAGAGAGAGAGAGAGAGAGAGAGAAGAAAGAGCGCTGAAACAGAAGCCGGCATCGGTGCCCTGCTCTCTTACTTCCCACCTTATTCCTTCGACACAGGGTGTCTTCCTGGAGCTATGCTGACAAGCAGCAAGCCCAGCCGTCCTCTTACCTTTGCCCACCCAGCACTTCGTTACAGGCCTTATGATCCTACCTGGGATTGACCTGGGATCTGATTTACCGCCGCAAGCCCTCTTACCCACCAAGCCATCACCCCAGCCCCAGCCTTACATTTCCTTCATTCTTATTTTCCAGTGGTGTGCATCTAAAATTATCTCTTAAAGGGTGAAAACCACCAGACACCCGGATGAAGGACAGAATGGAGGCAGACTCTCCCGTGGGTCACAACTTGTTCAGAATGGACTTCCTCAGTGACACTTAAGATAAATGCGTGCGTGCAAATATGAGGAACTGAGGTCAGCACGCAGAGCCCATGGAAAAGTCTGGTTGAGGCAGCATTTGTCTGTTACCTTGGCGCAGGGTGAGGAAAGGAGAGGGCTCCATAAAGCTCTTGGGGAAGTGGTCCAGCACTCAAGCAGAACTGATAATTGAGATTCAGTGAGAGACTCTGTCTCAAAAATAAAACAGAGAGGGAATAAGGAAGGCAGCTGACATTGAAGTCTGGCCTCCATATACACAGGCATACACACACATAAACATGAACCTACACACACAGCACAAACATATACACACACACACATGAACCTGCACACATATGGCATATACATTCACACACTACATACATATACATATGCCTCACAGAGACACACACATATACACACACCACACATAAACACAGAGAGAGAGAAAGAGAAAGAGAGAGATTACAAGATCACTTTCCTGCTATGAGACTTCGGACTTCAGCCCTGCTCTCCCCGATTATCTGGACCAGGTGCATTATCTTGGCCTGTCTTTCGGAGTGGAGACGACAGAGTGACTCAGGCCAGTGAGTAATCACATCAGTATTTCCTCATCATAACTCAGGAAGTCTTGCGTGTGCGCACCATTAGCCAGCCACAGCATTTGGAAACAAGAAGCCTTACATACAAACCCAAACCACTGAATCCACCCTTTTAAATATTAGAAAAAAAATACAACCATAGAATCACAAAGAGGCTCAACAAAAGAAATCATTTATTATGACTGACAGAGACAAAGTCAAACCTGAAAGTTCCTCTTCACTCCTGAAATGTCTCAGCCTTTCTGACTGGAGATTTAAACATATTCAAAGTTATAAAACCAAAAGTATTTAAATGAAATTAACCAGACAGTACCCTGACTCCCAAAGTGTCTCTCCTAAGAGCAGAAGGTCTTGTCAGTGGCATCACAGTCCCTGTCTCAGTACAGCTGCTACAGAGCAGAATGCAAAGTCATGTCCCTGTCATCTTTCACTGCGTATTAAAGCCTGGGGAAACAACACACCTTGGGGTAATTGCGATTTTTATCAACCCTACACTATAACTTCGTGACCTATATGGCTCTCCATCAGTCCAGGTTCGTCAATTCTGATTCTCACCTTGGAGGGACCCATACCAGTGTAACAAAAGATAAGGGCTCTACTACCAGGTTCTCTGGGCGTCAGCCTATACCAACTGTAGCTCAGACATCAAGCCACATCACATGCTAACCTCCTTGGCATTCACTCTGCCAGAGACACTGACCCCAGTGCTTCTAATTTGTTCCTCACACATTCTTCCTTTGAGAGCTCTTATCAATCAGCAGAGAGGATGAGACAAAAGGGAATCAGCAGGTGAAATCATATGTTAAAATCTTTAAACAAAGACATCTATCTTTAGCCTGCCTTACCACCTCACCATTCCTGGCTGTGATGCTTCTAACATGATTCCTACATCATGGGCTAATAACTTTCTTAAGAAACACATCCACCTTCCCATGCCCTCTTCTGCTAATCAGCCTCCACTCTCACTGATTTTTTTTCTATGGTTTCACTTCTGTGTTGTTTGTGGATTTCCTACATGCATCTAATATAAGCATCACTACATTTATCCAAGCACTTTTTAACCCCTTGATACTCTAAATTGAGAAACTGAAGGTTCAGTTAAATCAACTTAGTAATTATATGCTCCTTTCCCCAAAGCTGTTGAGAAACACAGAGCTGATTCTACTTTCTCAGGAGAGTACAACACAGTGCAGAAAAGTATCTCAGTGGCCAAGTTTCCCTGCGGCCACCTCTTCTTCCTATGTGTTCAGGGTGGACAGACCGAGTGTCGTCTCACGGAGTTCACCGCCCTCCTGAAGAAACCTTGACTGACTTATTTCTGGCTTGCACACCTGTTCTCGTGGCCCCAGGAGCTTACACGTCTCCCACCTTGTTCCTGGGTTGTGTCTGACACTTGGGTAACAGAGCCTTTGCTGAGCACCCACGTGCTACTCCCTGGCACATGGAACAAGAGAACAACAGTCTCCTTCATGATGACTCCACTTACAATGGTAAGGAACCTGCGTGTTCAGGGAACTGAGTTCCCCACTCACACCAATAGCTGCCTTTGCAATGTGGTAGGAATTCTTTATTCCTGAGCTTCAACTGTTTCCTTGCATGTTTTCACCACTTGACAATGAATTCCTTCAAGGCAATGACCTCTGCTTTCTTCAAAGCATCTCCTCATAGGCACAGTGTAACCCTGGGTTCCTGGTCAGTGACCCCAACCTCTAGCACTGGAAACTGGCCCTTCTAGCAACTTCTTCAAATCCTCATTTCTTACCATCACGAGGGATAATCACACCACCTTCCCTGCCACCACCCCTGGTAATGATAAGATGAACTGGAATCACTGATGTCACAGCAACTACACTGAGTAAATACTGCTGACTGATAAACTAGCAAAGGTCTCTGATAAGCCTGGTAGGATGGTAACTTTACCCTTTACCATGGATGACACGTTTTATTGAACATCCCAGGGCTGGAGATGCTCTCTCTGTAGTACACACTTGCTTAGCATGCATGAGGAGTGGATTAAGTCCCCAGCACAGAAAACAATTAATTAATAGATGAAAATGATCAATTCTTGGGAGGCTGAGGTTCTAACTCTGTGGCAGAGCACTTGCCTAGACGGTTGTCAGACGTTTTGTCTTTGACAAATACCATACAGAACAGCTTAAAAGAGATGTATTTTGGCCCACATCTTTGGTGGTCTTAGTACATAGCTGGGCACCATTTCTATAACTGGAGCAAGCGAGAGCATCCTCATGGGACAGCATGGAGAAGCAGAGATGCTCAGATCATGGTAACCCAGAAATGAAGAACAAACAAGGACCTGGGACAAGAGACAACTCTGAATTCCACTCCACTGCTCAGAGCCCTATATCTTCCAACTAGATGCCAGTTTCTAACATGTCCAGATTTTTCCCAAAATAGTGGCCCTAACTAGGGACCAAGCCCTTAATACAGGAGCCTTCTAGGACACATTTAATATTCAAAGTATCATACCCCAAATGCAGGAACACTGTGGTTAGTAACAGCACTCAAAATAATTTCATTTCTTGGATATATGCCAGACCCTTGAATTTAACCCCTAGTACCACAGAGCAGACAGACAGACAGATGAAAAATAATAAATACACAAGGAGTTACAAAAAAGAAAGGAAGGAAGGAAGGAAGGAAGGGAGGGAGGGAGGGAGGGAGGGAGGGAGGGAGGGAGGAAGGACCAGATACAAGATTTCATCAAAGCAAGCCAGAGATTGAAAAGGTCCATATTAGATAGGAAGCTGCCTCCAGATCCAGCTGACAATAGTACTGAAAAGGTTGGGTCAAATATGTGAGAAGAAATTGAAATCTATATTTTATTGTATTCCGTTGTGGGTGGGGTGTGCATTTCATGGCACACATGTGGAGGTCAGAGGACAACTGGAGGAGTTGACTATTTCCTCCCATCAAATAGTCCCAGCAAATCAACTTAGGTTGTCAATCTCTGAGGTAAATGCCTTTACTTGTTGAGCCATCTTGCCATCCCTGGAATCCATATTTTAACAATAGAATATCTAAATTAAGAAAAAATGATGTCTAATTCTTTTGAGAATAAAGTAAATAAATGAATAAATTACATATATATATATATATATATATATATATAAAACAGTCAGATACATAACTAAAGGTTCAAGAAACCTCTAATGCATGTTTTTTTAATATTTTGTGGACCTATATTATCAAACTACAGAAATAATCCCTGAATGTCACCTTTAAAGTTATATTATCTATGGATCATAGAAGAAAAATCCTACACACACACAGAGAGGCATACATGATGGGTATGGCTATTGCTCTGGACGGCAGAAAACTCTAAAACATCTGGCAGGATTACCAAATGTGTCCTGAAGAGTCAACAGTACGGATGAATCTTACAGTCAACTGGCAGAAATTTTTGGTGCTCCTGCCAATGCCCACCTGCTTTGATAAAGTACCAAATCCAGTACCGCCCTGGTAACTGCCTGGGCATCTCTGAAGTTTGCTGAGACCCTATTTAGTACCTCTCTGAGACCATTAACTGTTTTTCTTTCTCTTTAAGAGCTACAGGGACAGCATAGCTAGAAACAGTACTGCACACCATAGGAGTTCTTGGAGGAGTGACTTCCAGTTGAGACGCGAAAGAGAAGGCTAACCCTTTGTCCACTCATCACGTGGCCTCCCACCCCACTGATTATTCCCTCCATTCCCACCTCTCCATCATGATTCATTGACCCATCTAGCTGGATGCTGGATGGCTACCACGGTCTTTCTCTTTCTTGTTCTTGTTTTTGTTTTTCCCTCTCTCTTCTTCCTTTCTTTCCCCATCCTCCTCCTTACAACAGAACCTTGTGTGGCCTGGGCTAATCTTGGACTCATTGTGTAACCTATGATGATATTTTGATCCTCCCGTCTTCCTCTCCGACTGTTGGAATTACAGTCTTGAACCACTATGCACACACAGCTTTCGCTCTCATTTTTCTTCATTTTTCTCTCTCTTTCCATCCTGTATATTTCTATAATTACCTATGTAGGAAGTGGCTCCACAATGCATGTGTATCCCTTAAAGTGACTATTTTTTCCCGAATTCCACATCCCAAATTCATCCAGAAAGATATCAATATAATTCCAGTACAACTGGTCCTGGTTAGTTCTAAATCTGTTATCTCTTTCTGTCATGATTTCACCAGATGCGGGAGTCTGGCTCCTTAGCTAATATCTCGGATAAACAATGCTAAATAATTACTCAGACAAACTTAAGACTTGGCCTTCCACATGCTCTCTCTACAGGAGCACGCGAAGTCTAGTTGACCAGAAGCCAAACAGATCATAAAAAACAGACGGAGAAACTTAAAGATGAGTCCATGCTCCCCTCTCCCTCACAGTGTTTTACACACTGAGTTTACAAAACAAAACAGGCTAAAAATAATTCAGGGTTTTACAAAAACTTAACAAGGTTTGGAAAATTTTGCTAATGCTTCATAGAAGAAATAGGATTTCTCTTTTGTGTGAGGGTGGAGTACAGAGGGAGGGGTGAGTGCGTGCGTGCATTCATCTGCAAGCAGGAGGAGACAACCTCAGGCTTCCTTCATTAAACACCATTCACCTTATTTTTGAGATATCATCGTTCACAGGTCTGGAACGTGACAAACTAGGGTGGCTGGGCAGTGAGCTCCAAGGAGCCACATGCCACCTTGCACCAGCTCCCCAGCACTGAGTGAAGCAGTACAGGCCAGCTCCCCCACCAGCTTCTATACACGGGTTCTGAGGAGCAAAGGCATGTCCTCGTTCTTGTTAGACGAGCCACCTCCTCACCGTCTTTCTCTCTCAAACTCGAATCCTGAACCAAGTCTAGCAGTCTCACAATCAGAAGACGAGAGGCTGGGTGAGGGGTGAAGAGCACATGCTGCATTGCAGAGGCTTTGAGTTTGGCTCTCAGCTCCCACATCAGGGCAGCTTACAACAACCTGCAACTCCAGCTCCAAGAGACCTCACCTCAGTGGGCACCTGCATACACATGTGCACGCCTCCCAACACATAACTAATGAGTAACAAAAATCTTTTTTTAAAAAAACAGCACTAGCTCTTTGGAGAAATCCTGAGACTGTCTAGAACAGTGGCTTCCAGAGGGGGTGACAACCAAAACTGTCTAGATGGCTGTTAGCGCAAAAGAAGACTCCGGGATACCACTCCAAACCCATCAAAGCAGAATCTCACCCTATGAGCAGTGGCTTCAGGAGGGGGTGATAAACAGAACAAATGCGGTGGCTGTTAGTGAAAGAGGACTCCAAACCTACCAAAGCAGTGACCCGGTTTCTCCAGTGACCTTACGATCAGCTGAGTCAAAAACCCAACACTAGTGTCTGGATGACGTCTTATAATGCCTCAGCAGGGGTTATGGTTGACAATGGTTATGATTTTGTTCTATTAATTTCCTCTGGGTTTATTTTTCAGAAGAAGAACATAGATAGGAAATGACCGTGGCCATTATTTTGTCTGAATACTCCATTTTCAACAATAATTTACTTTTTCTTTTTTGAGAAAGAAGCCCTGGATAGCCTAGAACTGGATAAATGTGTACATGTAACCTAGAGCATATATTTGAGCATGCCCTTGAACTTATGAACTCCCTGCTTCTACCTCCTGAAGACTGAATGACAGGCATGTGCCACCGTCTATGTACAGTGCTAGGTATGAAACCCAGGATTTTACATATGCTAAGCAAGAACTATACCAACTGAGCCATTTCTCCAGTCCTTGAAAAAGACCTTGTTAACTTTAAGTAGGTCTGACGGGGCTCTGTGGATGCTGTGGTTTTGTGGATGGCCTTCTCTCAGAGCAACACCACCCACAACACACACAGGCAAGCCTAGAGGAAGATGGGATGTTATTTCCATCCTGGTCAAATCACCAGAATTGAGTCAGAGAGCTGGAAAGGCCTAACCAATGACCATCTGGTCCAGTCCCTGTTTCCACGTGACTGTGATTTATTTCTAGAATTTCAAAGCTTAGAAAGTGCATTGTGGGGTTTGTATACTCAGTGGTGAGTGTATTCCTCCAGAGCGGCACCAGGTGTTACTGTCAAAACAGCATGCCCTAATTCTCAGCAAAGGATAAGGAAGTTCCTCCTAGGAAGCCTCGTCAACTGGACATGGCCTAGAATCATCTGCAAGGAAAGCTTAGATGGAGGAATTTCCTAAGTCAGATAAGCCCGTAGACATGTCTGTGGGGGACTGTCTTGCTTATAAATTGATGTAGGAGTTACACTTTGGATGTCACATTCCCTGGGCAGATGGACCCTGGACTGTATAAGAAGCTAGCTAAGAATAAGCCTGCAAGCTAGCTAGCAAGCAGCACTCCCCACACCCCACCCCGCCAAGGCTTCTGCTTCGGGTTCCTGCCCCAACTTCCCACAATTGTAGACTGACCTGCAAATGTGAGCCAAACAAGTTCTTTCCTTCTAGAAAGTGCTTTTGGTCAGAGTGTTTTATCACAGTAACAGAAAGAAAAAAAAAAACTAGAACAAGGTTACAAGGTTGATTTTTTTTTTTTTGCTTTTGTTTTATCCTCCCTCTCTGATTTATTCTCCAGAACCAAAAGGCTACACTTAAGACAACATGAAAAGATGACTCCATCCTAACAGGAGCATGATGCTATAGCGACGAAGCTGCCAATGGCAGTGTTTGCTATCAGGTTACTCATTGATGTTCTTGGGCCGCAGCTTCCTGCTCTTCAAACTGAAGAAGCCACCCCATTTACAGCTTGGTATATATGGATTTCATGCTTCATCCAGGTCCTCAGCAAGAAAGATTAAAATTTGTTCTCTGGGCTACCAAGGCTTCGTTCCTCTGAGAGGTTCTACAGGCAGTTAATGGTTGCTGGGGGAGTGGGTGAGGGAGAAGCATTTTCTTCAGTGGTTTATCCACTGGTAAGTTGCCCATGCTCCTGTAACCAATCCTAATGAAACTCATGGGTTCATCAAAAAACAAAAAACAAACCACAGAAATGACAGGAAAGTAGCAGTGGAACTAGCTAGGGGAGAAAGGCCCTCAGTGGGGTAGAGGAAGACAAGGAAGAGCGATAAGGAAGATATGATCAAAATATATACTATACGTGCAAAAAAAGGGTCAGGGTGAAGCCAACTGCTGTGTGTAACTAAATGCGTAACGATAAAAAGTTTAAAAGGAATGTATGGAGTTGAGTAGAAGGTTCAGCATTAAAACTCTTGTCATGTAAGCAAGAGGACTCACGCTCAGATCTGCGGACCCACATACACACCAAGGAGGTGTGACGTCCCACCTGTAACTCCAGCCTCAGAAGGCAGAGACAGAGGATTCCCAGAGCAAGCGGGCCAGAGAGACTATACATTTGCTGAGCTCTGGGTTCTACTGAGACCCTCTGCCTCAATGGATAAACTGCAGAATGATCACAGACGATTCCCAACATAGCGGAAACATATGATGAACATGCGATGGATGTCACCATGTGATTCCTCTGGAAGCTTCCCGGGGGACAAAGATGTTGAGATGAGGGTGACGCTTCCACTTAGGCTGTGCTCCTTCCTCCCGCAGAAGGCACATCTGGTACTCCACTCACTCACGTGTGGATGGACAGATGGCTCCTGTGTCCCATGGAATTCTCCAAATGGACGGATTCACACATTAGCATGAAGCTGACCCGTCTCTGTAGATCTGTGCACCTCTGAGGCGACATGTTAATGAAGAAATGTCGAGGTTTGCTTATGAGGGTGGATAAGAATCTTCCAAGAAAACCAAGAGGGGTTCCACACTTCAGAGTCTAGGAAATGCCAATGGCAGCACTCTGCCTCAGTTAGAAATGGGTGGCAAGGTCAAAGTCACAAATTTAAGGTGTGGCTAGAAATAGCAGGTTTATGTAGAAAAGAAAACTCTGCAAAGGGGCTGGGGAAATGGCTCAGTCAGGAAAGCACTTGTCATGAAGCAAGAGGACAGAGATTATTCCCAAAATCCATGCTTTCTATAGAGTCCAGCATAGTGCTCATGGTTGCAATGCCAGTGCTGGGGAGATGGAGGCAGGCATATCTTTGAGACTGACTGCCTAAATGCCCAGCCAGCCCAGCCAAACCAGCGAGTTCCAGGTAATAGTGAGAGAATCTGTCTCAAAATACAAGGTGAAAGGTGAAGTTCTGAGGAGAACACCCAACGTTGACCTCTGAGCTACACACACACACAATGTATGCATGCATGCACAAGTACACGTATGTACGTGCACACACACACACATTTTATGGCTACAAAATTAGCTAATAACTTGTTCATTCCCCAAACACTCAGTGATTTCAATTGAATAGTTACAGAGAGATAGTCTGCATCCCAAACTGCTAAATAGCTTGTGGTGGGGGCAGGTATCACACCAGCGTCCTTCACGAGCAAGCTATGGCTTCATGCTGGGTCAGCACCTCTGACTGTTCAGGATGAAGGCCAGTGAGATGACTCCACAGGTAGAGGCACTTACTGCCAAGCACAATGAGCTGAGTTTAATCTCTAGAACCGACACAGTGGAAGGAAAAACTGACGTGTGCAAATGGTCGACTGACCTCAACACAAGTACTGTGACATGTTGGGCGCATGCATGCACACTCACACTCACACACACACAAACACACACACACTCACACACACACACACACTCACACACACACTCACACTCACACACACACTCACACACACACACTCACACACACACACACACACTCACACACACACACACACACTCACACACACGAGAAAGAGACAGACAGACACAGACAGAGAGAAAGTGAGACATAGACAGACTGGGATTCTAGGATGACCTTGGAACATTTGTCCTATATTATAAACCCAGTAACTCTGAGGTAGGTGGGATCAAGTGTGATATCATGTGTCTATCACAGGCTAAGGGAGCTGAGTGAGTCCCTCTCTATCATGTAGGTAAATGTGTGCCCATACACTCATGTACATCCTGATAACATAGGCACTATAGGGAGGAAGTCCACAAAGAATAAAACATACAGAAGAAGTATCTATTGTCTGAAAGTCACCAGACCTTTTCCAGAGGAATCCATCACTGGCGGCACTGAATGCTGAAATACAAAGGCGCATCCCATACCTGTTCTACATGTGTGTTTTTAAAGAATAGAAAATGTTAGACAAGACATTTCAACCCTTTGTTAAATTGCATTTGAATCTGTTATCATAATTCTTCCGATCAACAATATCGCTGTCATCATTTTTATTTCTTTGGGAGGAAACCTCAAAGCGATGCTGGGAAGCTAGTACCGCAGCAGAGGTGGTGAACATCCATTCCATCACCTGAGATACACCCTTGACGCCCTCCCAGGAGTCTTCGCAACTTAAAGTAAAAAAAAAAAAAGGCCCTCAATACAGAGTGTGACTCATATTCAGAAGATGCAGAAGAGTCAGGGTTAGAAACAAAAACAGAAATTGCATGGCAGCTCAGTCGGCAAAATGTTTGTCAAGCAAGCAGGATAATCTGAGTTCAATCCCCAGAACCCATGTAAAATGCCAAGCTTGATGGTAAGCACCTGAAACCCCAACCCTGGGGAAGCTGGGAGGATGCCCGGGGCTCCCTGACAGCCAGCATAGCCTATCAACAAGTTCCAAGTCATGGCGAGACCATATGGCAAAAACAAGCCAACTAAGGAATGAGAGAAAGATTGACTTCTTTACGTACATGCACACACATGCATCAGTGATGTGGGACAATGGTCTGGATTCTGTCAATTATATTTTAAATAAATGCTAATTGGCCAATAGCCAGGCAAGAAGTATAGGTGGGATGACCAGACAGAAAGTAGAGGCAGGGCAATGAAACCAGGAGAATTCTGGGAAAAAGAAAGTGCATTCTGCAGTCCTGATCCAGCCACAGAACAAGCAAACTGTAACTGCCTCACAAAAAACAAAAGTACCAAACCAGATGGCTAACATAAACAAGAATAATGGGCTAATATAAGTTATAAGAGTCAATAAGAAGCCTGGACTAATGGGCCAATCAGTTTATAACTACTATAGACCTCTGTGTGATTTCTTTGGGACTTATGGACTGCGGGAACCAGGCGGGACAGAAAACTCAGTCAGCACATCAGCATCTGCACAGAGACACAATAATATGATGGATAGAACTGGATTTTGTTAGATGAACTGTGCTTACTGGATGATCAGAGCTGTTGAATCCATGACAGGGTGAGGGGTGAAGTTTTTACAATGTCATTTCCCCTCAGCAGTTATGAAAAGGGCAAGATGCTGATGTAATGTAACAGGCTCGGGCCTTATGAGAAGTCCGTTACTGTTTTTGTTCCCATAAAAACAATTAGTCATCCATTCATAAGAATCACTGATGGACACCAGTTCATTCAATGGGTCACTGTGTTTCCGGTAATTCAGTCTTCCCACCCTTCTTTTTCACAAGGGCTGTCATTGGCTGGGACCCTCTGGGGGAGCCAAGCCCATGCAGAAACCATGACTACAACTTCAGTAAATTATGCCTTGGAAAACACAGCCAGTGTGGAGGAGTAAAGGGCAAGCGGCCCAGCCCTGCATCTTTGAAAGCATGCTTTAAAAATAGCCATGGGGGCACTTTCCTGTTTGTGGATCTCAGTCGCAGCTGTTCATACCCTGCATTGCTTTCATAACCCTGCCCGGCCACAAAGAAAATAGGCACCACGACTAGTTGTTGAAATGGACACTGTTCAACACTCGTGTGCCTTCAGAAATAGCACAGGAAGCGTCAGAGACACAATGAAAGGGAAGGTGGGGGAACCTTAGGAGGACCTGAGGGAGAAAGGGGGGCATTTTTAAACAATGAGAAATATGAAATAATAAAGAAGGGCAGGAAAGAAAGGGTAGGGTTTGAAAAGGGTGTCACTGGGAAATGGATAGGAAAGGATCAGTCTTAAAGATCAAGAGTTCTCAAGGACCCCACCAGGCATCAAGGGACGGTTTCAATGCAGTGGTCACACAGACAACACTGGTTACATGACCTGGGTCATAAGACAGAACCAAATATATGGATCTGGGAAAGGGACAGGGTGAGAGAGCTGCTAGGGAATGAAGGGACACAGGAGGGCGGGACTGGACAGTAATCAGGTGTTGCATACATAAATGAACCTGTCAAAGAAAAGATTTAACTAGTTAAAAACAGAATTAAAAGTCAAGGTTCTCATCAACTCTGATGTGTCTTAGCTATGTCTTGTTGAGCACCCTTCTTAATCCTGCCAACCTCCATCAGAAGGGCACAGAGCACATGAGCCAGCCAGTCTCTAAAATTCTGTTCTAACAATGTCCTGTTGTATGAGCATGTAGAGAACAGAGGCTGCCAGGCAGTGGGGAGTTGGGAGGACCACTGATACGGATACCTAAGACCCATGTTCCTGGAGAAAGGAATGAAATAAAATTGAGGCTAACCCTATGATAGTACACTTCCTAGACCACTCTTTACATACTTCAGGAGGACTGTCTTCAAGAATATGGGGACAGGACTATCTTACCTCTAAGACTACAGTAGAAGCTGCCAGGAAGTTATGTGGTCCAATTCTCAGAGACCAGAGGCAGGTTGGTAAAGTGTCCAGTTACTGAAGTCAGACACACTGTACTCTTAACTCTGCTAAGTACTAGATCTGTAAGATTCAGCAATTGGTTTAATCTTCCTCTGAACTTAAAGTAGCAAAGAGAAAATGGAATTATGGGAATCAAATGTTGTTACCCAAACATATGACCAAAGTAAGTATTCAATATATATATTATCTATTATTTTTTTAATTTTATTTTCATAAAGTTTTTTACCTATAAAACTTAGAGAAATGTGTTTTGTGTTTTTCTCAGATCCTTTAAAATCACGAATCACCTTTTTGTTTTTTTTTAATGAAAAAAGACAACCTCCTTCCAACCCTTCTAGTATGAACTGGCCACTGATCAGTCATTGACTAGATAGTGAGGACGGTCTTCAGCTCTTGGGGCCTTGAACAGTGCATGCTAGAGTGTGGGCATGGTACCAGCCACTGAGAAAAGTTGTCCTGGCCATCAACACAATGAAGGAAAGAGGTGGAGGGGGCTCTAGGGAACTGGAGGGTATAGACACTCCATGTTCTGAGAATTGCCACCAACTCCAGTTCTGTACTCTGATTAGCCTCAGATCCCATCCTGGGCTAATGAGAGGTGTTCTATACACCCTCAGTGCATGCTTGGGAACTCTTGCCATGTGGCACGAAAACTCTATTTCTGATGGAATCATGAAGCTCTTGGCTTTCAGAAATTATAAATTACTCTAGGGTCAAATGCAGTATAAGCTCACAGGTTTTGCCTGAAGATTTGCCAAAGGATCATCGTTTGCACCACCATATTCTGAGAAATGGGACCACCGTAAATATGAAGATTACAGGATTCTGATTTTAATGGAATTCTGTTTTAGTGAAATGCATGGACAAATAAATACAAGGTAAATAAACTATTCATAATAGAGAAGGCTCTTTAGATGGGTGACTTTGTTCAGTTTCTCCTCAATGAGACACAATGGTTGGCATTCTGACTTTAGAATAATTTTGCATCATAGTTACAGAGATTATGGTCCATCAACATGGCGAGGGAGCTGCATATCCTAGGAAACAGAGAAAAGGATGTCTACTCTCTGAGCAACTTGTTCTCATCCACTGTCCTTTTTACAATTAATAGGACATTGCAAAGGGCAACTCCGGAACCAACTAATTGGCTCTCTAGTATGAACCCACAAATAGCCCTGCATCTTGTAATGCAGACTTATATACCTCTTTAACATGGAGATAACCAGAGCAGCATCTGTGAACTGTTAAGTCCATTATTACCCCAGTACTCGGGACGGAAGGGCAGAAAGATGAGAATTTAAATGTCATCCTGGGCTACATAGAAAATTCAGACTGGGACACATGAAGCCCTGTCTCAAATAAAGAAACACTGAAAGCACAAACTGTAGTGCCCAAGAATTTCTGAACTGCCCACATGATGATGAAAGGGTGAGAGAAAAGACACTGGGGTTTACTCAGAAGGGAGTCAAGCAAGGACACGGGGATAGGAGGCACCTTATGTATCATCACCAAGCATAAAGCAGGCTTTTTAGTAGCACTAGACAGAATGAGTCAGAGCCAGGCTAGCAGGCCCATGAAAACAGCCAATGAAGTTGACTACAAGGTTGTCTAGAGCCTGGCCCTAAGGAAGTGTCTGTTTGTAGCTAGGTCTTCTGTGTGGCCTCAAGCTCCATTGCCTGCTCTGTATTGACAAATGCTGAGTGCCAAAATCCCGATTTTAGTTCATAATCTGAATTTTACAGTTTCTCTTCAGAGCTGTAAGCTCCTCATGCAGATGTCTAAAGTATATGTTTGTTTACTTTCTCAAACAAAACAGAGAAAGCTACAGAAAAGTAAAGCAAACAGAGTTTGTTACAAAAAAACAAAGAATCTGAGAAATTGTCAAACTCATCTATGGTCATCTAAGATTTCTCAAGCACACTGCACCATAGTCATCCCTTCATCCATTCAATAATTACCTGTTAGGCACTTAGAATGTGCCTAGCGCAGCTTCAGGTACCAGACAAACGGAAACATACGGAGCTTGTAACCAAGTGTGGGGGATAGAACATACACATATAAATAAGAATGGACTGTCATGTCTGGGACAAAGTTACTCTGAATGAAACTCATAAGAACAAGTGTCTTCTGGCGGGCTCTCTGGGAGGTGTAGATTGAGCAGAGGTCCCTGTAAAATATAGGGCACAGAGTCTCAGAAGATGGGAAGGCTTGAAGAGGTATAGGAATTATCTAAAGTAAGGCAATAAACCAATATGGCTACCCAATGGGCAAGGCTGAGGGGAAAGCAAAAGACAGAAGTTATATCCTTGGCATCTGTTCAGTCAGGAGGACTCCAGTTTATCACCACCAAGAAGTCTACAATTTGCTTGTATATGCTTATAAACATTAGTGGAAGTTTAATGTGTCTCTTTGTAAATGTATTTACATTTATTTCCATGAACTGTTACTGCTCATTTTACAGGCAAGGGTGGTGCAAATGCATGTGTGTATTCCTACAGACAGAGGCCAGAGGTCAATCCAGGGGAGCATTCCTTCAGGTGCCATCCTTTCAGACATAGTCTCTTCTTTGACCTGGAGTTCTGCAATTCAGCTAGGCCAGCTGGCCAGCAGGCTCCAGGGGACTACCTGCCTCTGCCTACCCAGTGCTGGGATTGCCAGCTTTTAACAAGTTCTTCCAGACCCAGTTTTCTTTCTTCCTTTCTTTCTTTATTTTTATGAGTATCCTGAGGGTTGAACTCTGGTTTACTTGGATAGCAAACCCTCTGCCAACTGAGTGATCTCCCTGGGGCCAACTTTGCATTTCTTTTCTACAGGACTTTCCATAGGAGCTCTTGTCTTCCGCGAACTCTCTATCAGACCTCTCCAGCTAGGCCAGGCTGAAATCCTTGCTCCCTCCTCTGATCTGCTCCCCGCCAAGACAACTACTCCACCAGTGCAATGTTGGATATCTAGTCACGCGTGTACAGGTTCATCCGGTTCCCAGAGGTTTCTATAACACAAACAAACGGGGTTGGGAGTGAGGATAACTGCTAATTCCAACCTCTCTGCTCAGGAGTTGTCAACTAAGTTTTCACGTCCACTGTAAAATATGGACAGTAGCAGGAGAAGCTACTGCCTCTGCGCTTGTAAAGGAAGATGGTATTTAGAACGTAACAGAAGGGGCTGTTAGCAGATTCATAGGTTCTTGGAAAGGTGGGTTGTACCAAGGATCTAGAAAGGTTCAATCCAGTCATATTTCACACTCTGACACCATGGTCCCTTTCACAGTCTCTTGTCAAGCTTTAAAATCAATTGGATTTGTAGCCATTAGAGACAGAGTCCCTCTAAGCTGAATCACTATTAAGATAAAAGAGAAAAGTCATTCAACCCTCCCAATAGGAGGAACGATGCTGACCTCACAGGGTGTTGGTTATGAGCTATAAGAAAATATATAGAAAGGAGAAAGTAAAAGTCAGATTTGGGGACTCTTAGCTCTTAGTGATGTAATACAAAATCAATTTATATGAATCCACAAAATCTCTTAAAAGGAATTCACAGGACTGAGGGCACAGTGTCACAAATAAAGTTACTTGCCTCGTAAGCAAGAGGCCCTGAGTTTGGATCCCCAGGACTCAATTAAAAAGCTGTGCACAGTATCATGTATAGAGAACCCCAATGCTGGGGTCCAGGGTAGGAACAGATTCTTAGATCAGACAGGCTAGCTAAAATATACCAGTGAGCTCCAGATTCAGTGAGGGACCCTGTCTCAAAATAAAATACAATGAGAAAGACACCTAATGCCAACCTTTGGATTCCACATGCACATACAGGTTTACATATGCATATACCCATGCAGACATGTATATATACTACACATGCACATACAAACTTACATATGCATATACCCATGCAGACATGTATATATACTAAACATGCACATACAAACTTACATATGTATATACCCATGCAGACATGTATATATACTACACATGCACAAATAGTAACCAATCAATCAACAACAAAGGGATCCAGAGATCAAGTGCTTTAGTCTATGGCTCACTGACAACTCCTTCTTAGACTGCATGACTAGGGAGTATCTGGAGTCACCTTGCAATAGATCATAACAGAAGTCACAGGAAGAGGTACAATGTCAAAGGGCAGGTGACTCAGCTCATGCCTAGAAGTCAATGTGCATCCTTCCAAGAAGGACGTCATTAATAAACTCTCCAATGGTAAATCTGAAAAACTGCTTTGAATTTATTCTAGTTGAAGATCTACCTGAAGCAGTTATGGGGTGCTATAAACATCTCACTAAGTGGCAGTTCAAAGTTGGGTGTGGCTAGCAAAGGTCACGTGCTATAATAGTCATATTCAGCACTCAGCACTTCTCATGCAGTTCTAAATGATTCTCTGGCCCTACTGGAATTCAAGTTTGCCAATCTATTTCAAGTGTATCAGAGTCGGTCTGATAAGCAAGAGTCAAAGAATGAAGCAGGACTGAATGCCAAGGCAACAGGATCATGGGGCAGAGGAAGCTGAACAGGACGCAGGGTTAAAATGTGAGGAGGCTGGAAAGGAACCATGACTGTGGTCACTACTAAATCTCTCCATAGTACTTTAAGATGGTGACAGTTAATATTGAGTGCCAACTTTACAGGATCAAGACTCTTCTTAGAGACAAGTTTCTTGAGCATGACAGGGAGTTTGTAGACTAAGTTTGTTCCAGAAATATCTGTGAGATTCTCTAGATTACTTGAGGCAGAGAGACTAAACCTAGCCATGGGTGGTACCATCCCACATGACTGGGTCCTAATCTAAATAAAACAAGAAAGTGGTCCTGCGAGATAACTGAGAGAATAAAGATGCTTGATGCCAAGTCTGATGACTTAAGTTTGACCCCTATGACTTATATGGTAGAAAGAAAGAACCAATGCCTACAAGTTGTCTTCTTGATTTCCACACTTACATTGTTATATACATACCAACACGCATGCATACACATTCAAATAAGTAATAAGATAAAAAGGAGGAAGTGAGCTGAACACCTATACTCCTCTTCTGCTTCCTGACAGTGACTGCATTGTGATCAGCTGTCTCACACTCCTGACCCATGACTTCCCCACCATGACAGGCTGTACTCTCAAACTGTGAGACAAAATAAGCCCTACTTCCCTTAAGTTGCTTCCATTAGGTATTTTGATATATTTATTAGAAAAATTCAAGTCAGAGACGTAGTCATAGAGGAGCAAAGTAGTCTTTTATTAGTCACCCTTAGGAATAAATCTAACTCTTGTTGGTAGAAAAGTCAATTCAAGGATAAATTTAAAATATACATACAGTAAAACATTACCTTAGTGGTTACCCTCAGAAAAAATCTTATGCCTGCCTCATAAAATATCAGGTTATCTAGGATCTAAAGTAAATTAAATAACACACTTTCTTTGACAGATCATGTGTTTCTTAAAAAGTTCATTCCAGCTGGCAACATGTATAAAATCTGACAGTACTCAAGGCCACAGAAGGCTATTTCAGGAGTCTGTAGTCAATCAAGCACACCAGATAATGTGCTTTGGGAAATGATAGTGTTAACAGGCCCAGCATTCTAGTTCTACTAACAGACAAGCAATATTAGTTATCAGCTTAACAATGAAGCACCTGTGCATCTCCCAAGTCTGTGATGGACAGACTCCACAGCACAAGGTTAACCGACTGACTACAGCATGGGGATGATGGACAGACTACAGCATAAGGATAATGGACAGACTACAGCATGAGGATGATGGACAGACTACAGCATGAGGATGATGGACAGACTACAGCATGAGGATGATGACTACAGCATGAGGATGATGACTACAGCATGAGGATGATGGACAGACTACAGCATGAGGATGATGGACAGACTACAGCATGAGGATGATGGACAGACTACAGCATGAGGATGATGACTACAGCATGAGGATGATGACTACAGCATGAGGATGATGGACAGACTACAGCATGAGGATGATGGACAGACTACAGCATGAGGATGATGGACAGACTACAGCATGAGGATGATGGACAGACTACAGCATGAGGATGATGGACAGACTACAGCATGAGGATGATGGACAGACTACAGCATGAGGATGATGGACAGACTACAGCATGAGGATGATGGACAGACTACAGCATGAGGATGATGGACAGACTACAGCATGAGGATGATGGACAGACTACAGCATGAGGATGATGGACAGACTACAGCATGAGGATGATGGACAGACTACAGCATGAGGATGATGGACAGACTACAGCATGAGGATGATGACTACAGCATGAGGATGATGACTACAGCATGAGGATGGTGGACAGACTACAGCATGAGGATGATGACTACAGCATTAGGATGATATCTACAGCATGAGGATGATGGACAGACTACAGCATGAGGATGATGACTACAGCATGAGAATGATGACTACAGCATGAGGATGATGACTACAGCATGAGGATGATGACTACAGCATGAGGATGATGGACAGACTACAGCATGAGGATGATGACTACAGCATGAGGATGATGGACAGACTACAGCATGAGGATGATGACTACAGCATGAGGATGATGGACAGACTACAGCATGAGGATGGTGGACAGACTACAGCATGAGGATGATGGACAGACTACAGCATGAGGATGATGACTACAGCATGAGGATGATGACTACAGCATGAGGATGATGACTACAGCATGAGGATGATGACTACAGCATGAGGATGGGGGACAGACTACAGCATGAGGATGATGACTACAGCATGAGGATGATGACTACAGCATGAGGATGATGGACAGACTACAGCATGAGGATGATGGACAGACTACAGCATGAGGATGATGGACAGACTACAGCATGAGGATGATGACTACAGCATGAGGATGATGACTACAGCATGAGGATGATGGACAGACTACAGCATGAGGATGATGGACAGACTACAGCATGAGGATGATGGACAGACTACAGCATGAGGATGATGGACAGACTACAGCATGAGAATGATGACTACAGCATGAGGATGATGACTACAGCATGAGGATGATGACTACAGCATGAGGATGATGGACAGACTACAGCATGAGGATGATGACTACAGCATGAGGATGATGGACAGACTACAGCATGAGGATGATGACTACAGCATGAGGATGATGACTACAGCATGAGGATGATGGACAGACTACAGCATGAGGATGGTGGACAGACTACAGCATGAGGATGATGGACAGACTACAGCATGAGGATGATGACTACAGCATGAGGATGGTGGACAGACTACAGCATGAGGATGATGACTACAGCATGAGGATGATGACTACAGCATGAGGATGATGACTACAGCATGAGGATGATGACTACAGCATGAGGATGATGGACAGACTACAGCATGAGGATGATGACTACAGCATGAGGATGATGGACAGACTACAGCATGAGGATGATGACTACAGCATGAGAATGATGACTACAGCATGAGGATGATGACTACAGCATGAGGATGATGACTACAGCATGAGGATGGTGGACAGACTACAGCATGAGGATGATGACTACAGCATGAGGATGGTGGACAGACTACAGCATGAGGATGATGACTACAGCATGAGGATGATGACTACAGCATGAGGATGATGACTACAGCATGAGGATGATGGACAGACTACAGCATGAGGATGATGACTACAGCATGAGGATGATGACTACAGCATGAGGATGATGACTACAGCATGAGGATGATGGACAGACTACAGCATGAGGATGATGGACAGACTACAGAATGAGGATGATGACTACAGCATGAGGATGATGGACAGACTACAGCATGAGGATGATGACTACAGCATGAGAATGATGACTACAGCATGAGGATGATGACTACAGCATGAGGATGATGACTACAGCATGAGGATGATGGACAGACTACAGCATGAGGATGATGACTACAGCATGAGGATGATGGACAGACTACAGCATGAGGATGATGACTACAGCATGAGGATGATGGACAGACTACAGCATGAGGATGGTGGACAGACTACAGCATGAGGATGATGACTACAGCATGAGAATGATGACTACAGCATGAGGATGATGACTACAGCATGAGGATGATGACTACAGCATGAGGATGATGGACAGACTACAGCATGAGGATGATGACTACAGCATGAGGATGATGGACAGACTACAGCATGAGGATGATGACTACAGCATGAGGATGATGGACAGACTACAGCATGAGGATGATGACTACAGCATGAGGATGATGACTACAGCATGAGGATGATGGACAGACTACAGCATGAGGATGATGGACAGACTACAGCATGAGGATGATGACTACAGCATGAGAATGATGACTACAGCATGAGGATGATGACTACAGCATGAGGATGATGACTACAGCATGAGGATGATGGACAGACTACAGCATGAGGATGATGACTACAGCATGAGGATGATGGACAGACTACAGCATGAGGATGATGACTACAGCATGAGGATGATGGACAGACTACAGCATGAGGATGGTGGACAGACTACAGCATGAGGATGATGACTACAGCATGAGGATGATGACTACAGCATGAGGATGATGACTACAGCATGAGGATGATGACTACAGCATGAGGATGATGACTACAGCATGAGGATGATGACTACAGCATGAGGATGATGACTACAGCATGAGGATGATGACTACAGCATGAGGATGATGACTACAGCATGAGGATGATGACTACAGCATGAGGATGATGGACAGACTACAGCATGAGGATGATGGACAGACTACAGCATGAGGATGATGACTACAGCATGAGGATGATGACTACAGCATGAGGATGATGACTACAGCATGAGGATGATGACTACAGCATGAAGATGATGGACAGACTACAGCATGAGGATGGTGGACAGACTACAGCATGAGTATGTCTTGCAGAAGAGAAACCACATTCACCAAGATATGGTTAACTTTGAGCAACACCCAGAAATCTCTGGATCCAAGTTGAACCATCCTTACTAACTTCCCCTGATGACTCCCTGCTACATGAAAATTACTTTCCTCATCCTCCTGGCTCAGTGTGATGACGCCTGACATCTTTTCCCAGGTTTGGCGGTTCCTTCAGCTCACATCCATCAGCACCAGCAGAAACTCTTAAGGATGGAGCCAGGAACCTCTGTGTCGTCAGTCACTCTGCCAGGTGATTTGATACCATTTAACTAGAAGAGCTCCTATGCTACAATCATAAAGTGTATCTGTCTGGAAAACCCTTGAGTACCCTAAGAAAAGAAGGCAGGATTAAAGTGCTTGGTATGGAATCCAGAAAAACAGCTTTCCAACAACAGACAGACTTCTTCAAGAAAGTAAGAACATGAAGATTAGGCACCTATAGACAGATCAGCAGAAACACAAGACAAAGGAGATGTGTTTAGCTGCTGGAGCAACACAGACAATCCCAGTCATCAAGAGAATTCATCAGGCCTAAGTCAATGTAGCTCCAGCCTCCTGATCTGGTTCTTTTCCGGAGCTGAACGAATGAATGGACAAAGCACATTTCTTCTGAAACACATCACTTTATAGAATGATAAGACTACAATCACCCAACAGAGCTACAGCAATCACACACTTGGAGAAACCAGCATTGACAATTTCATGCAACACATTTATTTTTCAAATGCCAGCAGCATGTCATCTGCCTGCAAGGATAACAGACTATCAAATTCGATTTAAAGAAAAAAAAAATCCTTACTGTACTAACTTCACTACATCTTCGAGATATGGCCAGAATGGGTCAGAAACCCCACTTCCTTAAAACTAACCTAATTATAAGGAGACAATGTCCCTATCAAACTAGTTGCCATGGCTTCCTGTCTAAGGAAAATCTCAGCCATGAACAAGTTATGAATGGCCTGAATCAGATGCACATAAATACAGTATTTGTCCCAAGCCCCACCTGACAGAACCCCTTAAGGAGGATTACCGGGAAATAACTGTTTGCTAACAGCAGGTCAGCTTTCCTCGGTGTCCTGGACCCTCTCAGGGCTCCTCACTAATCACCTTAGCCTAGGGACTTTTTTTTTTTCTGAGTAAGAAAGCAGATTCAGGACTGGGGAATTGAATTAGTCAATAAAGCACTTGTACCAGCATGAGGACCTGAGCGCCATCCCCAGAATCCACATTTAAAAGCTAGGTGTAAAGGCACACATTTGCAATCCCAGCACAGAGAAGGCCAGCAAGAGTACCCCTGGGGCTCACTGGCTAGCCAGTGTGGCTAACCTGGTGGGCTCCAGACTAATGAGAACCTGCCTCAAGATAAAATAAAATAATTGAAGGTATATCACACCTGAACAATCACACTCAAGGCTGCCCTCGGACTTCTCCACACATGTGGATGTGCACACAGCTGTTCACATACCTACACATACCTGTCAGGTCCATTCTGGCAGGTAGACAAAAGTCAGCATTCTCACGACCATGTGAGGTCTGCTCCTCTCTACCAAAGGATTCATTTCCTTATCTCTGGCAGAAAGAACAAACAGCTACTTGTAGTGGCTATTAGTGTCTCACAAGTACCTGGAACCTGGTAAACATTTCAAAGCCCATGCTGGCATCCTAGCTGTTCTTACCCTAACTCCCCCACTTCACAGACTGCTCTCCCGCTGGCTCCTCACTTCTATAACCCTGCAATTTCAGCTCCATGTTCCCCTTTGCCTTCCTCTCTTAGTCCTCTCATCCCATCCCTTGGTCTCTCTGACCCCCACTGTTTTTGTCTCCCTCTCTTACTCTAATCTGCCCCTGTTTCTCTTCTGACCAGGCCCCATCTGTGGACCATGTTCAGTCTACTGCTTTCTCTCTCTGCTCTGGACTCTTCGAGAAGTCTCTGGCTGTTCCTCTTCTTTGTATCTGAAATCTTCAGTTTAACCATACTTTGAGTGGTCATGATGCCAGTTTATACCATATCCCCACAGGAGTCCACCCAAAAAACACGTATACACAAACATATATATACATATATATACATACATACCTATATATATATATATATATATATACATAGAGAGAGAGAGAGAGAGAGAGAGAGAGAGAGAGAGAGAGAGAGAGAGAGGAGGGAGGAAAAGAGGGAGGGAGGGAGTTAGTTTTATCTCCTGTCTGTTATGTGTGTGCACAGGAAACAGTGTACAAATTTGTTCAGAACTCCAAAGAGTCATTAGTTCTTGGAGCTATTTCAGAGTTTTAAATATACCTGTGACCATAAAGGAAGAAGACAAACAAGAAGTTCAAAAGACAGCCTGCAATGCTCAGATGCAAGCCTTTGTCATTGGTAAATAATAGAATAACAGCCACAGGGATCTGTTCTCTGTATTTCGGTACTCCTGGGGAGACAGAAAGGACCCCAGGTAACACAAACAGACACTTTGAGATGAGCAGACAGCCCCCAGAGCTGATTTGTTTAGCATCTACTCAGATCTCTAAGCTCCCTTCTGGCTTTAAAATTCTCCATTCCTCTGATCTGGTTGTTTTGCACAGAGACTAAGCCTTTGAAATTTCATGCTAAATTTTGGTGATTACGGTTTTGTTGAAGGGGAGGAAATGATGCCCACAAAAAGCATATGCTTTTGTAAAAGATTAGCCATAGAGAGCCATGGCTTCCAAGCCAAAGAGTCAGGGCTGATTCTCACATCATTCTGGTTTGGAAGGCAGGAGAGACAGCTCTGTGCCCAGACTGCTACGGGAGGGGCTGCAGGCAAGTTCCCATTCTGAAGTCCAAGGCATTCATATTCACAGGCAATTAGACAGAAGATGTATACGAGAGAGGATTGGGTGGGGATGGGGTATGTAAGACAGGAAAGAAGGAAGGGAGGGAGGGAGGAGGGGGCATTAGGAAGGAAGGAGACAAGGGGAGGGGAGATGAAGGGAGGAGGGGGAGGGGAGGGGAAGAATTCAGAAGAGAGGAAGTATAAGAAATTCCCCCAGTCCACAGTATCTGCAGCAGCCTGGTCTCACAGGGAGCTACAAGAACTCTTACTGAGTCATTCTCTGTGCATCCCTGCCCTCACCAGAATCTTTCCCATGGGAAGTGAATTAATACCAAGGGAGGCCTTGGATCCATATAGCCAGCTCCCTACCCTCTTCCCTGCCTCTTGCCTGAAAATCTGAGAGCCTGGCTGCAGGTTCTTGTCATGAAATCCACCCCCCTTTGCAGGAAGCTAAAGGAACAGACTTCCACTTCTGTCTTATGGGCTCTGAATCCTCTCTTCAGAGATGCTGCCAAGCAGGCTGTGTCTGGTGCCAGAGCTGGAAGTCTCCTTAGAGCCCCATGCTGTTGCTTCTTTGTCTGTCTTTTATGGAGTTAATAGCATCCCCGATGAACTCCTTTCTCCCAGTTATCTGCCCCAGTGTCATCATCTTGACACACCCATTCTCCCACTCCAACTCCCTCACCCAAAAGAGAAAGAGAAAAAAAAAACTTTCAAGGAACAAAGCCTGTGAAAGAAAGGGCAAAGCACAAAGGGGGGGGGGACAAGAAAAGGAGGAATGTTGTATGCAGCAGGGGAAGGGAGGGAAAGAAGAGGAAGAGGAAGAGGAAGGAAAGAGCAAGCATAAGCACAGCAAAGACATTGTATTTAGAAGTTAAGGCAGAATCGTTCTGAGCATGTGCCTTGCCTTCTGCTGTGCCTATGCTACAGATCCACATGAGGGGGAGAGTCTGGACTCTGGCTCCATCCATCAGCACCTGCTAGCAGCTCAGGACATGGTTACCTCCAAGGCTTTGATGGTTTATTATCTCTGCTTCCACACAGAGAATGGTTTTATGGCACCAAGAATTACACAAAGCTTTTAGAAAATCGGGCAATCTGACTGGGGTCATGTTGCTGACCTCAGACATCAAGGAAGTGCTGGCTGTCAATACTGAGTTCTACTTCAGCCTCCCAGCCCAGGAGCGCTGACTCTAAATGAAGAGGAGGTCTCTGTAGGTCTCATTTCCAAGTTATCAATCACACTGAAGTTATGAACTGGGGTCACTAGAGGTTGATGGCTTGGTCTTCTTGTTTGTAACTTTTACAGATGTGGTCAAAGTTACACAGGGGGCTCATATCAAAGGACTGGGAACTATCTTTGGGGATCAAATACCTATGTTTTTATTCATTTAAAAGATTGTGTGTATATGTGTGTGCACTTGTGTGCAGGTTCCCATGAAGACCAAAAGAGCACATCAGACACCCTGGATATACTAACTGACATAGGTCACCTACCACTGGTGCTGGGAACTAAAGTACTCTTAACTGTTGGGCCACAGTGTACCACTTTTACTTAGCATTAAGTTTTCTAATAATGTAGAGATGAGGTAAAGACTTAACGTGAAAAACTTATTTGTACACTGGTACTATTATTGCAATGGAATGAACAGGTCTTTCTGCCCAGTCACCTGTAGGCTCAAAAAATGCACAAGAGGTGAGGAGATGACTGATGGGTACGACAGTTTGATCACAATCAAGTGCCTGAATTAAAATCTTAGCTCACATAAAAAATCAGGCATGATCAACCGGAACTGTTATCCAGCTTCAGGTTTACAAAGGGTGAGAGACTCTCTATCAAAGGAATAAAACAGCCAGGGAATCAGCAGGGCACTTCCTCTGGCCTCCATACCCTTGTGAATGCACTGCATACACTTATCATAATCACATACACAATAAACTGCAAAAGTTACATTTGATCTCTTAAATTCATTTTCAAAAAGTTATGCAAGATTAAAAAGCAGGTATGTGGTGTGGGAAGTCCTTCTGTCTATATGCTGTTTTTATTGGCTAATGAAGAAACTGCTTTCAGCCAATGGCTTAACAGAGTAAAGCCAGGCTGAAAGATAGATATATATAAAGAGAGAGAGAGAGAGAGAGAGAAAGAGAGAGAGAGAGAGAGAGAGAGAGAGAGAGAGAGAGAGAGAGAGAGAGAGAGAGAGAATAGATGAGGTCAGGGAGAAGAAAAACACCTCTGCTGGAACCCGGCGAAACTTTGCTGGTAGGCCACGACCTCGTGGTGATACACAGATTAATGGAGATGGCTTAGTTTAGGATATCAGAACTAGCTAGAAATATAATTAAGCTATTGGCCAAATAATATTGTAAATAATGTTTCTGAGTGATTATTTCATGGTCTGGGCAGGTGGGAATGAACGAGAGGCCTCCCCCAACAGGTATGACTTCTTGTCACCTAAACAGAGGACAATACCAAAACAGCCTGGGACTATGGAGAGGGGATACAGCTTTGTGGAGCACAGCTCAGTGCTTGCCTGGCATGCACAAAATACCGAGTTCTTACCCCCAACGCTGAATAAATGGAGCACGGTGGCACACACCTCTAATCCCAGCACTAGGAATGTAGAAACAGGAGGATCAGAAGTTCAAAGCCATCCTCAGCTATATTAGTAAATCTGGGGCCAACATGGGCTCCAAAAAAGAAAGACAGACATGAGACAGAAAAGAGAGCAGGTTAAAACAAACAATTATCGGGAACTCACCAAGGCCAGCTGGCCTGGGTCTGAAAAAGCCTGGGATAAAACCGGACTTGCTGAACATAGCGGACAATGAGGACTACTGAGAACTCAAGAACAATGGCAATGGGTTTTTGATCCTACTGCACGTACTGGCTTTGTGGGAGCCTAGGCAGTTTGGATGCTCACCTTACTAGACCTGAATGGAGGTGGGTGGTTCTTGGACTTCCCACAGGGCAGGGAACCCTGATTGCTCTTTGGGCTGACGAGGGAGGGGGACTTAATTGGGGGAGGGGGAGGGAAATGGGAGGAGGTGGCGGGTTAGAGACAGAAATCTTTAATAAATAAATAAATTTAAAAAAAAACAATTCTGAAAGCCTTTACCTAGTCCTAAAGCATGCTGGGAAATGTACATGGTCTAAGGGTATGGGATAAATGACTAAAAATGTGTGTCCAACAGAAACTCATGATCTAAGTACGTTGACCAGACTCGAAAGCCAATAACTACAATAAATCGCCCTGACTAAAGGAGCGACACTTAGTAAAACTTAATGGGAGTCAGCAACTGAGATATAAAACAATGATTTCTTTTTTAAAGTGCTATATAGCAGTTTCCTTTAAAGTCCAACATTCCATCCTGGAGATCATCTCTTCAGACTCCCAGATTTGGTAAGGTAGGCTCATTAATATAAGAAAGTAAACAACGCAAAACTAACCTACAAGTCTCAGGAAATCCCTAAAATTTACCATATGCACAGCCCCCATTTCCCCTGAATTAGGCAATCAGTAAGCTCAGCTGAAGAAGGGAAGACTCTCACATCTGTGAAGCTTCCTGGAAGCCATACAGAGAGCATGGTTGTCTGTGAGTTATATATCCATGTTGAGTGGGCTTTTTAAGAAATAGATGCCTTAGAGTAGTCTGTGCCCTTGTAATTAACCCTTCACCCACACTCCTATAAATAACACCAATGAACCAAATGATTCACCAAATTGGACTTTAGTGGTATTATTATTTTTTGTTGGTTAATGACATGGATTGAATAGACATGGCACATCTCCCCGGGAAATGTCGCATAACACAACGATTAAATATATATTAGAACTTAGATGATCAGAACAATTTTTTTAACTTAAAGTACAGCAAATTTAACTTCACTAATTAAGATTTTTCATATAAACCAAGAGCTTGTACATTTTAGTCATATAACCAAACTCAAAAATACTGTTATATTTATCTACATGTTTAATCAATGTGCTCATTAGGTGTGTGTGTATATAGATGCAGATTTTCAATATGATCAGAGAATCTGTACTGTTAATATCTAAATAGTTAATATTAACAATGGCTAAGCTATTAACTTTTCTAGAGGATCAACTTGTACCTTGTCATGGAGAATGGTGAATCTCATTCAAGGGAGAAGCCTGAATACTCTGTTCAATTTTACATGAATTCTCTCGGATAATGTGCACACACATTCATGTACCTCTGCATGCACATGTTCATACATCCACAGAAACACCTGGTACCACACACACCACCACGACATACAAAACACAAGAAAATAAGATAAAATGGTTTTTGTAATGATGACTGCAAGGCTGTCATCTGGCCTCTACATACACGCGCACACCCGCAAGCATGCCTCCCTCCACATAGGCATGAAAATAAGTCGTTAAATGAGCAAATAATTAACAGATATAATTTGCCACAAGTGAAAAATTCCTAGACCTCAGTGCCCAGCAATCTCCTTTACTGACATTTAGGAGGGTTACAAAGAGGGATGCTGCATTGAGCCCAGGACACCACTGGCATGGGTCTGTCCACCAGCCCCCTTGCAGTTGTCAGTGCACGAAGGCACCTCCAGGGGAGAACTGAGGCCTGGGTGCCCGGCTTTGTCTCCTCTCTCTGAGTAAAACCTCCCTCTCTTCACAATGACAGACTCTCCAGGCCCTTCAGGGCTCCTCGGGAAAGTGATTAAACCTAAAATACCATTTGTGATCTGTTTTCCATCAGAGGGAGGAAGAAAAATAAAACCGGTCTGATGCTGGGGGTTAGCTCCATGGGAAACTATGGCTGCAAGCTGGATCTTTGAGAATTAAATCCAATTGAAAATACATTAAAAGCTATTTAAAGAAATCTTCCCTGAGCCCTTTGTTAAGTGGAGAATCCTTCTGGAAAGAGAGAAGAGTGGTCACCAATGTGTCTTAATACAACTGGATTCACATGAATAGGACTTTCTCAAGAGGAAGTACAGGGGCCAAAGTGGGGAGGGCTGCACCTCCCCCCGACATACTCTCAGAGAAGCTCCCCCACTTACCCCTGCTACACATCCCCTGTGCACAGAATCCTCCCATAGAATCTCACCACAGTGCAGAGAAAGGCTTGCACAAGGGAGAACACACTATCTGCATTGATGGGATCCAGGCTGAAAAGGCCCTACCTGCTGTGAGAGAAGTCACTGTCAAGGGACTATTGAAGCTAGGGTACCAGGCCCTGCAGTGTCCCGGGAGTCATCCACACATCACCATAGCAACAAGGGGAAGCCAGAAAACCCCTCACTTTAAAAGTACACAATAGAGATATGTGCATCACAGACACAAGAAGCACACACTGGGCAGGAAGACAGACTTAGCTGCTTGGAGTCATGTGACCTAGGACAAGTTAGTTAATCTACTCTCAGCTTCTTCACCGGTATAATGAGAATGCTACTCTACCTCCATGTTTAGAAAGAATAAAAAAGCCATCTATTTCTGTAATGTGTGCATATATATGTATATATGCACACATATTCTGCATACATGTTGAGACCAGAGGCTGGTGCAGGGGTCTACCTTAGTTTTCGCTTTATTTATTATTAATACTGTACCATATGCATGCTGTGGGGAGACATGTCCATGGTATGCATTTAGAGGGCAAGGCATAACTCTGTGAAGTTGATTCTCTCCTTTCATCTTTCCAGGAGTTCTCAGAGTGAAATTCAGGTCCTCAGACTGGTGAGACAATCTCCTTAACCTGCTTAGCCATCTGCGGCCCCTCCTTATTTTCTGAGACAACGTCTCTCACTGTGCAATGCATGGACTTGGTAAGACTGGCTGGCCAGAGAGCCCTGAAGCCTCCATGTGTCTGCCTCTCCAGTGCTCAGGCTGTGGGTGTTTGTTTCCAGAGGGTTCTGGGGAACTGAACTCAGATCCCATGCTTGTGTGACCTAGTCAGCCAGTTCCATAGAGTCCTCGTAAAATAAAGAAGGTCACTGTAGAAATGGCATCATTTGGCCTCTGAGGAGATGACTCAGCTGTTAAAAGTAGTTGCTCCTCTTCTAGAGGGCTCAGGCTTGACTCTCAGCACTTATAGTGAATGGTCCACAATTACCTATAATTCCAGCCCCTGGAATTCCAAACACCTTCTTCGGGCCCCAGTGTGTACCCACACACATATAGTATATACTAACATAGGCACAAAAACATCCACACAAATAGCAAAAATAAAATAAGTCTTAAAAAATAAATAAATCATCACCACCATTTCCCTACTAGTAGATCACATATTAATAGTGTGTGTGTGTGTGTGTGTGTGTGTGTGTGTGTGTGTGTGTGTGACTAGCCACTTTCTTTCTCTCTCAGACAACGTTTAGTGCAGATCAGAGCTACTCTATCCTAAACCAAGCACTGTCAGAACACACCTGGTCTATAACAAAGACTTTTCTCAACCAATGACAATGGAGTAAACGAACTTCATTGACAGCTCAGCTCGACACTTAAAACACACTTTAACTCTAGAATTCCGTGTTGCCCAGCACTCATGTCTAAGGTAGCAGTGTGCCCCAGTAGAGGATTAGATCATCATTAGATGCAGGCTTTCTATATTAACCAGGACCTGGAGCTTCTGCCTGGTTAAGTTCAGAGACTCCCAATCATGCATTTTATCTTTTGGCGTGCATACACAGGTGCCCAATAAATGTTACTTTTGGTGATAATAAAACAAAAGCCAAACTTTCAAAAGCCGAGCTATCCAAAAGGCCATTGTCTACATTCTTGGCAGCCACCAGAGAGCCCGTTTTCCCAAGTCAGCAGCCGCTGAGGAGGCTGGCCAAGGGCCAATTCCCAGGGTTGGCGCATTCCTGGGGCCTGGCAAGACGCCACTGAAACCCTGTTTCCTCTTTCTCTTTATGTAGTGGAAAACTTTTTTCTACTTTGACCCCTCCAAGTTGTCCTCTGCTTCTCCCCCAATAAAGTAAAGGAAGGCAGTTAGATGGGAAATACTCTCCAGGTCCGTCCCCCAAACCCATCTATCTCTCACTGCTCCAAGTTGGCAGAGCTCAGAGCAACTGAAAACAGAAGGCAAACAAAGAGGAGCCTCACAGCCCAGTCCACTAGTCTGATCCCGCAGGGACCCTGGAAGAAAGACTCAGCAGGACCCGGGGCACAGCAAGTCATTGTGCATGCGCTTGGAAGAGCATGGGCACTTCTGGAAGACTTTGGAATAAAACTGCCTGTTATAAATAGTCATTGGCCAGAATTCAGCTATGAGGGCAGAAACCCAAAAGTTCCAGAAAAAAAAAATACAATGTTCCATATTAAAAGGTCTGGCATAGCCATTAATAGGGAACTCCCAAGCAACTGGAGTAAGAAGAAAGGAATTCTGGGCTTGGCAAGAAACAACCTGTAGCAAAGGACTGGGGTGGACATTTCTGGCTGAGAGCATCCTGGCTATGCCATTTTCCTTCTTAAAAACCATATATGTATATTTTAAAAAGCAAAGGGGAAAAACCTGCCTTTTCTGAATTCCCCCTTCTATATGTAGAAAAAGAGAGCTGCCATCTTGTGTGCACAATACAGAGAAGAGGGCATGCAAGGCTCAGTGCTGCGTGTGCCCGAAGTTACTCCCCTTGATTCTTCCCCTTGGCCGTGGAAGGAAAGGCAACTGTTTGCTTATATATAAGAGGTATAGAGGCTCAGAGAAGGCAGGCAAGATGGCCAAGCTCATACAGGCAGGAGGCATGAGTATCTAACACAGGCGGGTTCTTCAGCCAAGCATGTCTGTACAAGATATGCGTTCCTTCATTTAATTATTATTGTGAGTATGTCCATGTAGACGTTTAAGGATGCACCTGTGGTGTTTGCATGCACGAGTGTGCACATGAACGTGGAAGCCAGCGGGAAACCTAGGCTGTCACTCCTCAGATATCAACCTTTGTGGAGCCTGGGTTTCTTACTACCCTGGAAGTCACTAAGTAGGCTAGACTTAGGTCAGTGAGCCCCAGGGATCTGCTGTCCCCATCTCCCCATTATCACAGGGATGACAAGTATCTGCCACCAGATCTGTTTTATTTTACACGGATACTGGGGATCAGAGCTCACTCAGCAAGGGCCTTAACCACACCGCCATCTCCCTAGCCCAAGAATGTAGAATTCTAGAGAAGTGACCAATCTAACAGATCACCCTCCTATATAGCCAGTGTCATCCACAGGTACACCAAGCATCTTCATCCGGGACCCTGAGGAAAATATCGTATCACAGGTGCATAGGACCCGAGTTCTGAAGATGTCTCGTCAGGATCAAGTTCAGGCAAATAGCCAGGCTGAAAACCTACACACAGAAACTCACTTCAAACGCCATGTCAAAAATGGATTGTTGGGTGTGGTAGTGCCTACTTTCACAGCTGTAGCACACTCAGGAAGCATAGACAGCCTTAATCCCAGCACTCAGGTAGAGGTTCACAAAAATCTCTCCATTCAAGACCAACCTGGTCTACATAGTGAGTTCTAGGACATTCAGGGTTGCATAAGAAGACCCTGTTTCAAAAACCAGACAAATAAATAAACAAATAAACAAAAGGCTATGGGGTTAGGTAGATGGCTCGGTAGGCAAAGTGCTAACCTGACAAGCTCTGGGTAAGAGTAAAGGACCCTGTGCCAAAAATAAGGTAGAGAGCTGCTATCTCTGAGGAAGACCAACGCTGTACCATTGTTTCCACTGCTAACTGGGCATGCTTACACACACACACACACACACACACACACACACACACACATATAACACACACATACACACACAAAGCATACACACATCACACACACACATATCACACACACATACACACACAAAGCATACACACATCACACACACACATAACACACATATCACACACACAAAGCATACACACATCACACACACACATACACTACCCACACGCATACACATACACATCTATCTATGCTTGGTTTTCTTCTCAACACAAGTTCACTCCCTTAGCCCTCCTGAGTGAATCCACCTTCCACACTTCCCGTCCTTGCACTGGTCCCAGAGTGGCACCAGAACACCTGTCCCTCTGACTTCAAATGGATTCAGCCGATGGCAGTCACTGTAAGGGACTAGAGCTCAGAGAAGAAAGAAGATGGCATTCTCATCTGCTGCTGTTAGGGACACCACTGGCCAAGGTCCCTCCACCTAAGGTGGTGTTTCCTGCCAGCTGGCTGACTCCTCAAGCCTTGGGTTACTAGGGAGGGACAGCTATTGCCCAGAGACAGCAATGGCTCCTGCTTAGTACAGGATCCCGTGGGTCCTGATGTGTCTCCCACCCTCGCTGCCCGCCACCTCCTTGTTTCCCCTCCTGTGACCTGGCCTGAGGATCCCATCTGTCTTCCTCCCAACTGACAAAAATAACAGAGATGGCTTCTAGACTGTGGGGATTTCTTCAGATCCTTCTACCAGGATGAGAAATATCTCACTCAAGTATCTCCTTCCCTCCTTCATTCCCTCTGTCCCTCCTTCTTTCCCCTTTTCTTTCATTTATCTTCCCCCTCATCCTCCCTCCTTCTCTTCTCCTTTCTTCTGTCTCCCTCCCTCCCTTCCCTCTTTCTTTCTCCCCCTTCTCTCTCTCTCCTTTCTGCCCTATCTCTCTCTCCCTCCCTCCCTTTTTTCTCTCTTTATCTCAGCTTTCCTCCCTCTTTATCAACTTCACCAAGCAGGCCACCCTATGTGACCCAGAAGATCCTGTCTGCCCTGTCCGCATCACCTCCACCCATGCTTGCAGGGCCAGCTGGGACACCACATGAACCAAACAACAATGACAGCAGCAGCTTCATCGCTGGGCACCTCACTGATGCCTGCAAGCACTGTGTCTCCGAACAGTCCCCACTCACACTGAATGACTGCCAGGCCTCTGAGCTCTTCTACCTCCAAAGATGGCAGGCCTCCAACAAGAGCTTCCCATATAAAAAAATCCAACAGCTCCCAAGCTCCTCACAGCGCCAGCTCTGACAGATGGATCCCAGAATTCAGCAGACTAAATGATTTTATTTCCCTCAACACAGCCATGTGCATAAGGCAGTCTGTGAATGAACTGTACTAGGAAATCAACCAGGTTGAAGGCAGCCACTTCAAACCAAGGACCGAAGAGGTGCTGAAAGACAGAAGGGGGAGAACCTCTGAGGCACCTTCAGAAATGGACAATTATGATCCATTAAGCCCCATTAAGGGATGGAAATTTATGAGGAGGAAACATCTGGAATGGCCTAGAATGTAAAGGAACCAGGAAAAACCTCTGTGGGGGCTTATAGAAGGGATTCCAGACCAGAGAGAACTGTGAAACTCGTCCACGGGAAGGAGACTCGGTATGCTCATCTGATGTTAAGTGGAGTGTTTGAAAATGATGCCCCCGGATTGGCTCTCGAAAGAAAAACTGAAATTGGGTTGGAGATGAAGGCTGTGAACCAAAGTGGAAAAAAGATCATAGATACTGGCTAAACTTGGCCAACTTGGTACAGCCTGTGACCCCTGTAGGTGTTTAGTAAATGTTAACTGATAATAAACGACAGCATTGGATGGACAATTAGTATACAACAGCTGAGATTCTGATGGTGATTCTGACACATGGACAGTTGGGACTGTTTACACAGATGAAGCAATGGGAGCGAAGAAGCCCAATCATTTAGCTGTGTGATGCACCTGCCTTGCACCAAGAGGCAGGAGAGGAAAATGTGCAGGAGAGAATGAATAGTGGTGGCCAGATGGGACAGCAGGAAAGTGACCCAGGGTTACAGCAGAGCTTACCTAGGGTCTAGAAACTACAAACCTAGTATAAACCTAGCACACCCAGGCAGATCTTAAAGCCTCTATAGTTTTCTCAGTAAACTTTTGCTACAGGAAGTGCAGGGAAACCACAGGTTAAATTTAGGCTGATATTGTAAAGAGAAAAAAGAAAGTCCTTCTCTTTGTGCTAAGAACTTTTATCAATAAAAGCAGAAGGGTAATTGCTTTTTCAATCCTGAGAAAGAAAGAGAGCTAGCAAGTGGGGGCTGGGGGATGATGGGGTGTACAGGTCTTGCAGAGGCCATGCGTCAACCTCAAGTATCATTCTTTAGGATATGTCAACCTCACTTTTGAGTCAGGGTCTCTCACTGGCCTGGAGCTCACTGGTTAGAATACACTAGCCAGTCAGTAAGGCCCAGGAATCCACCTGTCTCTATCTCCCAAGGACTTAGGTTACAAATCTCTGCCGCTGTGCCTCGCTCTCTTACTGGGTTCTGTTGGTGTGGTAAGCACTTCACCCACAATGTCATCTTCCGAGCTGCACAAATGCTGTTGCTTGTCCTGCTGAGTGCATGCTGCTAGCGCTCGGCTCCCTGAATACACTAGATTGTTAGAGTTTCACACACTAGCAGAAACCCTGCTTTGCATTTCTGGGCCCTCATGTGGCAGAGCGCTGCCCACCAGGTGCTCAGTTCTTGTGCCCGCGGGTGAAGAAAGGGCACACAGGAAGAGTGTCTCAGCGTTGGCAGATAGGGCATCAGAAAACAATCCCATGGGATGAACACCCTGAGAGTGAGAATGCAGGAGGAACATGCCAGAAGGATGGATACTCCAGAGCCTGGTGGGTTTGAGGGGTTTGAGGATCTACCCGCAAAGAGATTGATTAACACACTACTGTTGTTATGGACAAAGCACTGGAGAGCCTGCCTTAGGAAAAGGCAGGAAACTCAGTTGCCATGGAAACTCAGAGGCTCTGATAATGCCAGTTATTGAAAGATGGTGAGACACCAGGAAGATGACAAGCAAATCTTAGTACCATAAGGAAACAGGGTATGCCAAGCAAACATCTCCACCCATTTATCCTTATTCCTGCCAAGGAAGCAAGATAATTCCCTGCCTCATCAATAACAGCATCTGCAAACGCTTTCAAAACATGTCTAGTTTCTATTTTGATTTACTGATCTCAGAGACTCCAAGGATGCAAAGAACTACAACACAAGAGACTGACAGGTAGCACTTACTGCCCTAGCTAAACACAGTTGATGATGGAGGATGGGGACTATGGAGCATCTACTCCATGTCCCCAGAAAGGAAGTGGTCCATGGGCAGATGCCTGGGAAGCACTCAGTGCAATTAAACTGCCATACCTTCCTCAGGTTACAGATGCCCTTGAGAAGTTTATGATACCACATGGATTTTCCCCATAAAAATGTATACATACACATTAAAATGAAGCATTTCATTCAATTCAAAGACTTGGGAGTCATTGGCAGCCAGGTGAACCTGCTTGGTGAACTCCAAGCCAGCAAGAGAATCTGTCTCAAAAACAAACTGTAATGATGCTACTCCTGTCCACTGGCCTCTACACACTCACACACACACACACACACTTCACATGCACACAATGCGCCTGTACACAGGAACATGTATACACACACATAAACACACATGCGCACACACACATACAGAACATACACAGCAGCATCATATTGCATGAGTAATACTTTATCTTCTCACTCCAATCATTGCAAACAGCAACAGCATCTCTCCATACCTGGATTCCATGCTAATGTCTGGAGATCACGGACAGATAGCTACCCACAGGCAAGCACAAACCCATTTTCATCACACTAAGCACAGTCCATGTGTCAGGCTTTAGGAGCACAAACATGGATAGGCCATGGCCTATGTCCTCTTAAAAGTTATATTTGAACTCCATCAGGGGTGATCTGCTTCCGGGTGTAGGGACAGCTGGTCACGTCTGGAGGCTGACTGGGTAGCCAGAATCAGAAGAGTTGTTACTAGCACCTGCTGAGTAAAAGGCTGGTGTTCTGCTAAACATCCCACAATGCACAGAACATGCCTACCACAAGGAATTATTGGGTCTTTAGTGTCAATACTGTCAAATGGTGCATGTGGCAATAAGTTAAATCAAGTGACTAAAATCCCATCAGGGAGGACATTTTGATAATATCCTTCATTATCTGGGCCCAGACATAAGCTGGTAGAGTATCTTCCTAGCCTACATAATACCCTGGATACTGTTCCTAGCGCTGTATGTTAGCCAGGCACACACCTTCTTCCTAGATCTCGGTACAGAAACAGAATCAGAAACACACAGTCATTCTGGGCTACACAGTGCCTGGTCTAGTTTCATTCAGCTGCTATGATGAAACATTCTAGCTAAAGGCAGTTTAGGGGGAGAGAGGCTTTTTGTCAACTTATAATTTACAGTCTATCATTGAAGGAACTCAGGGCGGTTCAAGCAAGAACTTAAAGCAGAAACCATGGAGGGGCACTGTTTACTGGCTAGATCGTTCAGGCTTATGCTCAGCTAGCTTTCTTACAAAGCCCAGGATCACCTGCCCAGGGAATGGTGCCGCCCACAGTGGGCTGGGCCCTCTGACAACAATTAATAACCAAGACCAAACCCCCACAAACATGCCCACGAGTCAACCTGAGCTGGGCAATCCTTCAAATAAGACTCCCTTCTCAAGTGACTCTTGGCTGTGTCAAGTCGACAGTTAGAGCTAATTAGACAGCAATTTTGAGGCAAACCTGGCCTGAATGTGACCCTGTCTCAAAAACAATTGGATGGGGACATTTTCACGGGAGCCTTTGAAGAGGTGGCCATTGTTTCAGTTTACTGAGGGGAACAAAGAAAAGTCTCTCCCAGAGAAAGCCTAAAGGATGAAGGAAAGCCCTCCTGGGCGGCACCAACTGCTAGCCTAGCAGTGTACTAAACAATAGCGTTCCCTCTGGAAGTGGGAAATCCTGCTGGTTCTCCCCATCAGTCAGCAGACTAGCCAAAACTCTGCTTAGTCCTCCAAAATCGGTGTAGACCCCTGCTGCACCTGGCCAGGAAGGACAGCTACCTACCAGCTGGGTGTGCTCCACCTCCCCCCAGCTACTCCCCTGGGGCAATAATTCCTCAAGTAAATGCTTTCTAAACTGGAGAGGGGAGGGTTGGTTCAAAGATCTGGTTAATCTGAATAAGAATATCACAAGATTGGAAAACAGACCTAAGCCCTTGTTTCAGTACTCAGGTTGCTTATTCCGTATGACTCCCTCCCTCCCTCCCTCTCTCCCACCCTCTCTGCCAACACCATGCCTCGAGGGATTGTGTTTTCTACAACCACACTGGTCTCCCTTATCACTGGGCATGAGTGTGGCAGGTGTTGTAGTACCCATGAAAGTTTCTGGTTCTGTCAGAACAGCTGGAGGCCTCTGGGGCAGGGCAGCAACACAGAGAGTCTCCCTGTGACTGTCATAGAAGAGATTTCCACTTGGGAGCTTTAACGTACGCAAAGCCAGACCCAACCCAAAATTTCAGCCCCGTCTCCTCTCCAGTCCCAAGCCTGGATGACACTGAGGCACGGACCAAGCTGCAGATTTCTCATTTGTAAAATAGGGACATCCAGAATTCTTCCCTTAAAGAGCTGTTGTATTAGCCAAAATTTCCATATAGAGCATTGAGTAGACAGTCTGGCATGTATTAAACTTCAATAAATTTCTGCTACTATTACTAAGGGAGGGAAGCCATTGTGGTTCAAAACTCAACGTGTGGTTTGCCAACCAAACACGCAGAGCTGCCAGCTAAGGTAGCTCCCACTGGCCTTCCTCCCCACTTGGGAACCTACATTTTTTCATTTCCCTTCCACTTAAATACCACTTTATCCTTATAAAGGGTCATTTAGGAAGTGAAATCACCAACATCAAAGACTGAAGATTATAACTGTGGACATGTGTGAGATCTCTCCCAACTTCCCTCTCCCCACTTTTCCTTCCTCCCACATACACATACACCTGATATACACACTCACAAGTGTGCACACACCACCCACACTTCAAATTCCTCTGTGCCTATCCTCCAAGTTGTCACTAAAGGACATGAACTGTTTTTCCTTCTTTGTTTTTCTTCATCTGAACTACATGTTCCTTCATTCTATAGTTTCTCCAGCCTAAAAAAAATGTTTAAGAGCCACTCTAAGAGTGCTATAATTTCTAACTTAACTCTTCATGATTTGACTAAGGAAAATAAAAAGGTAATAAAGTTAATAGTACCTTATTCTTAGGATACATGAGGAGGAAATTTCTTCTGCAAAGTTTAAATGAGGGAATCACCACTGGGTCTCCTAGCTCACTTTGGTCATAATGGTTATTGCACTAGAGTCTCGAGCTGTGAATACTCCATGCTTCCTTTTCATTCACCTAATTTCCCCAAAGGACATCTCTTCCTAGGCTAATATTTAGTGAAAAATAAAGAATAGAAATGAGAAATGGAGACCTGGGCTCTTGGCCTGATCTTATTCTTCTGGTTAGCTTTAGGAAAAGCAGGAAACTTCTCTGGGTCTTAACTCTTTCTTATATTAGGCAATGGACTACAGAACCAATACATCCCTAGTTTACCAATCCGGGATACCAAAGAGAAAACTGGGCGATGGTTCATTTGGTAAAGCATTTGACTTGTAAGCATGAGGACCTGAGTTACATTGCCAGAATGAATGTAGGAAGAAAAAATAAAACAAAACTCACCAGGCTCAGTAGAAGAAGCTTACACTATCCGTGTTGGGGTGGCAAAGATGGGCAGATCCCTGGGACTTACTGACCAGTGTAACCAACTTGGCAAATTCCAGGCCAAAAAAACAGAGAGCCAGCAAGATAGCACATTTGGTAAAGCACTCAGTGCAAAAGCAGGAGGAGCTGGGTTCGAGTCCCAGAACCCATATAACAAGCTGTCATTGGTGGTATATGCTTGTGATCCCAGAGCAGGGAAGGCAGAGACAGGTGGATCCCTATGGCTTGCTGGCCCACCAGTCTCCTCTTTTAAAAATATCAGGCCAATGTGAGGCCCTGTCTCAAAAAACAGGGTGGGTGCCAATATGATGGCTCAGTGGGTAAAGGGACCAAGACTGCCACCAAGCCTGAGGACCTGAGTTTAATCAATACCCTCATAATAGAAGGAGAGAACTGACCCCAGAAAGTTGTCCCCTGCCTCCACATACATGCCTTGCCATGTAAACATGTGCACACACACAAAATAAATAACTACACATATCCTTCTCTTTACCAACAGCATCCATAGAATTCCACTCTTCTGGCTCACACTCGGACTTGGTCAAAGGTCTTTTATTAAGGACTGGTGCTATCGAGTATTGAAAGACAATAGCTTAGCATGTTTGCCTTGACAGGATATTTGCATATTAGTTGAGACTAGAAGCAATAATAGGTGGCTCTGGAGACCAACCAACCAGGATGCTATTTCTGGATTAAAAGAATCCTTTTGAACTGTTCTCATCGTACCATATGGCTGTTGCTCTCTCTGTCTCTGCCTAATCCAAGACAGATCAGATTGGTGTGACAATGTTCATGAAGACTTTCTCCTGCAACAGAGGCTGAGAAAATACCCCTGTATACCAGCTTTCCCAGAAGTTGTAAAGGGAATGGACACAGGAGAACACACACCTCATTTGCCCATTTCCATGCAGATAGCACAGGATCTGGTGTGTGAGGTGTGGCTGCATCCACAGAAAAGAACACTTAACGCATTACCGGTGTCTGTAGCCTTGGCCATCACGCTGGTCAACACGAAGCCTACATTCAGCACCAGGTTCAGGGTCACATGAAAGAACTTGGCATGAGGATGCTTTGCATATCCCATTCTCAGCGTCCAGAACCTCACTCATGAAAAGGGAAGTGGCCATGATCACAAGAAAAATAACTAAGTCCGCAGATTTAAAAAAACTACTGCATTTAAAATTTAAAAGAATTCTACTCTGAACTCAGAGTAGAATTGAAGGGGCATAACTGACAAACCCATTCGTCAGTTGTGTGGGATGGGAGAGGTGGACATGGACACGGAGGTGTGTGTGCGTGTGTATATATGTGTAAGAGTAGTGCAACGGGCGATCTGAGCATTCCTCAGGCACCCTGGTCCACCACGGTTTGTTTTTGAGAAAGAGTCACTCACAGGCCTGGACCTGACCAAATCAGCTGGGCCAGCTGTCCAAGCAGTCTTGGAGGTCACCTGCCTCCACTTCCGAGCACTGCCATCACACCTGGCTTCTTCACACGTGTACTTGAATAGCATGCAGGTGCTCATGCTCCCTAACGCCCAACGACGCTTTATCAGCCATGTTCCACATAGCAGTCTCTAGAGCAGTTGCTGTCAGCACAGCACAGCCCTGATACTCACACAAAAGAGGGGGCCAAGAGCAATCTACAGTTCCCTAATGAGAGGACTGGGCTAAGGGAGGGTCTTCGCCTGATTTCCCGCTCTGGTCACATGGAACATGGAACAGAAGAGGTAACTTACATGTGATCCAGAGCCTGTGGAAAAGAAGTCTAGCTTCTAAGCACAGAGACGACCTGTTTCCCTGCACTAACCATATCCTCACACACCAAGGGAAACCCAACCATGCTGTTAAGAATGATGTCCACTGGGCCAGCAAGAGGCTGTGGTTGGTAAAAAGTACATGCCGAGCAAGCCTGACAACCTGAGTTTGGTCTCTGGCACTCACATAGCAGGCTGGATATGGTGCATTCAGCTGAGATTCCAGGGCTGCTATAAGGAAGTTGGAGGTGGAGACCGGGGAACCAGTGGGAAGTTCCAGGGCCAGCTAGCCTGGAATACACAGCAAGCAGCCGAGACGAGAGAGACTTTGCTCCAGTTAGGTGGAAGGCAAACTGGACTCCTGGAAGCAGTTCTATGATCTCCACAAGAATTCGCCACATTCACACACACATGCACAGCGTATGCACACATGCTAAATCCAGTTTTTTAAGAAATAGTGTCCACCAGAGTGAGAAAGAAATGTTATGTAGGATGGAATGGAGCCCTCGGCCACTTTCTCGGCTCTTCAACACTTCAGAGCTGTATTGAATTTTTGTTCAGCTCCACAGTTTACTCATGCTGGAGCAACTACACATAGGCCTGGCATTTGGACCGAAGGCACAGGCGCATTTTTGTATAGGCTAATGTCTATTTCAGCCAGAATTAATGCAATTATATGTAATGTTGACAGATTATGACATTTACCTATTAAGACATTATACAAACATTCCAATAATTTGCTGGCTTTTGAGTTTGTAAAAAATAAATGAGCCCAAATCTCAAGGGGTGTTGCTAATGGGGTAAATGGAATCAGGGTTTTAGGAGCTGGGCGTTCAGGAAATAACAGTCAAAGAATAACGTATTTGAAGCCAAAACACATACAGTGGTCAGTGAATATTAGCACTTACCACAAGACTGCTGTCCAGAGAAAGTCTTTTACCAAAGTCCCTTTTATACAGCTGTCTCTTCCCCTCCATGGGTGAGTGATGGATTTTCCTTTGCAATTTATCAGAATCCCCCTTCTGTCTCCACGGCCACTGCAAAAAGTGAACATAGGTTTTATGATCAAGCACAGTGTTTAAACTTTTCATTTTGCACTGTTCCTACCAGAAACTAGGGCCAAAAAAGTGCCCAGACCCAAACAGTAAGTCTAACACTTGCGAGGCCTCCCGGCTCGCAAGACTTCTCTCAGGGGCACACACTTGAGACATCTTTGTGGAGGTGCGTGTATTTTTATAGCTTGTGTTTGCAGGGCTGGGGGATGGGCTGGCGCGTTAAATCAGCAGACTGTGCCAAAAGCAAACTCTCTGCATCACGTCACACCTGCCCCATACCTGTTCTCTTTCCATCGGCCGGAACAAGTCTCTTTCTGTGCACACAGGTGCTGTCTGCAAAGCCCATGAGCTCAAACCCAGAAAACCACACTCCAGAACCAAGAACTGCTGAGCCATAGATCCAGCAAGGAGAACCCCAAACTTGTGCATTATTGACAATATTTAATTGTCAAAATGTCATGTAAGCTAGGAGCTAGAGAGATGACTAGAGCTCCGAGTTGTCTTGTAGTTTTGGGTTGGAAAATCAGTTCCCAACACCCAAACCACACAGAACTTTGGCTCGCTGGGATCCGATGTGCTCCTCTGGCCTCCCTGGGCAACTGCACTCACATGCAAATACCCCCACAGAGATACATCATTTTGAAATTAGAATAAATCTCTTGAAATGTCATTTCAAATTTTTGAGCATTGGAAGATCCATTGGTTTTGAGGAAGCCAGGATCAGTAGACTCTGGATAGTGTCATCATGGACAGCACCTATTTATAGAACACTGCCTTTAGCACACAGCTCATCAAGGATTACATAGAGGCTGCTTGTTCTCAAATGAGCAAGAATTTTGCTTAATAAAAGTCCACCACATGTATTAGGTTCCAAGTTTCAATTGTAAAAGACCAAAAACAAAAAAAGGGAATGTACCCTGGTGACTTCACCGTGCTACAGTCTCCACACACCCATGAGACCAGGAAGCACAAGGTCGAGTCTGCGTTAACTTTTAAAAAGGAAATGAGAGGTTTTGAGAGAATGGAGGATGGACCTAGGAGAGATAAGGATAGGAATGGGAGGCAAATACAATCAAAAGGTATTGTTACACATGTGAAACTCCCAAAATAATTAATAAAATGGGTATATTTTTAAAAAGAAATGGATTTGATTCTATTTTCCTTACCCTTTGGCCATACGGCCATAGAGAACTCATTCAACCTCTCTGCATGTCTTTTTACTCTCAACTGTTATAGTCATTTAACTGTATCACTGGAAGAATGTGGGAACTGTTGAATAGTAGAGTATAACGTACAGTGAATTATAAATATCAACAGGTAATCATAACAACTACTGAATAAAATTCACTATGCCTTTGATGGTTCAAAGAACAGTTGAAAATATAGAAATTGCCTATTATCCTACAAAACAAGATAGCCAAGTAGGCCAGATACAGAATGTTGTGACAAAAAGCTATGCAAATTAGTTTTTTGTTTACTCTTTGACAGTTTCACATACACACACATAATAAATTGTGGTTATTTTCTCCCCTCTTCCCTTGTCTCATCCCCTTCTTTCGCCCACTGAATCTCTTCTTCCCAACACATCCCTTTCCTACTCTCTTGTCCATTTGTGTGTATGCGTGTGCACGCATACTCACTGAGTTGCTCTCATGATTTAGTGTAGTTATCTCCTAGAGCATGGGCAGCTTACCAGTGACTATACCACTGAAGAAAACATTGCCTCCTATACCAGCAACAAATAACCGCCTATAGCTAGCTCCTCAGGATGGGAACTCCTCCCATCCTTGGCAAAACAACATGAAGGTACAGGCATACAACTGAAAAGATTATGTGACCCCACTCTTAATTGTTAGAAGACTAGCCTGTATCTGTACTTGACCTTATAGTCACGTGCGACCTCTTGTTTCTGTTGTTTCTGGTTTCCCCCATCACAAAGATTAACCTAGATGTTCTACAGAGTCTACCCAAAGCTCATCCACTCTGGTAAGTGAATGGGCTCAGTTCTGAATTTTTCCTACATCGTGGTATCAAGCCCTAGGCAAGTAGTCCAGAACACTTTAAGAGGAGAGAAATAAAGCGGTATACAAGTGAGCATGCGTGCATTCATTTCTCCTCTTTACTAAGGATGTCATATAACCGGTTATCTCAAACCACAGCCATGGTGACTTCCCCAAGGTGATGGACTGTACCCTGGAAGGGTGGGCTAAAACAAACTCTATCTACCACAAGTTGCTTATTGTTAAGTTATTTTTCTCTCCAGCAATACCAGTGAAAGTAAAACAGCCTACATCTTGCCAACAGGTCTTTAGAGCCCCCCAAAACCCTAAGTGAATTCTGACAAGTCTGCTTTTATCTTAACTCTCACAGCATCCTGTCTGATCTCCCTGCCCCCAGTTCAGGAGCTGAACCTGTCTTACTTTCATCAAAAAATCTTCACAACAAATACATTAGGTGAGGATTCCCTTTCTCTACCGATTTTCATAGAACATTCAACACCCTTAATACCCAAGATAGTCTCTTACACATAACAAAGTCTAAAGGTATGTGTGTTTTCAAATGAAGATGTTAGATATTAGTTCTATTACCATAGGGGAAAGTGTTTGTCAACTGATACTGCTTGGGGACCTGCCCTTCAGACTTCTACCTTGCCATGACTGTAGTCATGGTAGCTAAGATTGGCCTAGAGAAGAGTAGTTATGACACAGAGAGACTGCTGGGGATAACAACCTCCCCTCTATCAAATGGATACTTTCCTCAGTTTTAATCCTCCCCAACACAATAGGTCATCAGTTCACAGACAGCATGTATATTCTGAGTGCTTACTACATAGAATACCCAAGCCCTAGATGTTGAAAGCCATGTATAAGGAAGACTAGCCGTGGTGACACAGCTCTTCTGGTAAAGTGCTGGACATGCAAGCATGAAAACCTGAGCTGGATTCCCCAGAACCCATATTAAAACTAAGAGCAATACTATGCCTGAAATTCTAGTGCTAGGGATGCAGAGACGGAGGGATGCCTGGGGCTCACTGGCTATCCAGTCTTTTCTGGATCTGTGAGTTCCAGATTCACTGAGAGGCTCTGTCTCCAAAATTAATGTGGGAAGTAATAAAGAAGACACTGGGCATTGTAGCTCTGACCTCTCTCTCTACACACACACGCACACACACACACACACACACACACACACCTATGACTAGAAAGAATAAGTTCTTGCTTCTATGGAACCTTCTAGTAAGAATATATCAATAATGAGTAAGCAAACAAAGAAATAATCCCAAGTTGTGCTAGGTGATGGCATTAGGAGATAACTTTAGTAGGTGTTACAACCTTGAGTCACACTTACCAACAGAACCTTTTTATATGGAATGGCTAGAGTATAAAACGATTTTGCAAAAAGATGCAAGACATCATTCCAGGCAGAGGGATCATGAGAAGGGGCTAGAAAAGAACTGTGTGCCTGGAGGAAGATTTATTTCTTAGGAATAAAGTTAGATAGAAAGGGAGTGCCTACAAGAAGTGCCAAGTCATAGCCACCAACTACAAACTCTCATCCTGAATACAAAGGGTACTCAGGCTTTCTATCTCCACTTCTTACTAGCTTATTACATAAATACCCAACCCCCAGATGTTGAAAGTCATGTGTAAGAAGAACTAGCCATGAGGTAAGCCACTTATCACTAGCTAATAACACTCAACAAATTCTTTAATATATTTAATTCTTAGTGGTTGAGTTATAACCACCACTAATAAGGAAACCTCCATTAATAAGACAATTAACTTGAGTATTTTTTCCACTGATTGACACACAGTAGGTGGTCAGGATTAAATAGTAGAATATTGATCAACCCTCTAGTACACATAGTAAAATCAGGAAAGACACTAGGTAATAATTCTATGTTTCACTATAGCTCAAGAAGAATGTCCCCAGGGAGAATGAGAATCTTTGTAAAATTCCTAGGATAGGCAAGTTCACTTGCCTGCTTGGTTTTCTTAATTCTTTCACATACTTCAAGCTGTCAATCATGTAATATAACAGTAGAAATGACATCCATATTACTTGGAAACAATATTCTATAAGCACTGAATAATGTTAACATTCCAGGACAATAAGAATCAACCAACAATGAGCAATATGGTGACAACAAAAGTCCTGGCCGTTTACCTGCCCAGTGGAATCACCATCCCCATGCCAGAAATGGGAACATTTGCTAGCTGGGGCTGGGGAAACACCTCAGTAAGGAAAGTGCCTGCCAAGCAAGCATCAGAACCCTAGTCTGGATCAGAAACCATGTAAAGGACATGAGTTCCAGACACTCCTATGATCCCGAGTTGGGAAAGCAGAGACAAGAGCATTCCTGCAGCTCACTGGCCAGCCAGCCTAGGCAAATGGATATGCTGTAAGTTCAGTGAGAGATTCTGTCTTAAAACATAAGTGAAGAATGACAGAGGAAATCTGCTGGCGTTGACCTCTGGCCTCGACACACATAGCCATGCATGTGCACATACACACAAACATACAGCAAACACACACACACACCTGTTTTCTAAACATGAGAAAATGATCATGGGTAAGTGTAGAGTAAGGTCATGCCAACAGGTCAAAGCCAGACCACTTTAAAAGATTTTAAAAAATTTGAAATAATAGCTAGGTATGGTAGTGTGCATCTATACTGGGAGCACATGGGAAATAAGAGACAAAAGATAGGTAGGAAAGAAGTGAGGTAGAAGAAAGAAAGAGAGGCAGGAGGGGAAAGAAGGAAGAGAGAGAGGGAAGGGAGGGAAAGAGGAAGAGAAGGGAGGACAAAGGAAGAAAGGAAAATGAAGGGGTGGGGGAAGGTATCCTAGAATTTGAACATTCTAGAAATTTTCAAATTTCTAGGATACCTGAAGTCTAAGAAGAGATTTTTATACTGACTGGTCAAAGGCAATGTAAAATATAATAGTGGATTAATGAAGAAATGATTTTTGCTGGGAGGATTAGCTCTGGGTGGAGCTAACTCAGACAATTTGCCTTTATTGACACTCTGGTGTGGTCAGGGGCTGTCTAGACTGGACACACTGGACAGCAGCACCGTGAGCGTCTCCCAGCTCCCTCTTCCCCAAGCGTTCTTTTAAAGACTCCCCACGCGCCAGGCCGTGGTGGGAGGCAGAGGCAGGTGAATCCCTGCTAGTTCGAGGCCAGCCTGTCTACAAGAGCTAGTTCCAGGATAGCTAGGACTGTTACACAGGGAAACCCTGTCTAAAACCAAAAGGGGGGGCTCCCCATGCTCCCTCCTCTGCCTCTCCTTCCTCTCCTTCATGTACTGCCTGAAGAAATGTTTTAAACTCCTTATACGAAACAGCTACGCCCTGCATGAAAATCAGAATAGAAATAAAATAGTTATATAAGGAAATCTTAAAATAAATAAACAACCAATAGAAGAATAAAAATAAATAAAGACAACATGCATATAACCCCAGTGGAATGGAAGAATACTGAGATGTGGCTAGGGGAAAAAATTCTGCAGTGTGTCAGCTGCTAATGTTAATGAGTTAGTTAAATTAGAAAAATCCCAACTGCCCAAAGCAAAAAGCATTCAACCACATAGGATGCCGGGGCGCGGTATGGACCGAGCTATCAAACGCATTCTGTTCAGCTGATTTTTGTGGTTGGTGTTGTGTTTTGTTGTTGCTTTGAGCTGGCTGTGGAGAGCAACACTTAACAAAGCCATCCAATTTCTAGAGAATATTTTCCATCTGGGGCCAATTGGGGAAAGCACGGGCTAAATGCTGCAAAGCCAGGGGAGACGGAACACAACTCATTAGGGAGGCGGTTTATGAGGAGGAATGCTTTCTGAAAATCCAGCCAAGATTTGACGGTGATGTCCCCGCACACTGCAACAGCCATTATTTTTCATTAAATGTCTTTGAACACAAGCGAAAACCCAAAGTGACCAAGGAAATGGACAGAGTCAAATAAATTGGAAGTCGATCCATTTTTTGCAGAGGTTTTAGCTGGTAGTTAAAATCTTGCCAATTACCCAGAGTGTCTCTCGCACTCGAAGAGGTTATTTATTCTATTTTATTTTAGAATAAGCTCCCTCCAAATGCTCCTCAATCCCACATAACCCTGAAGTGAGTAAAAAGCCAAGGAAATCAAGAGTAAGCATTAAACCTTCAAAACCAATTAACACACACAAAATAATACAATTTTAATAAACCATATGATGTAGACTGTGATGTTAAAGATGCTATATGTAATAAACTGCCAAAATTAAAGAGAAAAAATTTACAGTTGTTTCGTTTCCTTTTCTCTATTCAGCATTTAGTTAAATTGCAAGCGTTATATGCTTGTTGAAAGAGGGAGGTGGGCAAAAATCTCTTTTCAAGAACACAAAATACTGATGATCCACTTAGATGCTACCAAGGAAGTTAAGCTTGGGCTGATGAGATGGCTCAGCAGGTCAATGCACTTGTGTCAGAGGTGAATGACCAATTTCTGGTCCTCAGAACCCCATAGAGGTGAAAAGAGAGAACCAATTGTCTCCAAATGTTGTCCTCTGACCGCCATGCACCTGCTGATACACACATACAAGGTATGCAAACAGGTGTCACACCCCCCACATACACAAATGAAATTTATTCTTAATGAAAAACTCAGACTTTTACAGATGTGCCTTCTTATTAAAATACATGCAAAATATGTATATATGTGCATATTCTCTACATGCATATATATACACATATATAACCACAATTCCACCTCCTTCCCTGCTTACAAGTAATAAAAATTAAAGCTTTTAATTAGTAGGACTTTGCATAAATTATAGTTTTACTTTTCTTTCTTTTTTAAAAAAATCTATCGTCATATAGAATGTTACTGAATCAGAGCCAAAGATCTCAATGCTTTTTTTTTATTTGTTTTTTGAGACAGGGTTTCTCTGTAGCTTTGGAGCCTGTCCTGGAACTTGCTCTTGTAGACAAGGCTGGACTCGAACTCACAGAGATCTGCCTGCCTCTGCCACCAGAGTGCTGGGATTAAAGATGTGTATCACCACCACCCGGCTCAATCCTTTACTTTCTATGTTCCAAATTAGGACATTTTTATTACAACCTCATCATATGTCTATGGCACCATCAGAATATAATTTTTGAGCATCGTGTAAATTAACGGTTTTAGTTTTAAGTACCTTTACTGTGCCCAGGTAGCATGTACGTATAACTGTGTGTGAAGGGCAGAGGGTCAGTTGCAGGGGTCTGTTCCCTGGCAACTTTCTGTTCAAACTTTTAGAAATAATTTAGCAATGCTTTGGGCCCTCCCTGTCCAATATTTATGTCTCATAAATATTACTTTCCTTATCATAATGCTTTGCCTAGAAGAGAGGCTGTTTGTGGAAACATCTTTTTTCTTATTTTCAGTAGAGTTCATTGTGACATTTGCACCATTGAGATCAAGATTATCTCTTTTTTCTCTTTTCTCCCCCCGCCTTTTTTGAACATATCAATCACTGGATCCAATAAATAATTAAATGTGCTTGGATTTCTATCATGCTTTACACTTGATGTCATTTGTTTTGCATGCATGTTCAGGGGCACATGTGTGGGTGGATGCATGTGCAGACCAGAAGCCAGCCTGACTTGATCCTTAGGACCCATTCTCCTTGTTTGTGTTGCCAGCTAAGATATCTCTTCTGCCGTGGTGTATAGTTTCACATGAAAATGATTTACAAAGTCAGCGTACACTCTAAAAGGATGGGGAAGGGGGCTATTATCGCCTATGAGGTGGCTACTGGTGAATTCCTCATGCTCCAGTGAATGGTTTCTCATCCATGTCCTCGGAGGGTCCTGGCTACACAAAGTGGCTCACAAAGCAAAAAGCAAATCAAAGTAAAGACTTGAGAGTGGGATAGGGACTTGGTAGGAGGACAGACAGACGCTGGAAGTGAAAGGAGAAAAAGAGAAGGCGGAGGGAGTGATGTGGCCATGGGGCATTATATGTGCATGAGTTGTCAGAGAAGAAATTAGTAAAAAGTATATAGTATCGTAAAGTGTGTGTGTGTGTGTGTGTGTGTGTGTGTGTGTGTGTGTGTGTGTGTGTGTGTGTGTGTTTGTACAGGTACCAAACGGAGAAAGGCATCAGGTCCCCTAGAGCTAGAATTACAGGAGGTTGAGGGCCATCTGACGTGGGTGCTAGGAACTGAACTCAAGTCCTCTGCAAGAATAGTGCTCTGAAATGTTGTTATCTCTCCAGACCCAGTGACAGTTTTTTATCTTTATCAGTATCAGATGCTGTGTATAATGTGCACTCTGTACTTTAATCTGATGGGCTAGGTGGTCATGTTTCCTATAGCTTCATAACAGGTGAATGACATCGGCTCTGGTCTATGATGTAGCATTATAGCATGGGTGTTCAAGATCTTTTACAGTCTGGTGAAGTCACCACGTGCTGGCCTGTCTCCAACCTAGAACACTGTGCTGTGCATGACAGCAGATGTCAGGCAGGGTTGGCAGGTAGAATACATATGACCGTTGATTCCGGGAGCCAAGGGTAAGCCCAGCCAGCATCCTGGAATGTGCAACCAGCCCACACAGTCAGCCTCCACTTACCCAAGCCTGATCAACATCATGCTAGGACAGAGACCCATTTTTCCAAAGCCTTCCATTTTTTAAAAATTTTAAACAAAAGGTACACGTCTAAATACTGATGTAAAAATCATATTTTCTTAAGTTTCATGGGCTAGAGTAATGGCCTAGAAGGTAACATGCTTCCATAGAACCATGAAAACCTAAGTTCGAATCCCAGAATCTGTGTACACCCAGGTGCACTAGTGTGCGACCATAATCCTGTGCCCTTACAGCAAAAGAAGAGGCAGCTTACCATTGTGCTAGTCTGGAGTACACCATGGCAAGAAACAGTGTACCTAGCATCAAGTAAGGTGGGTAGCAAGAATTGAAACCCAAGACTGTCCAATGACCTCCACGCGTGCACCATGGTATGTGTGTGCCTACACACACACCACACAGAGACACACACACCACATAGAGACACACACACACACCACACAGAGACACACACACCACATAGAGACACACACACACCACACAGAGACACACACACACACCACACAGAGACACACACACCACACAGACACACACACACACACACCACACAGACACACACACACACCACACAGAGACACACAGACACACACACACACCATACAGACACACACACACACCACACAGAGACACACACACAGACACACACACACACACCACACAGACACACACAAACCACACAGACACACACACACACCACACAGAGACACACACACCACACAGACACACACACACACCACACAGAGACACACACACCACACAGACACACACACACACCACACACACACACACACACACACCACACAGAGACACACACACCACACAGACACAGACACACACACACACACCACAGAGACACACACACCACACAGACACACACACAACACCACACAGACACACACACACCACACAGAGACACACACACACACCACACAGAGACACACACACAGACACACACACACATACCACACAGAGACATACACACAGACACACACACACACTATTTAAAAAATTAAGTTTCACAAGCCAAATGAATTCCCCTCAGAGACGTGATTGCCCGAGGCCTATTCATTCCCAATCTTTAATTACATGGCTCTGAAAATTTGGTAATTATTTTTGCAAAGTTTGAATTAATGGAAAACTCCATGTAGAGAAGACTGAAATATTAAATTCTAACACAGAGAACTAAGTACAGCAACAGGGTTTGGAAGAAAAATTGAATTGCCCATCACCTGTCTGTACAAATGGAAAAAATTCAAACTTTTTTTCAAAGATAATTTATTCCCTTTTTATGTGAACCCACAATGTGGAAACAATTATTCTAACTTAGAAAAAAAATATGCTCTGTAAGAATTAAGGACTTTCCCCTTAGTTTAAAACTAAAATAATACCAGGGTTACTTAGTACGTTTTAGATACTCATGCTTGCTGCTACAGCACAGAAACTAAACAGACTCCCACTCCGGGCGATTTTATGTATCTCGTTTTACATCTGATGGGATGCACGGCCTGTGTCTGTTGTTTGGGGTTATCTATACTTTCTTCCTTGCTGGTTTTGGCATTTTGATCTCATCTACACAAAAATTAACATGATCCACATACGGCTGCTTTGATGGATCACACTAATTAAGTTATGAGTTATTACCACGTCTACACCATAATTTTGCTATATAAATGGATTCAGTGAGATTTACCAACTATTGATTAAAGAACTCCAGTGTAAGGTGGGTTTTTCTGGGGTTTTCAACTAATTGCTTTCATATCATCTGACAAATTAATTTCTCCAGTCTCCAGTCCCTTCATCTCCCAGATAAAGACAAATCAAGTGCATGCTTGCTAAGTCCCCTTTTGGATCTAAAATATTTTAATCTATGAGACAATTTAAGGAGAATTTAATGCATTGAAATCCATTGTCACCTCTCAATTTACAGCTTTATTGAGGTGTAAGTCAAATACCATATCGACCCATAAATATGGCATTTTGTGTCACCATCATCAAAATCCAATTTTAGCACATTTTCAACACTCCAGAAGAGAAGCCTGCAGAAATAGGCAGCTGTTACCCACCCCTGCCAACCTACCCATTCATAGGCAGCCACTATTCCACATTCTGTCTCCATAAATTCATTTTATTTCACACGTTTAATAAATGGCTTTGAGAAAGACTTTTTTCTCTAAGTATATTTTTTTAAAAAGTCACCAATGACGTAAAACAGACTGATACTCCATTTTTTACAACAGAATAATTTTCCATCATACCAATATATCACCTTTGTTTATTTATTGGTTATTGAACACTTAAGTTGATTTCACATTTTTCTATGAATAATCATGGACTGTTTAATGAAAACATGTTTTCATTTTTCAGGAGAACTACTGGATCAAATGGAAAAATCCATGATTAGTATTTTCAATAACTGTATCTACAAATTCCAACTCCTCTCCATCTTTGCCAGCATTTACCATTGTCCCTATTTATTTCAACCAATGATATTCTGCTCAGTGATTTGTCTTTTTTTTATTTTCTTTTTTATTTATGTGTCTATATGTGTAAGTGAACGCAGGTGTCTAGAGTCCAGAAAAAGGCGTAGATTACCTAGGGCTGGAGTTACAGGTAGTTATAAGCGCCTGATTTGGGTGTCAGGACCCGAATTCAGGTCAGATCAGCAAACGCTTCAGCCACCGAGCCTTCTCTCCACCCTGTCTTTCTACCATTAAGAGTGTGCAAGGTTTTCGTGTATCTTGAGCAGAAGTCCCCTGTCTTATAACTATGTGCAAGTATCTTCTCCCGTTCTGTAGGTTATCTTTTTACACTTTTCAAAAGATGATTTTTTTTAAAAAAAAAATGTGTCTGTGTGTAACTATGGGTGCCTACAGAGGCCAAAAAACGGCAGCAGATGCACTAAAGCTAGAGCCACAATGGCTTGGGAGCCACACGGGGTGGGAGCTGGGAACCAAACTCTGGGCCCCTGCAGAAACCGTAAGTGTTCTTGGCTGCTGAGCAATCTCCCCAGCCTTTTTCTTTGTTGAGAGTGTCCTTGATACACAAAATTTTCTAAATATTATTGAGTTACAATTTATCAGTTTTTTTCTTATTCTCTTGATGTCAGATCTAAGAAAACATTTTAATCCAAGGAAGCAAAAAGTTTGTCATACAGTAAATTTTGTTAGAGTTTTAGCTCTTACACTTCTTTCTATGATTCCTGTGGGGTTAATGTTTGTGTCTTGCAGTAGGAATTAGTCTGCTCTTTTACACATGAGTACTGAGAACTGTCTGACTTCTACTTATGAAAAGACTGATCTTCCCCTCACAGAAATGTCTTGGCACCTGGGTTTAAAAAAAATCCACTAGCCACGAACAAGAGGGTTTGTCTACACATTCTGAATTCACACTCCTTTAATGTACATTATCGTCTTGATTACTATAGGGTCATAGTTCAGTTTGAAATCAGGGTTGTGAGTCTTCCAACTTAATTTTTTTCAGATTCTCTTGTCTGTTTTACCTACATCGTTTTTCTGTATGAATTTCAGCATTATCTTGTAAACTGCTGGGAGAAAGCTGGCCAGGATGCAGACCAAACCTAGGCTAAGTCTGCATCACTGCAGGAGGTACAGCCACCTTTGTGGTTTGAACCATCCAGTTCATGAAATCAGAGGCTTTTATTCATTGGTTATTCTTAATTTCTTTTGATCATGCTCAATAAGGTTTTGTGTCCCCACCACTTTGGTGTGAAAATCTTGCATTGTATTTCTTTCTGGATATTTTCATTGGTTGTTGCTGTATTTACCAAAGAAAATCACAATTCAGGTTGTTTCCCCTTAGAGTTTTGTTAAGTTTTGAAATGAAGAGCTAATCTATACATTCTTTCTCTTTTTAAAAATGTTTTCCCATTTAACTATTTTGAATTTTGTATTCAATGATGTAATAATATTGTAATTCTAAGAGACATGGGTTCCATGTCATTTTATTATATTTGGTGTTTTGGTGGTGGTAGTGTGTGTGTGTGTGTGTGTGTGTGTGTATGTGTGTATGTATGTGTGTGTATGTATATGTATGTGTGTGCATGCAAGCACATGTTCAGATATATGAGATGTGTATATGTGGTGTATTCACATGCAGGTAGGCTCATACATGCTTGCTTGAAAGCCAAAGGAAGATTTTGAATCATCTGCTCCATCACAACTCCTCCCTTTATCCCTTTGAGACTGGGTCTCTCACTACACCCGGAGCTAATCTGGCTGCCCTAGCAACCCTCCTGTCTTCCATGCCCCTATGGCACTGGGGTTAGTTACATAGCCACCCCAGTTTTTAAGTCAATCTTGAGGGTTCGAACTCAGGTCTTAAAGCCCATGAAGCAAGCAACTTTACTCAATGAGCCATCTCCCCAGGCCTCCAGTTTTATCTTTAAAATGTATTTTATTAAACCACGAAGAAATCCGTAAGAATCATATGTGGTATATTTGAATTAAAATAAAGAGTGATGCTTAGCTTACCCAAGTAATGCAGAAATAAACTTCAACACGTTTCTATCATCTTTCACTTGCACTCATTGAGCACCTGCTGAATGCACAATCTAATACTGTAGCAACCCACATTCAACTCATCACTAAGTAAATTGCATTTAACTCCATAACATCATAAAACCCACTTGGTAAGAAACTGGAGCATAAAGAAATGCCCTCATCATCTCTAGCTTGTCGCTGTGACTAAATATTTTCATTCATCCCATTAAAGGTATTTCCCTTCCTTACAATGAGAATGGTACACCATCCCACCATGAAGCTAGGTTTCAATTCAACTCTGGAAAATCCATGCCAGCTGCTCCACTGATTTTTAAACTGTGCTAATTGTGCTAACGCTGCTGAATATAGAAAATGGACTCACTGGTCTTGGAAAAAAATACTAATATCAATTCTGACTCAATGATGTCATCAACTGTGTCTTTTCCTCAGAAAAAGAACCTGAATTCAAACCAAAAGAGGCATGTTTTATCATTAGGTCTTAAAGCTTTGAGAATCAAAGGAAGTCAAAGAGTCAACATCCTAGAAAAATAAATGTTTATCGTACAACCTGTTTATACATGATGGGAAGGATGTGACTGAAACTCTGCCACCTCAACATTAGAACCTCCCCTTAGGACCAGTGGCATGTCTTAGCAGTTAGAGATGGCTTTCTCCAAGCTGATGAACATGCATCCCCAGGACACACACAGAAGGAGAGAACCAACTCCCACATGTGTGTCACAGCAGGCATGCTCCCCATCCCATATATATATGTATATATTAAATGAATGAAAATAAATAAATGTAATACAGTTTCTAAAACACTTCCTATTAAGTCCCAGGTGAGTAAAATAAATACCTGTCATCATTCTCTAGAATATGCAAATAAGAAAAGCACGTCTATGAACTGCGGCTAAATTCAGAGGACCTGCGGAGTCCTGAGTCTCCAAGGACAACAACGCGGGAGCTTGATATCTGCTGTGTATTCAGCTTCTAGAGTTTTCCGCCAGTGTGTGGAAACATGGGCCCGGCAACTCACCTCAGGACAGCAGACCAAAGCACAGTCGTTTGGCTGGAGAACATGCAGTGCTCAGAGAAGGCACCAAGGTAAGACTCAGGAAGAAGCCAGAAAAGCCAGAAGACCGCACCGTCCTCGCCACGGGCTTCATGTATGGAGCATGCGCAGGGGCAGTCCACGCTCCGCCAACATCCGGGAGAGGTGCGCTCTTACAAGCAAGGCCACTCTGCAGCTGCAAACCTTCTCAGCTTCCAGATTCGCTAGCTCTCTACCCTGTTCCTATCTTCAGCATGTACAGTCTCACTAATAAGCCGTTTAAACAAACCATTCTCTGCCGCAACCACTGTTTCTCTGGCCCAGCCCTTCATTCCAGAGGAGAAGAACCTAGAATTCCCTGCAGGTCTCTGGACTCCGATGTTTTCCAGACAGAAAGATGGATTTTCCCTGAAGTTACAGAGAAGTTGCGCCACGTGGCTGAAGGAAAGGCGGTGTCAGATAAAACCTGAGCCAAGTCATTTGATAGCTCACTTCCTCTAAGATGCCCTCGGATTCACTGACAGGTGGGTGCGCCAAGCCATTCTGCCAAGCTGGCTCTGGATAGTCTATCTAGCAAGCCTCGTGGATGCTTCTACTTCGCTCTGCATGGCAAAGAGTATACAGAAAGTAAGAGTGAAAATCTAATCCAGATGAAATGAGAAAAAGGATTCCTTTTGAGACAGGGTCTCGTGTAGTCGGTCCATGGTGGTCTTGACCTGACTGTTTGCCTAGATTTTCCAGTTTGCTGGTGTTACAGGTCTGGACCACCGCTACCACCACCACCAGTTTAAGCAGTGACTTTGTGAATGATGGGTAAGCATTCTACCAACAAAGCTGTATCTCTAGCCAAAACAGAAATATTAAAGCACATGAAAATTTGTATTTTTAGAATTTTGGAAGATATCAAAATTTAATAATGAAAATTATCAAAGCAGAAATAATTTATGAAATAATAGCTGATGGCTGTTCAAAGTTGAAGCGCACATACTTTGTTTAAAATATAAATTTTAATATACGTTTTAGGCCAATGTGCTGGCAAGCTGTCACTGTCAATTTGACACAATATGAAATCAAACTGGGATGAGAGTTTCAATTGAGAAATTAGCTAGATCAGGTTGGCCTATAGGCATGTTTGGGGGTGGGGCATGCCTTGATTATTAATTGATTTAGGAAGATTGGGTGCACTACGAAAGGCACCATTTCCTAAGCTGGGCCTTGACCCTGCATGGGTATATTTCCTTCTCTCTGTTCTTGACTCTGTGTGTAGTGTGACTAGCCACTTTGCGTCCTTGCCTCAACTTCCCTTTAGTGATGGACTGTGACCTGGAGTTGTAAGCCGAATAAACCCTTTTCTCCCCTAAGCTGCTGTTGCTCTTTCCGTGTCACCCCAGCTGGGGCAGGCAGCACACAAGGTGCGAGTTTCATGATGGCGTCTTCAGGCATCTTAGTCTCTACATCCTGTTGCAATCATTCTCCTCTCTACAGTGCCCACCCTCCAGCCTGCTCCCTTCTTCCTTCCCCCAAGTCTCTCCCTCTCCATTCCCTTATCATGTGAATATGTGCTTTTAGGACTGAAAATACTGCCTAAAATTATGATCCATATCAAAAGGCACAGTATCAGAAGTATGAAAACCTCAAGTGAAATTCCTAAAAGTTATGAGGGACCTCTCAGGATGACATATAAGTGCTGTTAGATAGCGACCCTGCCAGTACATCTCTAGTTAGCAAAATTAAATGCCCGAACATAAGAGAATGCTGCTGCCAAAATAATGAAGGCAAATAACTCTGAGACTCCTAAGTGGCTCTAAAATATAACCCAAGAACCCCTTAGCCTTAGAGAGCTGGAGCAACTGGGGCTGGGGCTCCCTTGGTAGAATGTTTGCTTAGCATGCGGGAATGCTCTGGAAGTGGAGGCAGGAGGATCAGGAGTTTAAGGTCATCCTTAGCCACCTAGGGAATTCCAGGCTAACCTTGGCTACATGAGATATTGCCCCACCCCATCCCCCCCAAAAAAAGCCTCTGTTGTTTCTTCCACAAAAGACTACTGATGGATCCACTTCAGTAAAACAGTGTGGATGAGCCGTGGATTGCACCAAACAGCAAACGCAAGGGGAAAATGTGTGGCTGGATCTGGTGAGTGATTTTTTTTTCTCAGACACAATAGCTTAATTTAGCTGTATAAATTAATTCAGAGTTAGCAACAATAAAACAAGTGAAATTTGACGCAGTGTGTTAGACATATCAAGGCCCTTCAAATTGTTTATACCCTCAAGTGCCCTTGAGAAAAATCACTGCCATTATTATTCAAAGAAACATCCCTTTGCCTGCCCAAGGCTTTCCCCTCTGAGTGTTCATTCAGCCTTGTAGTTATAAACAAATGGCAGGTGCTGACTTGTGTCTCCTTCCTGCTAAAATGGTTACCCTCAGGACTAGGACCCCAGCTCATTTACGCTGGTTCTTCTCATCCCGGTACTTAAAATTTGCGCAGAGCTGCTCAACTTGTCTGCAAAATTAATTTTTTAACATGTTGCTGTATGTGTGTGTGTGCACACACACGCATGTGCATGTGTAAAAATGTGTGTACAGACCTATGTATGTCATTTGCTGGGCACCATCTACCTTATGCTTTTGGGAGCCAGGGTCTGTCACTGGGCTGGCAGTTCTGTTCTCAGGCTATATGAGCCGTCCGACGGATCCTCCCACCTCTGTCTCGCCCACAGCAGGAGTATAAGCATGTGCTACCATGCCTGTTTCCTTTTGTTTTACACGCGAGTTCTGGGGATCAAACTCTGGCTGCCATGCTTATATGGAAAGCACTTTGCTGAGTGAGCGATCACCCCGGACCAAGCGAAACTCTTGAGAAACAGGTTTCTTTAGCAGAAGATTCTGCTGCTTCCAGTTTGCTTAGAAAGAGCTGCTTGTTTTTTAATCTTCAAAGCTTGAATTTGTATCTTAAATTAAACATTATCAAACAAGAAAGTGAGATTTGGTTACCTTGTACTACTTATTTGGAAAAATAAAATCTGTTTCTCATAACTCCGTGAAATTTTCCTTTTAGAGTATTGACTTATTATTAATATATGTAAATAAACAAGTGTAAAAACAAGCAAAAGTGACCTATGAATATATTCCAAATGGTTAAGGTCATGGACAAACCTGTAGGGAAAGCAATGTGAGTTCCCATTCCTGCACTCCCAACTGCTTCCTCCAAGCTAGACAATAATTCACTATTAATAATTTATCTTTCTAAGATTTCCTATTAGCCATTTATGCACATACATGTATATATATTTACATATGTAAATTTTTAATCATAACCCTTGGTACCCTTTTCTACATAGTTTTTGACAAGCTGATTTACTTCGCATTTAGTAGTGTGTCAGGGCGAGGGCTGGGATCGGCTGGTAGAGAGGATGAATTGCCTGCAGGAAGCTCTGGGGAGATCGTCTCTGGATTAAATAAACCAGGCATGGTGGCACATGCCTGCAATCTCAACACTTGAAAGGTAGAAAAAGGAGGATCAGAGGTTCAAGGTCAACCTTAGCTAAGTAGAAAGTTCCAGATCAGGTTGGTCTGTGGGAAACACTGTTTCAAAAAATAATACTGGGTCATAATATTCTCTCCATGTTGAGATACAAACAGGTCTTTCTCCTTCCTCAGCTGTATTTTAGGGTTTTTTTATTTATATGTATGTATGTGCATACACAGGTTGTGTGTGGGTACCCATGGAGGCCAGAAGGGGGCGTCAGATTCCCGGGAGCTGGTGTTACAGGTGATTGTGAGCCATCTGATGTGGAGCTCAGATCTGAACTTGGGTTCTCTGCAAGACTAGCAAGCACTCTTGACAGCTGAGCCATCTCTCCATCCACCTTTTTCATTCTTTTAATGGCCACAAGGGCTCCTGATGGCAGGTGGAGCCCGATTTGTTTGACTCTTCCCTTCTTGATGGACACAGACAGCAAATAATTTATCAGTATTACAGACGCTGCGGAGTGTTTTCTCGTGCATTCCTCTGTGTAAACGGATGAAGTGGCTCCTGTGATAAATAGCTGGAGGGGCCCTCGCTTTCCAAATACACTCAGATTTCTATTAATCCAAATCACCGTCTGCTTCCTGTTCCAGCCCAATGGCTTCAGAAAGGCAGAGAAACCCATCCGCAGCTTCCCAGCAATGCAACAAATCGTGATCACATCTCATTTAAAGCTCCTCCTGCTCTAGCTGAGGATGGAGTTTAGCAGCAGAGGACTTGCCTAGCAGATGGGAGGCCCGGGGTTCTGTCCTCGGTACCCAAAAAGCCAAAGCAAAAGTATATGCCCTGCCCATTAAATAATTCATTCACAAATCAATGTATCCACCCAGAACTCATATACATCTACTCTGCAATACCCTGCCAATCATGGCCTTGCCTTGAGACTTTCCTACATCTAAGAACATAAAGGAAGACAAGGCCCCTTTGGGTTCCTATCAACGGGGTCTAGGCAAAGCCCTTATCCACCTGTGTTAGCTTTCGCGATACTGATACAGAGGCCTGGCATTCACAAATCAAAGGGAGGAAAAGTGTATTTAGCTTATGGTTTTGGAATTTATGGTGGGGACAGTGTGATGGGGCTGTTCACATCATAGCAGACAGGGGAGGGAGAGGGAAAAAAAGAGAAAGAAGTGGGGGAGAGAACGGACAAGGCCTAGCCCCTACAAGCCTATGTGGTAGCTTCCATTCTGTCGCTGTGATAAATACTGTAACTTAAAGCATGACCAGGCTCCTTCCAGCACACATTCTCAGGTCACAGTTCACCATCAAGGGAGGGATGACAGGAGCCTGAGGCATGAACTTGATGGCACCTGCGTGCTCTCCCACACAGCATTGCTTCTGACCAAGAAACTCACTTCACGTCCAAAGAAGTGGGGCAGGGATCATGGGGGATGGCACTGTTTGGCTGGCAAGCATGCTTCCTTAAATCAATCAGGACCACCTACTAGGGAATGGTGCTGCTCACAGTGGCCTGGATATTCCCATTCCAGTTAACAAGACAATCCCCTATAGACATTCCCACAGGCCAGTCTGATCTAGGTGAAGTTTTCCTCAATTGAGATTCTCTTCCCAAATAAGTCTAGGTTGTGTCATATTTATAGTAAAAGCTAACCAAACAGCCTGCTCCTAGTGACTTATTTCCTTTAGCTGGGCTAGACTTAAAATTTCCACCACCTCCCCCAAATGATGCCTCCAGCTGAGGACCAAGCATTCAGCGTACAAGCCTGTGGGACACATGTCACATTTAAACCATAGTACCTACCTTAGAGAAGATACCTGCAAAGAAGGAGAGAGCTGCACAAGCTAGGATCAGAGGCAGCTAGTGTAGGAAATAGAAGACAGAAGACAGGCATTGGGAATGTCATCTTATAATCCCCATCAACGTCTTTCTTAAGACATTAAAATTTCTACTTTAGCTATTCTTGGCACTCTTCTGTCTAGGAATTTTTGAAGTTAACATAATAGGAAATGCAGAAATTGCTGTATAGCATTGATAGAATTCAGTGGAAATGGGTCCTCGCTCCTTTGTAAGATTTTATCTTTACTTATATGAGTGGGTATGGATATGTGTTTGTGTGAGTACATGCTGTGTGTGTGGGTGCCTGCATGTGTGTGCAGCTGCCTGCATGTGTGTGCAGCTGCCTGCAGGGTCTAAGAGAGAGTGGAGGACTTCCTGAACCTGGAGTTATAGGTGGTTTTGAGTCACTTGGCGGGGGCTCTGGAAACTGAACTTGGACGCTCTCCAGGAGCAGAAGTTCTCTTAGCTGCTGAGCCATCTCTCCTGTCCTGGACCCGCACTCTTATGCCTGAACTTTCCTCTGCTTCTTATCAGCAGAGATTTGGTAAGCTGAAAGCAAAATACAAAGTAAAAGCAGGTATAAACTCTGAAACAACTGGTTTTTGGTTTTTTGGGGGAAGAGGGTGTTTCTTCAACTTCTCATGTTATAGTACAAAGTGTGTAGGGCCCATGTCTGTGTTGGCTTCGCCCCACAAAGCCATGTTCCAAAGGGAATCTGCTTCACTGATCCCTACACCATAGCCAGCACTTCAGATGCTCAATCTGAGCATATCCTGTTACCAGGATTCCACGAGGGTGCATGAAGTATAATCTGTCTGATCTAAGAAACAAGACCAAAACATTTGTCTGCACATGTGTAGGTATGTAGAGGTCAGAGGTCAACTCAGGATAAGTGTTGCTCCTCAAGTATCATTTACCTGTTTTGTTTCGAGACAAGTTCTCTCACTGGCCTAGAACTCTTGCTCAAATTAAGCTAGACTGATCAGTGAGCCTCGGGATCTGCTGTCTCTACCTTCCCAACCCTGGGGTCACTAGCGTGTGCTATCATGCCCAGATTTTCTCTGAGTTCTGGGAATTGAACTCAGGTCTTCATGGTTGCCAGTCAAGCACTAAGTTATCTGACTGTTTCTCTAGCTTGAAATTAAAATATTTTGTATCTTTACAAGAACACAGCAGAAGGTGCAGGGGTGATGAAGGTTTACATGGTCTGAACACTTCTCTTTGAAAAGATTTATAAGGACTGGCTAATACGTCAAAGAAATTAGAGAAAATGTCAAAAAGCCTCTTCATCGAGAAAATACTATTGATTTCTCTAGAAAAAAGGAGATTAATACTAGTTGTTAAAATGCCCTGTGATTATTTAGGTTTGATAAAGTGCTTCGTAAGTTCAGTTGCTTTAATTTGGGAATCTTAGGAATGATAAAATAACACTCTGGATTTGTCTAACTTAAATGGAAGAAATGAACCCCCAAATGTCAATAAATGTGCTGTTAGCCATGTGCACACAATTCTCTGTGTGTGCCCAGCACTCAGAATACACCTTAGCCAAGTCTACCTGGCCAAACCTGCCTGGCCAAGCTCAGCACCTAAGAGACAAGTACCTTAAAGACTAAGACAAGGCAAAGAGTGAAAATACAACCTCACTGGAGAGCATCAATGTCAAAAGAGAGTGGATAAAAGGACAAGAGGCAGAAAGAGAAAGGGAAGGGAAAGGAAGGTAGAGATGGGGGGAGAAAGAAGAAGAGAAGGAAGCAAAAATGGGAGGGAGGAAGAGAGAGAAGATGGGAAGAGAGAGAAAAGGAGGAGGGAGAGGGGAGGAAGGGGAAGGGGGAGAAAAGGAGGGAAAGCAAAGGAGGAGGGGAGAAGGAAAGGGAGGGAAGAAGTGAGAAAGAAAGAGAAAAACAAAAGGGAAATAGGAGCGGAAGGGAGAAAATAAAGTAGAAAGAGAAAGAGGGAAAGGAAAGAGGATAGAGAATAGGAGGGAGAGAAGAGAGTGGGAGAGAGAAAGATGAGAACATTAAGTTGAACGGGGCAGAGGAGAAGGAGAGAATGTGGGGAGGGAGGAAATAAAAGTTTGAGAAGAGGAAAGGGGAGGGAAGGAGAAGGGAAGAGAAAAGGGGGGAAGAACAAGGGGAAATGAGAGAGAAAGAAGAGGAGAAGGGAAGGAAAGAGAAAAGAAAAGAGACGGGGGGAGGTCAAATGAGTTGCTGTCCCAGAAATTGACAGCTTCGAGGAGGTCTACAGAGAGGGGCCCTTCACCCAGTTTCCTATAATGATGGCTTCTGTGAACTCTCTAGGCTGCAGTTCGTTGTGCGCAATCCCTCCACACCCTGTCACCATGTGCTTCACTCACTGGCTTCACACAGGCTGGTGCATTCCAAGTGCTATCCAAAGACTATCATGGGGTGGCTACTTCAGTGTGAGGACAAGGTGGTATCATGTACCCAGCATGTTTGATAGGGCTTTAGAAGGGGGAGACAGCACCTGGCAATTAAGGGATCCAGCCTATGTCTGGAAGAGACCTTGTCCTAGTTTCATTGTTGTGGCAGTGACTAAAGCATTCTAACAAAAAGCAACTCGGGGGAGGTGGGTTGTTTGACTTATGCTTTCATGTCACAATCTGTCACTGAGGGGAGTCAGGAGAGGAACTCAGGGTAACAACCTGAAGGCAGAACTGCTTGCCAGTCCACCCAGCATCACCTCTAACCAGGAACTCACCAAGTTTTATGAGAGAGAACTAAAAAGAGCTGTGAACTTATCTTATAAATCATTTTAAGATGAAAGCAAGCCAGGCTTTTGCAGAAACAGAGGTCCATTTTCATGCCCAGGTCTGTTTTCTACCTTTTACCAGTTCTTCGTTGGTGCCAAAATATGAAAAGGCAGATGCTCTTTAAGTTCTTCTCATCTAGAGGCTTACATTTGCATGAGGAAGAAAATTGCTTTCAAAGCAAAGAAACTATAATGTGAGTAGATATGTGTACTTTTTAAAATAAAGAATTTAAAAATAAAAAGCAGAGGATTCCCTCACAGCCACGAAATACGCAGAAACCATGGAGAAGCACTGCTTTGGTTTGCAAACTCATACTCAGTCACTGATAGATTCTGGGACCCCTGCCTAGGGATGGTGCTGCCCACAGAGGGCAGGCATCAATTAACTATCAAGACAGTCCCCCACAGACATGCCATCGGCCATTTTGATTTAGGAAGTTTTTCAGGTGAGAGAGTCTGTTCTCGGATGACCCCAGGCTGTGTCAAGTTGACAGTTAAAGCTAAAGCAGGACAGGCGTGTTCTCCACAGCAGTAGGATTGAAACAATACACCCCAGTAAAGACACTTCCATCAAATGAAGCACTCTGAGAGATTCAAAGAAGCTCTTGTTAATTCTATAACGTTGTGTCCTTTTGCTAGCCAGGAACACTTGGCTCAAGACACCTGAACAGTTTTCCAAAGCCCTTCAAAAAATTGAGACGAGGATGTGTACTTAGGAAAAGGGCTACAGGAGAGTAGAGAAAGGAACAGTGCTTATCCAAAGCAAGAACGTTTTCTTATTGGTCAACGCATTAATCTCCAGTTTTCTGAAGTCTGCTAGCATGAACTCAAATTGCACAAGAAAATGAAGACTTGGAGAAGACATGTCCAGGCTAAGCTGTGGAGAGAGAGCTCCATTGCTACCAGAGAAAACGACTCATGGGAAGTAGAAAGGGATAACCCATTGGCTTTCTGTTATTTCCAACCTCACTACCCCCGAGAATTTGTGATTATTTACAGATATACATGCAAAAATAATAAAGGAATTCAAGTAACATGGATGACTTCCATCTTATTTAAAAAGACAAATATTACAGGCTTTCCTTCACTTGTGGGATTTCTATTTTATACACATATATAAAACCATACAGGTGCAGAGAGCATAATGGTAGAAATTAAACTGGAGAACAAAGGTGACAAATTGGATGAGGGAGTGAGGAAGGGGGATTACCTGGGGACTGGAGATGATGCTATACACTGCGAAGAAGAGCTTTTCTAACTCAGTTTAATAAAGCTTAAGCAATAATAATAAAATAAATAACTGAAGTATAGCCACAGGTAAGATATGAATGAGAGTTAGAAAGCATATGTTACTATTAAATAAAGAAACTGGGGCCTAGAAAGGCAGCTCAATGGTTTAGAATCCAAACTACTACAGGGGACCCAAGTTTGGTTCCCAGCACCCAAACTGGGTGCCTCACATTGTCTATAAATCCAATTTGAATTTCAGACATGAATACACACACAAAACAACTCCTTTAAAAGTTACAATAAGCTGCCCAGGCTAGAAGTGAGCTATTCAAATGGCTTGAAGTCTTGCGAGGTCACACACAGACCATAGGTCATGCGGGTCTTTACGTGCTGTGGTGACTTGTTCAAGAACAGCAGGGTGCCAGACACAGAGGCTCACAGAACCACTCAGAAAAGTTCGAGAAATGTCAGCAAGAATTCCTGACACAAGAAAAGGAAGAAAAAAGGTGCTGAGGTCTGTGTCTCATAAAACTGCCAAGATCTGACTACAGAGTCAAGCCATTGACTGGCAGACACAACTGTAGGGACTCAGAAATGGAAGAGGAACAAACCAGAACCCAGTTTGCAGTGAGAAGTGAGCTGAAACCCCATGTCTAGCCAGGTGGGTTTAAGGGTAGAAGCTGACAAGAGGAGGGGAGGCTGTAAGCCAATCGCAAAGCAGGAGACCTAAAGATGCAGAGGAGGTTCCATCCCTGACTGCCCAGAGTGGAGGGGAGGGAGGCAAAGGCACTTTAATTTACTACTTAACCACCATAAACAGACTCAGACCTCACAAGGCCAAAACAAGGCATTGGGAGAGCAGAGAGCTCCTGGGTCTGGGTTTTCTTCTGAGTTCGTGTGGCTGGTAAATTGTGATCTTGTGGTTGTAGAAACCACAGCTTCTGTTGTCAAGGTCAATGGGAGAATCTCTGAGGCTGTGCATCTCAAGTCTCTCAACTCCAGACTGTGTCTTAAGAAACCCACTTTTATTAACCTGAAGCAAGCTAATTAGGGACCTTAATTATGTCTGCAAAACTATTTCCAACTGAATGTAAGCCGGTGCACTGATTGTGGTATGTCAGTATGGAGGTTCCTCAAAGCAGCAACAACAAACAAGAAAGACTCCAGGGTTTATTTCATAGGACGACGACTGCCATATGATAAAACAGCAATGTGGAAAGGAAAGGATTCATCCTACTTACTCTTCTACATCATCAATGGAAGTCAGGGCAGGACTAAACTAGCTCTGTAGCAGGCTGGCCTTAAAAGATATCTGCTTACTTCTGCCTCCTTAGTGCCATGATCAAAGGTGGGTGCCACCACACAAGGCAGACACTTAAGGCAGGAATCTGGAGGCAGGAACTGAAGCAGAAGTCATGCAAGAACACTGCTTACTAGCTTGCTCCTCCTGGCTTGCCCAGCACAGGGGAGCACCCTCCACAGTGGCCTGGGCCCTCAACCATCGATCACTCATTAAGAAGTAGCCTACAGTCTTGCCTACAATCTGAACTTATGGAGGCATTTTCTCAATTAAGGTTCCTTTCTCTCAAATAACTCTAATGTGTATGAAGTCGACAAAGTAAAACAAATCTAGCCAGTGCAATTGGTGGCATGGCTTAGTGGATAAAGATACTTGTCACCAAGCCTGAGGACTTCAGTTTGATCACACATGATGGTGGAAAGAGACATTTGACTCCTGTATGTTGTTCTCTGACTTCCACATATATGTGTTACAGCACACATAACCACACACATATAATCAATGGGAAACAGAATTACCATGTGACCCAGCTATAGCACTCCCAGGTATTGACCTAGAAGATTTTAAACCAACACACATAAAGATGCTTGAACATGCATGCTTAACTGCAGTACTATACATGATAGCTACATATTAGAACCAAACTAGGTGTCCATTCATGGAGGAATGGAGATAGACAGATAGATGACAGACAAACAGATGGACAGACAGACAATGATAGATAGGTAGATGTAGCTAGGTAGGTAGGTAGATAGATAGATAGATAGATAGATAGATAGATAGATAGATAGATAGATAGATCTCATATATGTAAAAGCACACATACATACATACATAAGTACATACATACACTATGGAGTTTTTCAGCTAAAAAAAGAAGAATGAAGTCATGTCATTTATAGGAAAAAGGGTACAACTGGAAATGGTCATATTAAGTGAATTAAGCCAGGCCCAGGAATATAAATATTATGTGTTTTCTTTCATTTGTGGTCCCTAAATTCTATAGTCACAAAAACTCATATATGAATATGTGGCATGAAACTAGAAGTGAAATTGTCTGGGGGTTGAGAAGAACTAATGGGAGGGGGGAGTCTGAGGGAAAAAGGGAGAAGGAATGGGGGTACGGAATATGTTCAATGTTTATTATGTACTTTTGTGAAAATGTCCTCACAGAACATAGTACTTTGTAGAGTGAATATATGCTGCTAAAACCAGTCCTCCTGCCTTCACCACACAAGGCTAGCTATCCATATCTATGTTTGCCCTACAAGTTGAGATGATATAATTATATACCTGGGTGCATGTACAGTTGGAGGGTAAATATTAGCATTCACCGTGGAATGAGGCTTTCCAGAAAGTAAGAAACAGTAGAATTGAGAGAATAAGAGAAAAGGTACGAATATGTACAGTACACAAACCAACAATGCACTGTTTATAAAATATTCAAGCATAAATATTGGCTTCTGGCAAGGAAATGGAAAAGAGACGTGATCAGATATGTTCAAGGGCTCTCTGGCCCATGCATGACACTAACACATATTTTTCACATTTTTGCATAGGAATCATGAAATAATATATCATCAGCACAAGGTAAAAATGAGGCTGTGGTAATAGCTCAATTGTTAAGAGGAAGGGAGAAAAATAGAGTGCTCATCTGAGTTCTGTTTCTAGAGCCCACATTTTTTAGAAAGAGCTGAGTAGAGGGGTATATATTTATAATCCTAGGGCTTGAGAGGCAGAAACAGGCAGATCTCTGGGACTCCCTATCCAGCTAGCTTACCCTTCTTGGTGAGCGTTGTGCCAGTGAGAGACCAGGTCTCAAAAATTCCAAGTGGAAAGTACCTGGGGATGACGATGGCACAGGGCGGCCTCTGCTCCCCCATAATCGTACACAAAGAAGGTGAGTGATAATAGATGCGCTCATATGGAATTTGACCGCAGCAACTCTTTGCCAAGTCTGGGATATGTTGTTGCTCTGATAAGACGGGGAATTGGGAAGGGTAATAGCAGAGGTGTGCTTGGCTGATTGTAGGTGCCATGGGCTGGTGACTGAAGCGCCAATAACAGATTACCTAAAAAGAGTGACCGTAAGTCACAGCAGGGGAAGAAAAAGAAGTGGAGAGCAGCAGGAACTGGATAGGATCTGGGATGACCAAGCTGAGGATGAGGGTAGCAGGGGTTCTACCACTGAGGGGACTCCAGGGAGCCTTATAGACATGTCCCTTTTGTTATTTGTCATCCCCAAAGTATGCTGCAGAGCAGTTTCCTCTGAATGGAAATATTCCATTCTGGAAGGAAGTTCATTAGGACTGGGAAAGGTCTTAAGGGAGATCCTTTATGATTCAGGAAGGAAACAAGTCAAAAGTTTCAGGAAGTCCCTGGAACCAGATTCGCAGGGTTGATGATGTAAGTAGTAAGAACTGCTGAGGAGAGAAGAGTCCAACACCTGTGGAGCTACCTGAACGTTACTCAGAGAGTGCCAGGGTTCCAGCTTTTATGAGTTGTCATCCATGCGGGGGGTTGCTTTTGGGTGATGCAGTTGTCCACATCCCTGTAAATCATCAACACTCATAAATAACTCCAAAAAACTCACTCGCTCTCCAAGTTGGACTTTGGTATGGTATGGTATGGTATGGTATGGTATGGTATGGTATGGTATGGTATGGTATGGTATGGTTAGTCTAGTCTGCAGTCAGGTCCTGGTCTGCAGTGAAAATACACCTATGTCTTTCCAGGAGTAGTTCACATGAGAGAGTGTTATCTGTACCACATCCCTATGCAATCACTTTGCTTTTCTCAGGGCTTCTTATGAGCATCATGTGCCAGCACTGAGCTAGGGAATCTCCCTTTTCCTCTCAATTTTTGAGACAGAGTCTCTCACTGAACCTGGAGTTTACTGATCAGCTAGAGAAGTCAGCTAGCCGGCCAAAGGAATCCACCTGTCTCTCCCAACCCTGGGGTTATAAGCATGGCTTGGTAGAAAGCACTTTACAGACTGAGCCAACTTCCTAACTTCATGCGTTTCTTACGTTCATAAATCTTATAGCTTATAAGTTACCTTAAAACAAATGCAAACCCAATCCACAGTGCCACAAGACCACCACAAATGACAGTTTTCTCTCTGCTTACACCCTTTCATACATGGCATCTCATATTCTTGACTGCTATGCAAAGTTGGTTCAATCGTCCTTCACACTTTGCACAGTTGCTCCTAGAGAATTCGTGGGCAGGCACCAACCTCCTGCACAGATGAACCACAGAAAGAGGAGCCAGGAACCAGGCTCCCCGGATGCTTTCATAACTCATGCCTCAGTATATCTCATCCTGAGTTTTTTTCTCTCTATATAAAGATTCTTACCAAGCCTATGGAGGAACTCTCTGCAGAAAATTGAAGACACATGTCAGTTCTTTATAAAGATTGTGCAAGACAGAGAGGGAAAATCTAAGCATGTCACTCATGCAGAAACTATTTAATCAAAGGGGAGAGACAATTATAACATCTGTTAATCTTCTGTGGCGGCTATAATTAGATGCTTGGGAGAAACACCCATTGGAAGGCGATCCTCTAACATCTGTCACCAGAGAATACAGCCCTGTGCAGTGAGGATTCACTTTGTCATACTGGGGAAAACAGGGTACTTCTAGGGATTACAGACACCCCTCGAGTCCCCAAAACATCCACACATGCCACCCGGCATTGTACCCACTGTCCTGGAGGGGAGGAGTTTCACTTCTTGCTGCTCTGATTGTTGCTGTGAGTTGAGAGGGGACTGCAATCATGGTGTGATTATGGTTGATAGCACCAAAGAGTGGGAGTGGCCTTTGGACCTTCTGATCTTTCTCTTCAATGTGCAGATAGGGCTGCTTGATCCAAGGGTCCCACAGAAGTCTCCTGGGAGAATTTTACAAGTAGGAGTGCTCCACTCTCCCTCTCTCCAGATTGCACCCCACCTTCCATGCTGGCCATGCCTTTGGGACTCTCTCTTTCTTTGACCTGGAATTGGAATGCGTTCTATAACAGGGTTTGAACTGTGAATACACCCTTGGGCCTTTGGGATTCTGGAGAGATGGAAAACACAGGGAGAGTACCCTTTCCTTCAGACCCCTGTTCTACTGGGAAACACTAACCAAAATGGAGGCAGACACAGGAGTGGGACAGGAAGCTTGGCAGTTAGCTAGCCTGGGATCTGCAGCAGTGAATAACAGGAGACCTTGCATCAAGCAAAGACTGATACTTGAGATTGTCCTCTGACCTCCACACTCATATACATACATCACAGACACACACAAACACACACAAAGGGACACACACAGACACACACACACACACACACACACACACATTAAAACAAACAAACAAAGGAACAGATAGAGAAGACAAGAGGCATATGAGATAAGAAGTGTAGGGGAATGATAGAAAGATTGATGAGAAATAGAGGAATAAAGAGATATCTGTGGGAGGTGGAGAGAAACTAGGAATGATGATACAAGGAAGCCTGAAAGAAGAATCTAGTGAATGCCCCTTCAAAAGCATCCAGGTCCATAAAAACCCTTCTTACCCTACAACCTGGCTACATTTTAAGCATTTATTTTTATTTCTATGTACACGCTTGGATGTATGCACATATATGTGTAGGTGTCAATACAGGCAGGAAGAGGGCATCATATCCTCTGGAGCTCTGGAGACACAGGTTATTGTGAGCTACAGGCCTTGGGTACTGGGAATGATAGTCATGTCCTCTGTAAGGCAAGCAAGCTCTGAATTGCTGAGCAATCTCTCAGCCCCAGACTCCCCTGCACTTTAAACAGGCAGTTCTGTAATCACTGGAGACCACAGGGTTTGATGGTTTTGTCAAACAAACCGAGGAAATTATAAAGCCAGAAGCACTGTACAAGCAAAAGCCATGTGGTGACCCAGGAACACAGTGCCAATATAGTAAGGACCCTACAGGAGCATTCAACAGGCCAGGGGCATGGGTGGGCAGTTTTCTTGGCAGCTGTTCTGGACTATGAATACTTATTTGTGCCAAAACACTGAGTAAACAGAACTCTTGACATTTGACATGAGGATTAAGTAATCTCCCTGGGGCTCAGAAGATGGCTCAGTTGCTGAAGAGCCTCCCATAAGAACCTGAATTCTATCCCCAGGATCCACATAGGAAGGAAAAGAACTGCTTGGCATTTTTAATAAAGATTTTTTCACTACCAAATATTTAAAAATAACAAAACAAAAGTGGGCACAGTTGCTCATGCCTTAATCCCCGTACTTCAGAGGCAGAGGCAGGTGGATCCCTGGAGTTAAAGGCCAGCCTGTCTGGATAAAATTCCAGGCCAGTAGGAAGTATATAGTGAGACCTTGTCTCAAAGGGGAGGTGTCTAAATGTGATGATGTATGTTCATAATCCTGAGATGGAAACCGAGTACAAACATATCCTGGGACTTGCAACCAGCCGGCATAACTCCATTGGTGAGTTCCAGGTAAGGTAGAGACCATATCTTGAGCAAGACGGTGGATGGAAACTGAGGAACAACATTAGAGGTTGACCTCAGGCCTTCACAGGCTCTTGTGTACACACACACACACACACACACACAACACTGGGCCACGTAAAACTGACACCATCTTTCTTGTCTTCTACCTACAAGGGCCTGTGCAATCTTCAGTGACAAAGGACCAACCAAGAGAGCAAAGTCTCTCTTTGCACCTGAGTGTTTTTGCACATGTGCTCCGAGTATCTTATTCATCCTTTGCTGAAACTCTCCCACATGACGGTAATAATGTCTGTATACCTGGGTCAAAGTCCTACTGTGTAATTTCAAACAAATAAAGCCCTCAGTTTCCTGGTTTTTCTCCTCTTCATACTGGATCCAGCACAGTGTTCACCTCAGGCAATTGGTATAAGGACTGGATGAGGAGACAACACACACACGACAGGGTCAGGCACCTTGGAAACATTTCAGAAACGTTTGATGAGGTCGTTATTTGTGTTGCTGCATTCAGAGAATAAGGAAACCATGCTGGACGGTGGTGGTACACACCTTTAATCCCAGCAGTCTGGAGGCAGAGGCAGAACTCACTCTGTGAGTTCAAGATCAGTCTAGTCTACAGAGCGAGTTCAAGGACAGCCAAGGCTACACAAAGAAACCCTGTCACAAAACAAACAAACAAACAAACAAGGAAACCAAACTCAATTGGGTTAAATGACTGGTCAAGTGCAAGCAGTCAGAACGCAGGATGGAGCCCATGGAGGAGTAAGTGTCTCTGGCATAGGATCTATAGGATCTATAGTCACATGACTTCCATCACCTTATTTGTGCCAGCAGATACCAAACTTCTGGTCCTTCTTGTGTATTCCATACCATCGCGGGAAAGCAGTATTGACAGTTTACAGGAAATGTCTAGCCTGACCAGGGAAACTAGAAAGTACACAGGGTAAGCTGAAGGCATCTTCCTGTGTCTCCTCTTTCCACAAGTGGAAAGAAAAAAAAAGGAAAGAAGACGGGGGTAGAAGGGAGAAAAAGAGAGAAGGATATGGGAGCTGGGGAGGAAGGAAGGAGTAAAAACATCTTGAAAATTCTTTAAAACCATGGGTAAAGGCACTCTCATGGTAGAAAGAAAATTCAGTCCAGCAAATTGTCTGCTGACCTCTATATGTGGGCTGTGTTTACACACTCACATACGCATGCACATACATGCACACACACACGCACACACATACATACACAAGTACACATGCATGCATGCACCCTGAAAAAAACTAAAGAAAGGAAAAATAAATCCACGTCCATTTGCTTATTCATGGATTGTCAGACTTCCAGCGCTCCTGCTTGATAAACACCATGACTACATGAAATAAAGAGACACTTGCCCGTTCTTTGAAAGTTAGATAAAAGAACAATGCCATGACTTTGTGCCTCAAGTCTGTACACAGACATTTTGAACACCGTCAGCTTTGACCATCAAGGTCTGAGACATAAAAGGGAATGTTTCCCGTAAGTGTTAAAGAGGGGGATGCAGCCCATCTACAAACAGCGTGTGCCTGTGTTCATCCAGTCACAGACTGTTTGGGAGCCACCCTCTGGGGAGCAGCCACTCACCGCTCTAGGCACCAAGTTTAATATTAAACTAGAAGACACACATGGAGGCACCGCTTCCATGGAAGGTCTTGCCTCCCCGGGGAGACCTCCCTAATCAATAGCTCACCATATGTTTAATTACACAGTGATAAGTGCTGTGGCAAACAGCCACTAAGAACTGGTACAGACCATGACAAATAGGAAGACACTAGGTGAGAAGTTGTGGCCCAAGAGAAGAAATGGGAAGAATTCCCGATTAACTAAGAGGAGCAGGAGCCAGGCCAGTGAGCAGGAAGAGAAGAGCTTTGGGATGTACACTGAATGACGGACAGTCAGTCTTTCCTTCCTGGCTGCTACGTTCACCAGTAGGGGCAGGGATAGAGAAGATCAGTCTGCCTTTTGCTCTTACTAAATATCTCCGGGTCCACAGAGTGCAGGCCTCGGGACTGCTGGCTACAGGGGATTCTGTTCAGTACGGCGTTCACCTCACTGTCAGAAGCAAAGTGAACCCATGTCTAGGATAGGAGAACTGTCATGTTCCTCCTCCACACTCAGCAGCCAATACTAAGATCCAAATAGTAGGCTCAGAGCTCCCCACACCCCAACTCCAACAGAAACATCCTATAGATTTAATGACAAGGCGTCCGAAGTTCTGGTTTGATGGATGGGTTTTTAATGATCTATCTGATTCTCCGGCTCCTTACTAAGAAAGCAATGAAGATGAAAACTTAGATGTCTCCTCGCTCCACAAACAAAGAAATACAATGCACTTTAAACATCGCTTGGGTAATCTCGCTGCTATTCATTAGACGTTCTCAGAAACAATGACTTTAGCAGGTAGCTGTCATGATTGGCAATGGGCAGGCCCGTGAGAAGCTTTTACTCAGTTTAAGAAGGCCCTCTACTGGCAGTCTCCAAACATAGTCTAAATGCAAGCTCTTTCCTGTACTTGAAGTAAACTGTTTTGAATCTTCCCAATAACAAAGCCCCTCACATTCCTGAGCTGGAAGTATAAATGAGAGGGAAGGAGGAAGGTGAAAAATAAACGCTGTTTTGAGAAGGACACCCATTTATGTGTATACAAAAGAACAATGCTCTGAGTCTGGCCTTCGCCTCCGGCTGATGAGACTGCTCTAGACGTCAAAGGGACTGAGGGAGAAGGATCTTTCCTACACTGAGAAGGTGCTGAGGATTTACGATGCCCCAGGAACAAATATGAACCTGATTTGCCAACTACAATAAACTTCATCTTTTCTGTTTACTCAAATGTGGGTAACTGAGGATCCCTAGAATAAAGACACGTGTGAAGCAGGCATTTCAAATGACTCCTGATTCGGCACAATTAATAATTAGCTTCTCTACTTCAACAACTGGGGAAAAAGAAAAGCATCTCTGGTGACTTGGGATGGGCTATTATCTCAGAAGATAGCTTTAAATGGTGTTTATTCCTGACACATTGGTCAAAGGGATCTTGTGAGGCTGAGAACAGTTAGCCGCAGAGTCAGGGAACCGAGTGAATTGTTTTAAATGTGCCAACTAATCGTATCTTTAAAATTGTGTTTTTTAACTTCTATATAATTATTTTAATGTTTAAAATGAAATATACAAGAGTTTCAGAAAGCATTGCGTCATTTTGGAACAAAGTGTCTGGAGTAGATTCTCCTCCCCCACACTGCTCCTTTCCCATTGCTCCTTGCACTGTATCCTAGTCTGTCTACCACCTGCATGTCCCATGTGACCTCTGCCATCCCCACCTGTTCTTCTCCAGGGCAGTAATTTCACCCTGTCTCGATCATCTTCTCTCTCTCTCTCTCTCTCTCTCTCTGTTTTTTTTTTTTTTACAATATACCTACATTTGATTTACACCCATTTTGATAAATACGTATGTACATTCCAGTCTAGGATCCATATGTAAGCAAAAATATTCAGCTTTCTTCTTTCTGAGTCTGGTCAATTCCCTTAATATCATACTTTCCAAGTCCATCATTTCCCTGAAACTTTCATGATTTAAAATTCCACTGGGTATGTGTACCGCATTACCCATTCATTTGCTGAGGGACACAGACTGGCTCCGTTTCTCGGTTGTTGTGAACAGAGCAGCAGTGAGCATGTGCAAGTAATAACTTAAGGAAATTTGTTTAATAGAAAGGAAAATGTGATCATAATAAATGATCTGGCTCGACAGGAAATAATAGTGATTCCTCTGTGTCCGGGGCTCTGCTTCTGCGGCTGGACACCCCAGGAGTTTGAGAATGCTCGGGAAAGGCAGACAGGATGTCACCCAGTGGGTAAAGGTGCTTGCCATACAAGTTTGGTGACTTGAAGTAGAGCCTGTGAACCCATGTGACTGCATAGAGTTGACCTCTGACCTCCATAGCATGTCATCATATGTGCTAGTAAGTGTGCGTGTGCACAACACACACACACAAGCACACTTGCACCATGCAGACATAATAGTAATAAACAATACAATAATCTTTTTTAAAGTAATAAAATGGGCTAGAGAGGCTTCTCAGTTGCTAAAGAGCCTTTGCTGTCCCAGCACCTACATTAGGTGGCTCACAACCGCATATAACTGCAGCTTCAGGGGATCTGATGTAATGGTCTCTTCTGGCCTCTGTGGGCAGCTACACACAGGTCTGTCTCTCTGTCAGCTTCTGTTTCTGTCTCACGGGTACCAATCCCCAGTGGCTACTAAGGGATGGCTATACTTACAAACATGATAAAAATAAGCACTAAATATATTTAAATCAGTGTGATGTAATCACACCGATGGACAGGGAGGGAGGGGGAAAGATGCATTGTTATCAAACATAATTGGGAATAATTTGACATATAACTCTGATATAGGAGTTCTACCTGGAAATATGACCAGAAAATGGGGTCTGCCAAAAATCCATCATGGAGTAGGGAGAGACTCAAGGGGCCTCCCGTCCCTGAGGCTCTCTAGGCAACTAGTGATCACTGGTAGCAGGAGAGACATTTTCTTACGTGGTGTAACCATTGGTAAGTTGCCCAACCCTAATGAAACTCATTGGCTTACTACCACCACCCTCAAGAAAAGAAAAGCAGAAAGAGACAGAGACATAAATGTAGACGGGGTGGGGGGCTTGTTGAGAAGAGAGGGGGATCAGCAGGAGTGGGAGGAAATGAGCACTGTCATATATAATTAATACATGCTAATAAAACAAAAATTAAATTGGAGAAGCAGCTGAAAATGATTGTCTCCAAAGAACAGGCCTGGGGAATGGGGTGTGGATGGATGGTCAAGGGACTACCTTGTAAGGATGCTAAGCCTTGAAACATCCCTCCATGTAATCATGTGAGCACCTTCCCTCAGTTCTGATATTCACACGCATGAAAGCATGAAGCTACATAGGCATCTCAGCAGTTCTAAGATGGTTACCTCCCTTCATACTTACACCTATGTGGGCATGTTCACAGATACATGAGTACATATGTGTGCATGTGTGCAGAAAATTCTCCATCATTCTTCCACCTTACTTATAGAGTCAAGGCCTCTCAGTCAGACCCAGAGCTGGCCAATATGGCTAGTCTCCCTAGACATTCTGCTCCAGGATTTGGTCTCCACTTTCTGCAGCTGGAATTACAGCTGGGCCACCATGCTCACCTGGCATGATGCGGGGTTTGATGATCCATTCCCTGATCCCATTGCTTACACGACAAGTGCTTTACCCATTGGGCCAACACTTCCCCCCCCTCCCCAGGCCACTCAGTTGATTTTTAAAGTGTCTAAAACCACTAGACTCTGACAATGGAGTGATTTGGGGTATTGTTTGAACAGGCCTGGATCAGTTCTACGCTTCCAGATTCAATCTGCCAAATGAAGCGTGTACTCTTTGTGGGGCAGCTTGTCAGATGGGCATTTGACAGTAACGCTTGTTCCCTCATTTCAGAAGCAACAGGTCTTCTTTCATTCAACACCGTCACATTCATAGGCTGTGTTATTATATGGGCTTATGCTCCAAAACAGGCTTGGGACGTTCCTCTTGAACTCAGTCCACTAGGTTCTCACGGAGCATCCAAAGTCGAGCCAAAGGACTCACTAATCCAATAATGTTTATTTCTAAGAGGAGAGATCAGTTTTCGCACTCTGAAAACTACCAAGATTAATTTATGGAACAATGGGGAAGTTCCTTGTGTAACTGAGGTTTCCAGACTGACAGGACACAGTTTGTCAGACCAGTCTGTTTTGAGGCATGGCAAACGTGTGGGTCATGCTCTGTGCACCCAATAGGTTGATTCTTTCATCTGTTAAAAGAAAGAGAAGTTGAGAACCTGACATTCCAAAGGCTTTAAACCTTGTAAGATGAGAGAACGGAGAAAGAACGTGCCTGTCAGCTTACTTATGTATAAACTGTCCAGGGATTCTCCCCAGTGTTCGGCCTAAACCTTTCTGGCTGTTGAAGTCCATTTTTACAGGTTCAGGATATAGCTCAGTTGGTACAATTGCTTAGTATGTGTGAGGCCCTGGGTTCAATGTGGTGCCGCTTAGCACCACCTCCATCGGGCATAGTTGTGCACACCTATAATCCCTACACTTGGGAGGTGGAAACAGGTGAACCAGCAGTTCTAGGTCACCCTCAGCTAGATAGTGAGTTTGACAGGAGAACAGGCTCCATAAGACTGTATCTAAAACCAACCAAATGAAGACCCGTTTTCAACATCCCAAACCAACTCTGCACCTGACAAACTGCGTCTGAGTCTTGGGTGAAACCCCATCACACAGATAAGACTCAGATGCAGTGTCTAGAGGAAAGGTACTGACTGTGGCCTCTTTATAAGTCTTACTGGTGTTTACCAAATTAGAACATCTATAGAACGGTTACAACTCCACTCCAAGGCATATAACTAACAGAAAGGTATATGGACAGCTAAAGAGATGGACAGATAGGCCTCTGCATCTTTGTATGTGTATAAACTGCAGTCTGGGGATGTAGTCAGTGTGCAGACTGCCTTCCTGGCATGCATGAAGCCTTGGATTCTACCCCCATCACACTGGAAACTATTGTAGCAGCGCATGCACACCTGCAAACCCAGCATTAGCGAGCTAGAAGCAAACTGATCAAGAGCTCAAAGTCATCCTTGGCTACATAGCATAGTTTGAAGCCAGCTTGGGTAGCAAGAGGCCGTCTCTCAAAAATAAAAACTGCACTTCCAGAAATCACTACTTCTTTAGTAGTGCCTAGAAACTAGGGACCAGCCAAAAGTCCAACTGCTGCTTACAACTGTTGCTTTTAACCTGATCTCTGAGCTATCATTTGACCACGCTGAACCTACAAACACCCACACCAAGAACTTAAATGAGCTTGATGTTCAGAACCATAAAGTTGGGCTAATCGACAGTAGATTTTCTCTGAGTAATAGTAAATGGGTCTGCCCTGTGACACACAGAGGTTGAAGGCCAAACCAAAGAGCACCCTGATCCATGGCACACGTGACACCTGACTGTAGTGACACACGCCACCAGAGAGCTGGACATTGGCTTCAGCTGATTCTGAAGAAAGAACACATCACTGGCTCCTCTGGCCGGCACTTAGATGTGTCCGTCTGATTTATCAGTGTTCCACGGCAATTGGTCTAGGGCAGATGTGAATGACCCACGCTGCATGCCATGTGAGGCTCTTAAGTCAATTAGCCCTGTGCACCCACAAAGAAGCACACTGAAAGGTGAGGAGTGTGAGCTGCAGGTTCCAATCCTGACTCCTCCTACTACCCACGTGTCCTGAACGCAATACTCAGCCTTTCGTAACCTCAGCTATTTTCCCCTTGGCTGTTCAAGTAAGAATATTAATGAGATCACACATGATAAGCAGTCTGGGTTTTGCAAGGTAATCACTCAGTCATGCTTGTAGGAAAGGAACAGTTTAATATGCTGTTACAGAGGTCATCAAACATGCATTTGTACTTTTTCTCATCCTTTGCTATGGACTAGGTGAGGTATTGGGTTATACATTAAACCACAATTTTTCAGTTCATGAGTCCGACCTCAAACCCATTAGAATCCCATGGTAAAGGTGGAATGTAGATTAAAAATAGTAGATTTTTAAAAAAAAACTTATACTAATTTTTAATTGTGCATTTTAAAAAGATTTGTTTTATTTTTAATTATGCTGGGGGGGGGGGAAGGCGTGTGTGTGTGTGCATGCGAGTGCATTTGCCTGCAGGGGCCAGAAGAGGGCATCAGATCCCATGGAGCTGTAGCTAAAGGTGGTTGTAAGCTGCCAGATAGAAGACTAGGAACCAAACTCAGTTTGCTGGAAGAGCAGCCAGTGTTCTTAACCCTGAGCTGCCCCAGCCACTTTAAATGGGGCTGTCGCACATTATAAAAGCATCCGGTCAGCATCTTACCACGTAATCACGTCATCCGACAGAAACAAGGGCAGAGACACTAGCTGATGGTTTGAAAGACTACAAACTTCTCCTAGAAGTGGGGAGGGCAGACATGACTTGAGCATGAAGGGGAACTAGAAATGGCTCCGAGGTGGTGCCATGAGAAAAAGCCAGATTCAAGATGCAAAGAGAGAATGAAGGAATTTGGGAAACAGTATTCATCTGTGTGCTTAGTGCACCATCCACCAAAGGCAGTGACAGACAGAGCAGACCTTAAGTACTGGGACTCAGGACTGGGTCTGCCCCCATGACACACAGAGGCTTAAGGGAAACCAGTGGGCACCCTGATCCCTGGTACATGAGACCCCTGACTGTGGTGAGGGAGGGAGAGGGAAAGAAAGGCTTTTCCTAGGACAGAAAGTACAAACAAAGGCCTGGATGCAAAAGGAGGTGCCCTGGCCAGCTTCAGGAGGACGGGTGTGGAGCATTGCCAGTGAGCATATGGGTCCCAAACTGTCTGCCACCAGACGGCGGCTCCTAGTAACTGAACAGTGAGTTCCAGCTGCATCACCCGAGGGATCTCTAACTACACCTGAGTATGACTCCCACCTTGAATCTTGAATTCTTAAGTCTGAAAACGGGTACGCATCTGAACAAAATAAATAAAGACCATAGTTGATACACTTCAGTACAAGACATGTACCTAGTTCTGTGCTTTGTGTGAGTTCCAGGACAACCAGAGCAATACCGAGAAACTGTTTCAAATAAACAGGAAAGGAAGGATGGGAGGGAGGGAGAGAGAGAGAGAGAGAGAGAGAGAGAGAGAGAGAGAGAGAGAGAGAGAGAGAGAGAGAAAGAAAGAGTTGTGTGTGAGAGAGAGAGATAGAGAGAGAGAGAGAGAGAGAGAGAGAGAGAGAGAGAGAGAGAGAGAAAGGAAAAAAGAAAATAATATAACCAGAGCCCAAACCCAAACAGGAATGTTCTGTATTAGCCAGCCCACCCTTACGGTGCACCTGTACAGAGTCCTGGACCAGGACTACAAAAGGCACAGGTGCCACCTGTGGATCTTGTTTCTGCTCTAATTGCCAAGCACCTTAAAAGTGACAAGCATGTGTACATACAGAATTGAGTGAGGGCCTCCATCCCTAGTGGGTCTCTGGCAGGGCTCTGTTGACAGATGTCTTTGGTCTTTGGACAAATGATTTTTTATGTCATGGTTTTCCTTCTGGAAAGGAGAAGGATGGGGCTACATGTAGCTTGGTTGGCAGAGTGCTTGCCTACCAAGCAGGAAGCCCTGGGTTCAATTCTCTGTACCACATAAACCTAGCTTGGTGGTGCATGTCTGTAATTAGGGGGTGGGGGGGGTGAAAGCAGGAGGATTGCAAGTTCAGGGCCATCCTTGGCTATATGTGGAGTTCAAACTAACCTGAGCTACATATAACCTTGCCTCATAAGGTGGAGCTGATACTTTAGCGTGAACACAACTCTACAAAAGGTGTACATAGGACATACTCCAAGCTGAGCTTGTTCCGATGGTGAACCCAGGAGCTATCCAGAAGGCAGGAGGTAGACCACCGTAGAAATTTATGGAAAGTTGTCAAAGACTATTAAGACCCTTCTCACTGGCTTCCCAGCAGAAGGGCATGAGGGCTGTCACCTCACAGGCTCCTGGGGTGCTGACAGAGCATCTGAATTCAGGAGCGAGCCAGTCTCCTGGAATGAGTCATGGGGATCGCACACAGGAGCTAACAAGCTAACAGCGGCTTCTTGCCAATCAGACCTGAGCCGTCAGGGGCCGAGAGCAGCAGTCAGCTGGGATTTGCCACCAGCAAGAATCTGAGCTGCGAGGACAGAGAACACCCCTGCAAGCAAGGCCCTTAAGCAGAACTTTCAGGCGATAACTGGCTGAGCTGCGCACCCCTTGCAGGCTGCATGACAGGGAGACCCTGCCTGACCTGGCTGCACCCTGCATGCATTCTTCCTGTTGAAACCCCAGAGATTGCCTGGAGAGTTGAGAGCGCCCCAAGGAAAGTGAAAGAGAAGGCGAGAATCCTGCCTGCCGACAGTGGTGTCAGAGTTGGACTTTGTCAGTGGGCTATGCACTCAGAAGGTCCATCAGGGCACCCAGCATTTTCTCCAGATAACACTGGGGTGGGGGTTAGGGTAGAAAGACCTGAGCTGCATAGCAGTTGCCGCTTTTGAGATGACTGAAAATCTGAAATGAATGAAGTTGGGGGTGTGGGAAAGGGACATGAGGAGAAATGAGAGAAGAGGGAAAGGAGAAAAGAGAAGACAGGATAAGCAAAAGGGGAAAACTTAAAATATGCAGGAGAGAGAGAGAGAGAGAGAGAGAGAGAGAGAGAGAGAGAGAGAGAGGGAGGGAGGGAGGGAGGGAGAAAGAGAGGGAGAGAGGGAGAGAGGGAGAAAGAGAGGGAGAGAGGGAAAGAGAGATTAGACTAGGGAGAAGTTATAGCAGCGTGAGATGAACTGAAGCATGCTCATATTAAAATTTGTAACCCACCAAAAGAAGCAGAGAGGAAGCAGGTGTCTCTCTCCCCAAGCACACTCAGGTTCTGTTTTTAAAGTCTTCTAATTTCCAACCCCCTTCCCAGGTCAACCTAACTGTTTTGCTTGGTTAGCTGACATTTATTTTAAAAGACAAAAACAACAAAGCAACCACCCCAAAACTCCCGGCAAGAAGTGGAGGATTAGTTTAGGAGCTGGAGTCCCATCTTCCGAATTCCCGGCCCTGTTAGCAGCTAGCTTCCTTCCCCACCAAACCCCAAGTTGCTAGGACTATAATTACTCTGAACAAATGCATATTTGTGGCTGCCAGAGAGCCTGCAATCATCCACAAACAGCATCTCCTTTTACACGAAAAACAAGCTGGAAACTTCAGAGGGAAACTGTTACAAGACTTCGGGTTTTGTTTGTTTTGTTTTGTTTGTTTGTTTGTTTTGTTAAATCCCAAGAGTCTTACTTGGAGGGAGCTCTTCCTTTTGCTGAAGGGAAATCACAAGGTCCTGGAGCCGGGAACTGCAAAGCTCCCACAGCCTTTCTCCAACGCTGTCCTCCCGCCGTGATCCTGTTTACTTGCGAAGCATTCAAAAACACACTTCGGAGAACTCTGGGTTTTCTTGAAGATCTGCCGTGCAGAACCAGCGGTCCAGCCTGGGATCCAGGGCAAGTTTGCGGAGACCTGGGAGCCCCGGGCTGAGGCTCCGTGGTTGCTCCGAGCTTGTAAATACAGGCGCTATGGACAAAGTCCCAGATGACATCACTGGGAACTGCTTACTGTTGAGTCTTTATTAACCGACTGTCAAAAAGAAAGGAGGGGGCGGGAAGGCAAGAGGATCTCTTCTGCAGTGAATTCGGTGTCTGGGAACGGATTCCTGTGATAAGTGCGCGTAGTGACCCCCGCGGAGTCAAGTTGGCCCGAGCTTGACTTCTCTCTGGTCTGAAAAAGTGAGAGAGTCCTCTCTCCAGCAGATGCTGAATGGTTGCAGAAGCAGGAGCTTGGGGACAGTTTGAAACGAAGGCAGCCACCTGCTCCAACCCCTCTGCCTGGCTGGATAATTCACAAGTACGTGGGGATTAGCCAGGTCTTGAGTTTCCCTCCCAGTCTTTCCACGAGCTCCCTACCTGGCTAAGGTTTCTTCCAAGCGGATTGTCTTGATTCGCAACTTTCTGCGATAAGCTCTGAGACTAAAGTTTCTCAACTTAGAATGAAAGGAAGGACTCCCAGAAATCTCAGGGTGACATTTTGTACGCATTTGCAAAAAAATGTGACTTGTTTGTTTCCTGGGAAGAATGCTGGAAGGGTTTCTCTGATTCTCAACATTGTAATGACCTGCCTGTGTGGTGTACTTCCACTAACATAAATAAAATTAAAAAAGTTAAAGTTGAAGAGAATACAATTAGAACTAAACATTTAAATAAAATTTAAAGGTAAAATAAAAAAAATAGTAAAGTGGCCAGCCAGGTGGCTCAGCAGGGATGGAGAGGTACTTGTTGCTTAAGCCTGATGACCTGAGAAGTGACTCCACACAGCTGTCCTTTGACGGTGGCATGTGTGTGCGTGCACACACACACATTATTATATAAGGTAAAATATACTTCTACATATCACTACAAACATGTAAATTCCACTTCCTTTCAACCATGAAAATAGAAGTCTCTGTTAGCTTGATCTTGAGGCTTTCCTAGTAGCTTCCCACCACTCCCAGCCTCCACCCAGGGATGGTACCCGCATCCAACCTGAGTCCCTATTGTGATGCCCCAAAGCCTAGCCTTCCTCCCTTGGCCTGTTGCAATGAGTTTCACTATTTATATATGTATTAGCTGCTTTTTATATACTTGTATTTTTAGTTTGTTTTTTGGCCATCTGTGTGCTTGTCTCCCCAAGCCACTTTGAAATGTCACTAAGAGCAGCGGCTGTCTTGTGAGTGCTGTGTATTTGTTTATACCCAGTCACAGCTATAGGGAATCCTGACCAGAATGCAGAGGGGAGGTCGCTGAGGGTGGAGACAGGAAGGAGGGTAGCAGGTCCCTGGGGACAGGGGGTCTATGTTTAGACTATGCATTCTCCCTGCCTTGGAAAACAATGACCTCACATCTAGCTCCCTGACTCCAGTCAATGCTCATTCCACTTCTGAAACTTATTTTCTCCAAGAATAGCAACTGACTATTGATTTGGTGGGGTCTCAAAACCCTCAAATAAGGCACTTTCATATAGGAATCAAATATAAAGTGTCTCATCTGTTTCCAGAAGATCTTTAATACGATGTTAACAGATAGGATTACCTACAAAGAGCTGGAGATATAGCTTGTTGGTAGAGTGCTTGCCTAACATGCATGAGGCCCTGGCTTTGCTTCCCAGCACTACATAAACCTAGCCTATGAGTGCATACCTGTGATCCCCGAGCCCTGCAAGCAGAGGCAAAGGGATCAGAAGTTCAAGTTCATTTTTGGCTGCACAGCAAGTTGAGCTCTGCCTGGGCTGTGCTAGAACTGATCACCAAATTAAGTGATTAAAAGTTCCAATCAGTTTCAAAAGAACCAAAGAATATAAACTCATAAACCCAACAGTTCTACTTCTCCGCCGTGAACCTGCAGATATGCTCACAAGATGCGGTAACACACAAGCACAAGCATGTTCTCCGGGTTGTGTAAAGCCCAATAAGGTAGAAATAAGTGTGCATGCCTGAATGGGAGAAGAAGCAAACTAAGGACATTGTGATACAGCGACAGAGGCCAGTGGCTGCCTGCAGAACGAGCATGGGAGAGCGCAGCAGAGAATGTGCTACCAGATTCAAGGAACAAGTACGTTTTTAACAATGGCCACTCACTCATAGGAAGTGAAGACAGAGAATTTTTACTCCGGTTTGTACAGTGTGACCTTCTCCAGCCAGAGACCACATCCATTCGTGTTATTATGAATAATTTTTATGCCTTTTGAGCTTTTCTTATTTTACTTCTGACATGATAATATAATAAAATCGTGAGGGCTGGTGCATCAGATCACCACCATAGCATGACGACCTGAGTTCCGTCCCCAGGGCTCACGTGGTGGATAGAGAGAATTGACTCTGGCAAGTTGTCCTCTGATTTCTAGACATGTGCTCCAGTACGGGTGTGTGCTCGTGCACATATGTGTACACACAGATGCACAGTAAACAAACAAACAAATAAATAAATAAATAAGCGTGAAAAGGTTTTAATTGTGGTACAATTTTAGAGTGTATATCAAGAAAACCTACAGCTGTTTCATTACCAAATATCTGCCATTCAGGTGAGCAGTGAACACTGGGCTGGGCTGGGAAGAGGCCGTGCACATCAAATCTCTTGACATGGAAGGGTGAAGACCTGGGCTTAGATTCCTCGGACCCACATAAAGCCAGATGTGGTAGCAAGATAGGATGTAATTCCTAAAATCTAGTGGGCCAGTTAGCTCAGCATGGGCAATGGTGAATGATGAGAGACCCTGCCTCAAACAATGAAGATGGTGAGAGTGATACCTTAGGAAATCTTCTGATCGCATTTGTCGCACGCGCACGCACACACACACACACACATACACACACGGGAGAGTAAAAAAAAGGGAAAAACTGCTAGGTTCTAAGTATTCTTTTTTGATTCAAAGGCCCACTCTTGATCCCATAACACTTAAGAACTAACTTGCCAGCCCCATGGACTCCTTCCATCTTACACAGGGATTGGAAAGACATTTGCTTTGGCTGACTGGTTGCTGGTGAGCTGGACAGACCAATGAGAGAAATCATGTGAACACAAGGTCTGACCTTCTCCTGGCCATGGCTCCTCTAATATGATGGAGCCTCCAGAGAGGATGAAAAAGCCGGACCCCAGTGAGTCTTTAGACAGCTGGGCTGGGAAAATGGCTGGGAGGGCCGTTATTAAAAAGGAGCTCGGCACTTTTCAGTGGCCTAGAGCGGGGACGGGGAACCCAAGTCTGTCTATTCTCTCTGCTCTTGGAGGTTCTAGAATGTACTCAGCGACGTCAAAGCTTGATGAGAAACTGTGTTTCAATATGGCAGCGGGGAGAGCCCAAGAAAAGAATAGCTTGAAATTTCCACGAAAGTAAGATAGGGTTCTGGATGCTATTTCCTGTCTTATAGGGAAAGCATACTGAGACTATATTCTATTATACAGTGAGGAGCTATCTCAGGTCTGCAGTGCTTTTAATAGCATAAGAAAGGGAAGGAGAGAGGGAGGGAGGGAGAGAATATTTCATGCTATTCTTATTTTTTATTGAAAAAAAGGTGTGTATTATAGATGTGTGTGTGATGTAGGTGTGTGTCTACACATATGCCCAGATGATTATGCTTATACAACTTATTTATTTGTTATCATTTGTTAGAGAAAGGGTCTCAGTATGTAGCCCTAGCTGGCCTGGAACTCACTATGTAGACCAGGCTGGATTCAAACTCAGAGATAAACGTGACTTTTCCTCCTGAGTGCTGGGATTAAAGGTATGTGCCACTATGCCTGGCAATGTTTACATGATTTTATGTGTATGTATGCAGAACCCAAACGAGTATGGCCAATGCCCTCCTCCCTCTTCTATTACTCCCTGCCTTACTTCTTTGAGACAAGGTCGCTCGATGAACCTGCAGCTTGTCATTTTTGTCTAGATTGATTGGCCAGCAAACCCCAGCACCCCTCCTCTTGCACTGCACCCCCACAGCAGAGCTGGCACCACGGACATGCACAGCTACACCGCATAGCATGCACTCTTACCCACTGAGACATCTCCCCAGCCCCTGTGTTCTTATTTTTTATGGTCTGCCTAGGACATGACTTTAGATCCTGTTAATGAACATGTGGAGTCATCTGGGTGTTGCGTGAGTCAGACTTTCCCAAGCAAGAGTGAAATAGAAATAGACAACCTGACTTACAACTGGGTATTAAAAACAGCTAAGGAGAAGGTTGAGGTGCATGGGAGTCACGTTTCCTCCCCTCCTGTGTTAGTCAGGGGACCACTCATGTTGCAGAATCACCTTCACCAGTTGAGAGCCTTGGGTGACCCTCTGCTCCTGCATCCCAGGCCCCCCTCAGGGGATTTCTTCTCTCCTCCCAAGCCTGCACTCCTCTGTGAAGGGCTGCTAGACCTAAGATGACAGGAAGATTCAGCTTTTCATGTCCTTTGGGACGTCTTACACTGTTACCTTTGCATGGGAATGTTTTGTATTCAACTGGAAAATTTCTAAAAATCAAAGACAGTATGAAAAATAAGCAAAGATTCCCATGCAGCCTCCTGGTGATGCATTCCTCCTTCGAGAGACCTGCAAGGATCTTCTCTGCAGGGTCAGCTTCTACCTCCAGATCCTCCTTTACACCTTGATTCCCCTACAGTGGCCATTTCTTGAGCATTGCTATATGCATTTATTCAAGGACCGGATCAAATTTACCCTAAAATAACTCAGTGTATCACACGCTATCTTCATCACGGCAGAGGAATCCGAGGCCAGTGAGATGCAGTATTAAAATACTCTGACTACAGCCAGACTAGTAGCTAGCTAAAGATCCCAGCACTCCAAAGTGTCCCTCAGGGTCTTACAGGGCCTAGATCCTTCTCAGAAGCCTAGATCCCTCCATGTGCCAAGGTGACTAGATCCCTACAGTCCTAAGGAGCCCAGATACTCATGACTTTAGGAATCTGGATCCCTCAGTGACCTGAGAGACTTGGAGCCTTCAGTGACCTATGGGATCTGGATCCCACAGTATTCCCAGGAGCCTCCATCCCTCTGCCTCCCACATAGCCTAGATCTTTCAGAGACCTGTGGAATTGAGATTTCTCCTTATCTGGAGGAACCTAGATTGCCTGTGTCCCAAGGAGTCTGGGACCCTCTGTGTTCTGCCATAGGCTAGATTTCTCATTGTTCCAAGGGGACTAGATCCTTCTGTGTCTCGGGAGCCCAGACCCCTCTGATCTGAAATTTAAAAGGAAATGCTATGTCAACACGAATTGTAAAGCCGTGGAAGTAGAAGCCTGTACCAAACACCAAAGTCCTTGTCCTGTATGCACACATGTGGCAGTGGACACTCAACAAAGCTTCAGACTTCCTTCCAAAGGAGTGCAACCTCTTTTCCTATGAGGAACCCGATCTTGCCGTTCACCTCCTCTGAAAAGAGATGTGCTGCGGCCGCAGAGTTGAGTGCACACAGCATGCCCGTCAGACCACAGGACACTCCCAGAGCACCCAGTGGAGTGAGTATTCGGTGCCTTCTGTGACGGGCAACATCTAGTTGAGAGGAAAACAATTGCAGAACATGCATTTAAATCAATCTGTTTCCCACCTGCTTTCTTGTAGTAACTGGTATTCCCCTGCTTCAGTACACATTTCTTCAGACTCTAGTCCTACTAAAGGCTTAAGGGACAGCCTATGACCTGCCAATCTGGCTTGTATGTCAATGTGATCAGAAATAGGAAGCTAAGGAGGCTGTAAACGTGGCCTAGAGACACCAAGGAAAGAGGCATGCTTTGGAGAAAGCAAGACTCCAGAGGCTTTGAGAATCTTCAGATGAGCACCCAGCTTCCCCTCATGCTCACGTGGCTCCTGGGTCACATCCGGAGAAGCACGGTTACAAACACGGAAACAAATACACAACTTTCTAGCCTATAATCAGACAAGGATAAAATAGAACCATCTAGAGGTACACAGGTTCCCTGGGAAGGGGCCCTGTGATCAATTCATCTCCTGGTACCCATTCCTCCCTACAGATCATCTCTGACACAAAGTGGGTGCACAAAATGCAACTTGGTACTGTAGAGACAAGCGTGACAGCAATGGCTCCAAGCATAGCTGGAGAAAGGTAGCATCAGGCTGTAGTGACCACAGATGTTATGGTGGCCCACATTCCTAAATCAAACTAAAACAAGAGCAATCCCTAAAGCAAAGGTAAGGAGGCCGGCTGAGTTCAGATTGTTCACACAGTGATACTCACACATCAGGCTCACTCTTGGAAGAGTGGGGGCTGCTGGCTGGTGTCCTCTATGCATTGCGGTATCTATTTTATCGCATTGGTGATACAAACAGGGCACTTAGGACATTTGGGGAGAGAACAGTTATGGTTGGAGAGATGTAAAACACAACCCTTGAGAATCTGCTTGAGTTCTGATATTTCTTCCAAGAAAAGGAGTTATCACTTGGTAGTAGTCAATGGCCTTCTCTTCTGCTATGGGGCTTCAGGTATAGCCCAGATTGGCACAGCAAGGGTTAATGCTTGCTCCAAGGCTGGAAGGCTCTTGATGAAAGGGCCCTATGTAAGTATAAAGTATCACTGTGAACTTGAAGGATTTTATTTCAGCCCTCTCATTGTGTTGTTGACAGTGCATACTGTGAGTTTGACATTTTTAACTACTTTGCTCGCCCCAAATAAAAAGGGCTGGGAAAGAGGAGGTGGGAAAGGAGAAGGGGCTGGGGGGAGGGGGCCATCCTTGTCCCTGAACCAGGATTTTACACAGAAGCCATGCATGGCAGTGGCCAGAGATGCAGCCAGAGGCCGGCAGTGCTACTTCAAGGGTTTGTTACAAATGCATTAAGCTAAGAGATGAGAGTCGCCTGTCTTTTACCCTGAGAACACAATCTACCTGGAACCAGAACCCAGGGGAGGCCACCAGGGCTCTGCTGTGGTGGAAAATGAGAAAGCAAGCGATCTGTGGCCCATGATTGTCTGAAGGAAAAAGCACTGAGTCTGATTCTCACCAGATACAGACAGGTCATTACGAATCAGCTGAGTTTCACTAAGGAAGAGGGTGGGGGCAGATGCTGACCTTTCCCTGGGAGAGACCCGGCCTATTGTGTGACTAGCGCCTTCAGTAATGCCTGGCCTGAATAGCACTGACAGTCTGTCCCCCACAGTTCCTGAAGCTCGCTGAGGCTCAGGGGCCTAACTGCCTCCACCCCCACCCACTCACAATAGCCCCTGATAGACAACAGAAAAAGGAGAGAATTCCTCAGAGACACTCTGGAAGGAGACAGGGCCAAACTGGAGACCCAGGAGTCAGCCTCCCTGCCTGCATTTACCCAAATGGCCATCAAAGTTCTGGGCCTCTTAGCCAGGCCCTGGCTTTGCCCTTTCATGTCCACAAAGCTTCTCAAGTTAGAGGGCAAAGGTGCAGGGAGAGGGGAGGCAGGTCAGGGGCTGCCAGGGACGGTGCAGGAGGAGGGCTTGGCTCTTTTTCTTCTTTTTTTAGAAGCATACATGTGTCCCCCTCACACACACAGACAGACAGACAGGGACACACAGAAACATGCACACAAACACATTCTTGTGTACACACACTCAGGTAGACACACACACAGGAAAAGATACACAAGCAAATATAAATACACACACAAATAGAGACAGAAAGACACACAAATAGACAGACATATACCCACAGACAACACAGACACATGTACAAATGAACACAGACACACATATACACGCACACAGATACAGAGACCAGTGAGTTCCTTTTATCTAGTTACAATCCACTTTAATAGCAAAAAATTTCCTTACATTGATGGAAAATACCCCTCCTGTGGGAAGTGTGTTCTTAAAGGACCCTTGCGGAAAGATCTTAGAGAGCAGAGAGACACGCACAGCCCTTCACAGTCTGCTTCCAATCAAAAAAGCCCTGGAACACCAAAAGAAATGACAGCAAGGGATGAGGGGGGATCGGAGATTACAGGGTCCTCTGTCCAAGCCCGAGGCTGATGTGCCCAAGACAAAGAACAAGACAACACTGTACTGCCTATGTGGGTTCCCCATACCCAGGGCAGGTCAGGGGCCTTGCTTTGGCCTTCTCCTTTGCTCCCCTCTGCACTGATCCAAACTTTAGGCCATTTCTCCAAGGCAGCTTATCTCACCTGCCTGTTCTCTGAGATACAACCAGCAGGCAGTGCTTAGTAAGGGTGATGAATATATCAGGACCACGACATATCACAGTGTGGTGAGCGCCACATGGCACCGAGGGCCGCAATGATGCCTGCAGTTCTGACATCACTAGTTCAAGTCATGGCCCGGTTTACACATTTGTTCACTGGATTACTCTTCAAACGATGGGCACTTTATAGTTTGTACTATCAGTGAGAACCTTGGAGCGACATATTTTGGAATCTGAGCAGCTATGAATACTCATAGAATAGTCTGTGAATGTCAGTTGATTGACAGATTTAATGAAAAAAGATGCGTTTAAAGATTTCAACCTCTGGAGCTGGGGAGGTGGCTCAGTTGGCAGACACTCGTGTTGCTTTCATTGGCTAGCTAATAAAAAAAACTGCTTGGCCTGATAGGACAGAAAATTAGTTAGGCAGAGTAGACAGAACAAAATGCTGGGAGAAAAAAACTGAGTCAGGCAATCGCCATGATTCTCCCACTCCAGACAGACGCAGGTTAAGATCTTTCCTGGTAAGCCAACTCGTGGTGCTACACAAAATATTAAAAATGGGTTAGATCAATATGTAAGATCTAGCCAATAAGAGGCTGGAACTAATGGGCCAGGAAGTGTTTAAAAGAATACAGTTTCCATGTAATTATTTCAGGTAAAGCTAGCCCGGTGGTGGGACGCAGCCCACCGCTCCTACTACACACTCGTCTTACAAATGTGATGTTCTGGGTTCAGATCTGTAGTGCCCATGACATAGCCATGCGCCATGGTACGTTCAGTAGTCCCAGCAATGTGAGATGGGAGCAGAGACAAGAGATGCCGTGGAAACTCAAAGGCCAGCTAGCCCGGTTCATGTGGTGGAATTCTAGGCCAATGAGACCTCATCTCAAATAAAAAAAAATAGAATGCACTAGAAGACCAACATCCATAT